>NC_079208.1:29826044-30181621 GCF_026745355.1 Beta vulgaris subsp. vulgaris
GTTGGGAAATATTGGTATGCTGCGCCAAATGTTTCTGGTAGACAGGAAGAAGTTTCTTCACAACGATTTGCAGTTTTTCCTCTTCATTAGGCTTACTCATAATATTGGAGGCTTTGTTTCTCCACCGAGTGATGAATGAAGAAAACGTCTCATTAAGGTTCTGAGAGGTGGTCTCAAGATCCCTTCTAGTAACATCAATTTCTTCATTATAGTTGTACCGAGTTCCCATATCAATCAAAGCTTTGAAGGTTTGAGAAATATGTGACTATATCAGCCCAAGTGGATTTCTTTGTGTTCTCAAGATTAAGGAACCAATGTACTGCGGCACTATCTAAATACTATTCAAAGCGTTGGACCATCAAAGACTCTTCCACTCCCCTAGAGACTAATTACCCCCACATACATCTTCGGGAAATTGGTGGGGCTACCGATCCCATCAAATTTGTCAAACTAGGCATCTTGGAACCATGAGGTAATCATGCCTTTGGGAAAAGTGTTAGTCCATGATATCCATCCATTGTTCAGCCTTCTTCATACCTTTTAAGGCTTCTTCGAACTTAATTACCTCTTCCTCAAGCTAAATGAGAATTTCTCTTTCATTGTTCATAGGCTCAAGGTAAAAAAGTGAAGCTACTTCCGACTCTGGAGAAGGAGGCATCTGAGCGCTTTGACGCATTATGCCCAACAAAGTTTATTCAATATAATCCTGTCGGTTAAGCATGGCCCGGAAAAGTCCTTGGAGCTCAGCCATCGGGTGAGGTGGAGGGGTAGACTTATGTGACTGCTCATTGTTCGGAATTTCAGATATATTGTTGAGACGGGTACACTAGTGGTAAAAACCTTATATGTCACTGAGTAACATATGTGGTTTTTGTAAAACCGCATTCGAAAATCAATATTATAAAGGGAGGGAAAGCTAGGAGGACAATCTGATGCGGTCCTCTTTTGTACCGCATTAGATTATGAAAACTGATGCTTAATTTTTCAAAAGTGGCTGGCCCAATCTTCCCAAAACCACTGGCCCAATATTCGCTCCTAATAAAACCTAACGGGCGCCCCATCTTCACTCAACATCTTCTCTCTCCTCACCTCCCTCTCTCAGCGCCCCATCTTCACTCAACATCTTCTCTCTCCTCACCTCCCTCTCTCAGCTACGAGAATCAAATTCTTCTACAATAATTCCATGAATCTGCTTGGAACCGGTCGATTCCTGAGCCATTCGTTCTCCCCTCTCGATTGGCCTTTGCCAGCCAATAGAGCAAGTAAGAAAACCTAGAGCCCATCTTCTCTCCTCACCTCCCTCTCTCAACGC
This sequence comes from Beta vulgaris subsp. vulgaris, assembly GCF_026745355.1. NCBI lineage: Eukaryota > Viridiplantae > Streptophyta > Magnoliopsida > Caryophyllales > Amaranthaceae > Beta > Beta vulgaris. The sequence continues at coordinate 29,827,357 of NC_079208.1, forward strand.
CCCATCTTCTCTCTACCACCTCTCTCTATCAGCGCCCCATCTTCTCTCTCCTCACCTCACTATCTCACGAGCCTCTATCTTCTCTTCCCTCACCCTTCCACCGACACACACCACCCACGACAATCACCACTAGCCAAGACCAAACACCAACCATGACATTCACGGTCTACTCGCCGTTTGTGGGTTTTCACTCACTGTCCATCGCCTCTTTCTTGCCGTCTCTCACTCGACGTCGCCTCATACTCACCGTCTCTCACTCGCTGTCTGTTGCCTCTTACTCGTTGTCCATTTCCTCTTACTCGCCGTCTCTCACTCATCCTCTTCTCACTCGCCGTCTACGAACACCAGCCACAATCAAGCATTTGAATTTTTGGTTTTTTATCTAGATTGTAATTTTGTACCTTTTTAGATTTAGGGTTTCAATTTGAGATTTTAGTTTTCTTCTTCTTTTTTTTTTCATTTTAAAATTCTGTGTAAAAGTTTCAATTTGTATTTTTTCAATTTTATGTATATATTTTTCAGTTTTTACTTCCTCCGTTCCATAATAAGTGAAACACTAACTATTTTAGAACGTTTCAAAATAAGTGAAACATACCTTAAATGGATAAAAGAAAGTGACAAAATGACAAGAGTGCCCATCACAAACTTGTGTAGTTTGCTTTTCTCTCTCCTCCTTTTGATAATAAAAAGGGTATTTTATGACTTTTTGGCTTTTGAAAGTGATGTTTATTAAATCTTGTGCCCAATCCCTATGTTTCACTTATTATGGAACGGAGGAAGTATCATTTTTCAATAAAATATTTCATTTTTCAGTTTTGTGTATTAGTTTTTTTTTTTTTTTTTTTTTGTTGTATTCTATACATGTAAAATTGTGTGTTTTAATTCTGTGTATAGACTGAAATGTTGAGACTCAAGACTAAAATTTTGTCATGACGTTGTACATGTTACTATTTTTGTTTAAGACCCTTCCACACCACTTTTTGATGTGTCTTGTTCACAACCACATCAGATTCTAACGAATCTGATGCGGTTTTAGAAGGGATCAATATTTATCTCAATACTGCTGCGATCCCATCTGTTGCAGACCAAAACCGCATCAGCAAGCCTGATTTTGATTGCATCAGATGGGATTTTTTTCACTAATGGTAGTGGAGAATACAACCGGTGTAGACAAGGATGATAGTATCACTGACAGAGAACGTTCGCTATGGTCTACACTTCGACGAATCAGCCTAGATCCTGAGCGGGCCCAGGCAGAGCTATTATAAAATGAAATGAAAAGTTAGCACCATGATTTATTCAGATTTTGTCTCTTTAATTTTTTTTTTATTCCACAAGGAATGAACGAAATGATATTTTTGAGAAAATTTTTTAACCCCCAATTTTCAATTTTTTTGTTCTAGACTTTTCATTGAATTTCCTTGACCCTTTTTTTTAGAAAATGACCTTTTATTCTAGATTGCCATTTTTAGATAAGACACAAATATTTTTCAAAAATCAATTTGGTGATATCCTTTCATTTCGTCCTGCTACAGAAATAAATAAGAGTAAAGAGATATAACGAGACATGTGTCCTCATTTTCGCAAATTATAATGCCCCAAATTTATTTTTTTGTGGTGATTCGTTTGTATTGATCGCTTTTAAGCACTGAAACTATAAGGAAAAATATCAAATGCAAAAGAGGCCGAACCCAAAGGTTGTCTACGTATCTCCATAGGTAGATTCGGATTTGGGGATGAAATTTTCTTATGATGATTTTTTTTTTGGAGAATCAAGCCCAATGTAGTCTGATATATTGAAGATGAAATTTTATATAAATTTTTTTTTGCAGCTGCACTCAGAAAATGTGTTGCCTACGTACCCCTTTTAGTACATTACATAGTAGAGAAAGCTAAGATAAATGCATTACAACATTGGATTTTTATTTAGGAGATCAAGCTACACGTAGCTCTACCTACAAAGTACAATACAAAAACAATAACTGATTTACGTACTTCTCAAACTTTTCAGACTTTAGTTTGCTCGGCGCCATGCTATGTATTCTCCTATCTAAATACGTTTGTTCCACCTTTCCTTTTGCTTCTCAACATATAAAGGGTTGTCTTCTTGGATGAGGAGCCATGATGGCCATGCCTTGCACATAAGCATGCAAGAGGCTCTTGTTTCATATTCAATTTCATCGAGAAAGATAAAAGGTTCCATGATAGATTGAATAGTAGCAACCTTGTGTGCTGGCCTCTCTTTCCCTTCACACTTAACAACTCAGGACTCTTTATGAAGCCAACGGAAGTTCTCAATTCTCTTAACCTTTCATGTCTGGTATCCAGTTCCATTGATCAAGATCCTACTCGAGAATAGGCCAGCAGAAGCAGTATTTTACCAATTAGAGGGGCGGTATCTTTATGTGACCATTGTCATTCTCCTCGTGATGTAAGTGACATATATGAGATATGCGGGATTTCTGCATTGCCACCCTCATTTTTATATCTCATGGGACCATTGTGTACATCTTCATTTTTTGGTGCAATGTTGAGATGATAGCTTGGTTCTTGTGGAGCCATGGTCATCCTAACAACAGAGTGAAAGGAGCCTCACAATCAACGATTATAAAATTGACTTCTCGTATGACTCCTCGCAACTAAGATTCTTGCAGAGTCATTTCCTTAGGGAGGGGAATATCAGAGCCAAATAAGAGTACTGAGGGGGCAGATAGTGGTTGAGGCTGCATTATCAACCATTACCCCTTTGAGATGTCTGGCCCTATGATCGACATCAATGTCTAAAGCGCTATTATGAGTGGGGTTATCTGGCAGATATTTATCAGAGAAAGTTATGGTCGTAGTGGCTTCGGCCTGATCCGTAGGCAATGAGTTGATCAATTGTCATTGTGATGGTATAAATATTTTATGTATTCTTTCCTTAGGACACTAAAGGAAAATTTCTCCCCAACATGCACGGGTTTAGAGAACCTCCCCGAGGACCTGTTTCATCTTCTACAATTGGAGGTGTAGGGGTAATACTTCTTGGTTGTGCCGTATTCCCATGGATTGCTATTATTCCCGAGGTTGTTGGGCACTTGAGTTTTCGGTGTGCAGGATAGGAACCAACTTTGTTCGTATAGAGTTACGGTCGCCCTAACATCAAAGATACTGAGGTTAAAGCTTCGGCGATCATGAAATCCGCATCACAAATCCAGTCTTTATATCTCAGTTGCTCCTAATATTGTATCAGTAGGGCATGATAACGTACTATTATATCCCAACTCATAAAGCGTTCCTTTAGGGCAAATGTTAAGTGCCGATCCATCATCTATTATACGTCGGTTAATTCACGCCATTGCATTTCAGTGTGATGTATAAAGCTTGATGAAGATCTATTTCCTTAGGAAGGCCAGCCTTAGTGAAGGTCATAAATTCATAATTGGGGGCATCCATGATGGAGGAATGAGAAATTTTCTATCTTCTATTAGCTGGTGGATGGCATGTCGAAGGTCAACACACCAGTTTGTTTTGTGTCCATACTGATCGCAAAAGTTGTAGTATAAACCCAAGTCGACCTGGGAAGTGGCAGAGTGTAACATTGATGTTTTGATTTTAGGAGACCTTGTCTTTTTATACGACCATAGATGGTTCCTAGAGGTTCTTCCATGTCTGCATAGGTTTGGTTGATACACCTCCCACGGCCTTTTCCCTTTACCAAAACTTAAGGTTGAATTTGCTTTCTCGAATTAGACATTGTGAAGTAATGCATGCTTTAGTTCTTTTTTTTTTTTTTTTTGGATGTCAAGTACCTGGGATGTACATATTCACAATGTGAGTGAAAAAATATTGAATTCTTTTATGTTTCTTAGTAGGAAATGGAAGAATCCTCCTTTCTTTTGTTTGAAAACCATTATCCCTTTTGACATGATTTCTTCTGCTTCCTTTTTTGTTTGAAAACTGTTATCCCTTTTGACACAATTTTTTTAGACTAGAATTCTTGTATTTTGATATTGTACAGTTTTAATTGCATTCTAATTTCTAAACATGACACATTTTAAACTCGTGATTATGGCTCTTTTCATTTTTCAATTTTTTTTATTACATTTTCAAAACATGATCTTTTGTTTTTTTTTTTAAATCAATTTTGTTTTAGAAAAAATAATTTGAATGAAAAGAATTGTGAAGTAAATGTGAGTTTTGTTTCGTTTTTTAAAATGAGTGAGTATACATCCCTTTTTTATGACACTTACGGTAAATAAACAAGAATACTTTTAATATTTCAATAATCTAGCACCATTTATGCTACAGTTAATAATTACTGAAATATAAAACGACTCAAAACGGATTGAGGGTTTTTTGAAATATTTTTACATTATTCTATAACAGAAATAAATAAAGGACATTTGTGCATTCATCTATATGTTCTATAAGTCAACTAAAGGGTGGTTCATTTAAGGAGATATTAAGTTAAAGTGGCCTTGAGTCACTTCCATTGTATCCATCGAGGGCGAACGCTCCTGACAGACCATAAGGTCGCAATAGCTCGCGGATTCAGGATTTATGCCCTTAATTCATCAATTCGTCATTCCATAATTTTGACCCTTTCCAATAAACAACATTATTAAACCTAATAAGAAAATGGATAAAAGAGTGCACGTGTATGGATCGATAAACTACCAAGCACACGTAATTTTCACATAAACATGCTATGTACGAAAATTAAATTGAGAATAGCCATGATTAACTTTTTTTTATTATATATACATAAGGAAAATAATGCATTGTTCAGGTTTAAACCTCTTATACCTCAAGTGGAGGTATAGTACCCAGTGAAGTGACCAACATGTGGTATTCAATTTTTTACTGTCTTAATTAACATTCTGAATCCAATGAAAGTCTATCATTGCACTATGAGTTTTAGAAAACTTTAAATTCGACACCCTATTAATATCTTAATAAGGACAAATTTATTTAATAAATTATTTTAAAATAAATTTCAAGAAATATCATTTAAAACGAGGATGACTTCATATGCATAAGGAATTTTTGAAACATTGGTCTTTCATACTATGAGATAGGGTTCGGGATCTAGGTTAAGAGGTGCAAACGTCTGGAACTCGTCTCGTCTAGAACGGGCTCTTACTAAATGCGTTATTTTCCATTTCAAAGTAATTATGGCTATTTAAAAGAATAAAAGTCACATAGTTTGCACATATACACATAAACCATTATTATTTAGGGCCAATATATCATTTGTAAATGGTAGGTTTGAGCAACAAAGTTGCACTACGTACCAATAATTGCGGGATTGGAGTCCACTCATAGATCAAAACCATCGTAGTTCGATCTATGTCTCACCATCAATGGCCAGTTCCATTAGGTAAGAAAATAAAATAGATTATGAATAACTCACCTTTAGAATTAAACAAATGTATTAGAAATGAGGTAATCACTCCAATTAGTGATTAAAATGATATTCAAAAAATCACCCATATTAGTGATTAAAATGAAGGAGTAAGATAATAACCTTAATTAGTGATGAAAGGAAGGAAAGATAATCACCTCAATTAGTGATCAAAATGAACATTAAGAAATAGTCACTGTAATTAGTCATTGTTCAAGTTTTAAGATAATCACCTTAATTAGTGTGTTCCGTGATGGATATGATGATGTGTTCCATGATGAGTACTTATGTTTTATTTACAATCCACAATGGTACATGTACTTTGATGGAGCTTCTAATTGGAGAGGCAATGGAGCAGGGTTTTGTTAGTAGATCCCGAAGCAGTCCATATTTCATTTGTTGTCAAGCTGGATTTCCCAACAACAAATAATACATCTGAGTATGAAGCCTCTATATATGGATTAAAAGCTGCTCTGGTAGCAGGGGTAAGACATCTCACCGTATAGATTCCAATCTTATCATATCTTAAACAATAGGAATATGGAGAGTTAGAAATGAGTAATATATATTGTAGCTCTATATAGAATACCTTCAGGAGTTAATCCCTTATTTTGATGATATCAACTTCAAACATCTTCCTCGAGAACAAAATAGTTTCATGGATGCTTTATCCAATCTCGCTATTAATTTAACATGGGAAATGGTACAAAGATCTAGTCAATTTTAATTGAAGCAAGAAAGGGGCCTACAATGATGGTGGCGAAAATTGTCTCCATGCTGGCTCAACAAGATGATGATGACGTTTGGTACAAGGATATCAAGACTTTTCTGGAAACTATGTAGTATCCAGAGAGAAGTGGCAAAAAGGATCGTATAGCTAGCAGAAGACTAGTTGCTCATTTTCTCATACTAAAAGGCAAACTATATCACAAAGGGTTTGATGGTACTCTACAACTCTGCATGAATGATAGTGAGAAGCAAGTCATCATGGAAGAAGTTCATGGGGGTGAATGTGGACTCCATATGCATGGAAGGATGTTGACTCGTAAAATTTTGGGAGCAGGTTTCTGTTGGAGTACCCTAGAAGGTGATTGCATTAGTTTTGTCTGTGCTGGCAAGCAATGTCAAATGTTTGCTAACCTCAATCATATGCCGCCTGTGTCACTACATGATATGACCTCTCCTTCACCATTTTCGAGTTGGGGCATAAACATAATCGGACAAATTCATCTGAAGGCTTCAAATGGCCATCAATATATTCTTGTAGCAATTGATTACTTTTCAAAGTGGGTTGAAGTTGCATCATTTTCAAAGTTAGGGGTAAAGCAAGTCCCAAAAATTGGATTAACAACATCATCTGTTAGTATGATATACCTTTTGAAATCATCTACGATAATGGGTCACAATTTGAGGGTCATCTGAAGGCAACTCTCGCAATATATGCAATCAAGCATCATCAGTCCTCACCTTTTCGTCCCCAAACAAATGGCGGTGGAAGCAGCCAATAAGACAATCAAGACTATTGTTGCAAGATGGTTGAGAAGACTAGGGAATTGCATGACAAACTACCATATGTTCGTTGGGGGTATAGGATATTAATCAGAACTCCAACAAGAACAACCTCGTACTCTTTGGTTTACAAGATAGAGCCAGTCCTACCAATTGAGGTGGATATAAAATCTCTAAGGATCATAGCAGAAAGTGAAATTTCAGAAGACTAATGGTATAAAACTCATTATGATGAGCTTGCATTCGTATATGAGCATCGACTACAAGATTTGCATAACATTTAACTCTATCAACGTAGAGTTGATTGTGCATTTAACAAAAAAAGTTTGAGATAGTGACATTGAAGAGGGTAATCTAGTTTTAAAGGAAAATAGAGCTATGTTGCACGATCCTCGGGGAAAATTCAAGCCTAGTTAAGCATGTCACCACGGCTGGAGCAATAAAGCAAATGGATTTTGATGGGAGTGAATTCGCCCATTTCACTAATCTTGATCAATTGAAAAAATATATTACGCTTAGGCATCAAAGTAATTGTAATTGTTATGATCAAGTAACCAAGCAATATGTGGATTTTGTATCCTATTTGTTTATTCTTAACAAACACGCCATGTGTTCGCACATATTCATAGAGTGTGTGCAAAAAAAACTAAAAAGAAAAAAAAACAAAGAAAAATGATGTTACATGTGAAGATATTTTTGCTAATTAAGTTTAATGTGGTATGCTTGCATGTGTCATATGATTTGTTCATTATAATTTTCATCTCATATTTAATGTTAAAATATGCACATGTTTAGAATCATGTTCGCATTGAATTTATCACAAGTAGATAATTCTCACAAACAAATTTTTTTTATTCATCCCAACTAGGATACTTCATTTCATACATAAAGTGTAACGCCCCGAGTACTAACTCATGATTTAAGTAATCTAATTAGCAGCGGAATACCTATTTAGTCGAGGCATTACTGCCGCACCTTCGGTTAGGAAGGTGCAAGGCTACAATCATAAAGCATAGCTAAACATTAAGAGATATAATAGTGACAACTTAGACATCTTATATTATAATAAAGTAGACAACGTTAACGTTTACTTGACATAACACGATAACTTATATTAAAGCATAGGGTCTTACATTCTAGTTAAGTTAACCTTACAAGTAAGTAGCACTATTACTAGATGATTTAATAAGGTGGTAATCCTTGCCACTACGCAGTTCATCGTCCCCAGCAGTACCTAAAACATAAATACAAAACGTTATGAGCCGAGGCTCAGTAACAAGCTACTCTAGCAACGTAAATTCATTTCAACTCATTTTATTTGCAAACAGGGGGAAAGAATAACTCAAACATTTGTCGAAAATACCGATCATTTAGCTTTACCTTTATAAACCATTAATCCTTTTAATATTTTTTCTTACTCTGGTTGCTGCAAAATCAGTCAGCTCTGGGACGTCTCCCAGCCATGTGTATGCACCACTGTGCAAGGACCTGTGTCCCCGGCATTACCCTACACTAATAATGGGCCAGTGCCCTAATAACAGTAACGGGCCAGTGCCCTAGTAAACAGCTCGGTACGTATACGACCGCTAATCAGCTCAGCAAACCAGTTCTTTCACTTTATGTTATCATGTTCCGTAATTTTTATGATTCATAGGTGATAGTCATCAATCATTCATCTCAGCTCTACCTTAATGATTTAGGTAGCAAAAATCATTTCATATCATCTTTTCATAACCATAGCTCATGATAATCCATCCAGTTCATAAAACTCATAAAATGTACTTACAAATAAATCATAGTAATCATCCCGCAACTCAATAATAAATATTTTGATAAGCTTTTACCAAATCTCATTGTTCTCATGTTCATAAAAGCATTTAAAGGGAATTGCGGGTACTAGCAGTAGATGTTACCTTGATTGCAGAATAATAATAATAATCCTCTTCTTATGTCCTTGATATCGTCCTTACTAAGCTCCGAGGAACGAGTTCTTTTAAGTTTCAAAATGAGTATTTTTATAAGTTAGAAGTTAATAGAAACATTAATATAAGTGCTCTTTAAGTATGATTCTTAGTTTATACTATTGTTTATATAAGTTATAAAGTCCACCTTATTTAACGATTACGTAATGTGTTGAAGTTATAATAGTTTATCCACAACCTTTATACTTATCTCATGATAATCGATAGATATTACTTAGAGATCAAATTAAAAGTATTATCCATAATTTAGTCATATTGTAAGCTTATAAATTAATAATTGCATAATCATTTAAAGGAGTTACAAATTGGAATTATGAGTGACTATATAAGGAAAATACCTTACTACAACATTCCTTGCCTAATTTCCCATGAATTGTTATTATTATTCATAACCACTAATGAACTAAATACCAACTCATTTTGTAAACTAAGTGTTCCTAGTATTCAATAAAGAATTCAGTTATAAGATCTAGAAAGTAATTAGTTTAACATAACATTTTTATTAACCCCTAACATAAATATTAACATAACTATTTAAAGGTTTAATTTACACAAGTGATTTAATTAAGCCCACAAAACAGTCCACTTAAGTCCAATAAATAACAAGCAACCAATGAATCAAGTTGGTTTAGTTAAGGTAAATCAGATTTTAGGCCCACTTAGATTAATGAGAAAAAGGTAGTAATTAGGCTTTTCTTAAAATATTTAAAACCAGAATTTTAGAGAGAAGAATAAAAGGAAAAAGGGTGTAGTACCTCTGCTCTCTTGGAGCAGGGACGAACAGCAGACAAGGGGCTCGGAGCTCCGGCGAAACCGAACAGCAGCTCGCGGTGGTGTGGCGCAGCGCGAACGGTCGGCGGCTTCCTCGAAGCTTCGGCGGCGGCGGAAAATACGAGCAGCAGCAACGAGCAACGCACGAACCAGAGGAGTGGTCGAAGAAAGGAGGAGAGAGAATGTTCGTGCAGGGATTCGAAGGCGACGACAGAGTGCGCGAGAGGGGACTGGGCGGTTGGTCGGTAGCGGCTATGCCTGCTCGACGGCGGCAGAAAGGGCAAGAGATGATGGGTCGTGGTGCTGCGCGGTTCGCGAAAGGGGAGAGAGTGGTCGTGCAGGGAGAACGATGAGGAAGAGGTGTGGCGTTGGCTGGTGGTTCTTGCTGGTGGTCGAGAAGTGGAGTTGTGGTGGTTGTTGTATGGTGGTTGTAATGGTGGCCGAAAACGAAGAACAGAGGAGTTGAAAGATTTGAAAACCTTGTTTCAAATTCTTTTAGTTGATGTAAACTTCTGAATTATTGTTGTTGATTTTGTGATTCTAAAACTCAACCATTCCTCCCTATTTATAGAGAAACTTCATCTCAGTAGATGAATTTCAGAATTTTAAATTACCAAAACCATTCAAGAAAACAAGTGGCTAAATTCAGTAGTTTTGAGAAAAACCAGTGGTTTAAGGGTGGTTGAGAGAGTGAAAGCTCAATTAAATTTACTGAGATAGTTTTTGACTTGTTGAGAAATCTCCATTCTTGTCCTTCCACGTATGGAGGAGGAAGAAGATGGAGTTATTGCTTTCCTTTTGTGTTTTCTGATTTTTGGAGAAGAAAAAAAGCTAGGCCTTTTTTTTTGTTTTGTTTGGGCCTCAAAGGATTTGGGCATTGGGTCCATCAGAATTTTTAACCTTAAGTCCTACATCATTTACAAGATTGATGCTAAATTTAGTAACTTAATTTATGAGCTTCATTAACCAAAATTACCAAACAAAATAACTTAGAAATTAACTTAGAAATTTTTAATTACTAAATTTGGATCGTTTTTAGTTGATTAATTACGATTAGTTATTAATTAAATAATATTAAAACTTGGGGATATTACATCCTTCCCCTCTTAGAAAAAGTTTCGTCCTCGAAACTGGAGCTCAGTTAGAACCTAGATCATTAATAGGAACATTCATATAAAAATTCAATCCATATGATATATGCGTAATAAGCAATGTCATAAATCATTCATCAAATAAACATTCATATCATGCAGTATATATTCAGTTAGAGCATTCATTACAAAAGATCATATCACCTAAGAGAAAGGTGGGGTATTTCGTTCTCATTTGTCCTCTACTCCCAAGTAGCCTCAGAGGTCAAGTGGTTAGCCCATAGAACTTTCACCATTTGGATCACCTTACTTTAGTTGCTTTTCTCTTCGGTCAAGTATTTCAATTGGTTTCTCCTCATAGGTCAAGTCATTTCGTAGTGTAAAGGCTCGTGTCTAATTATGTGGCTGGATCTGGGACATATTTGCGCAACATCGACACATGGAATACATTATGGACCTTATCCAGGTCAGTCGGTAATGCTAACCGATACGCTACCTCATTAACCCGTTCTAAGATCTCATATGGTCCAATATACCTTGGACTTAGCTTCCCTGATTGGCCAAATCTCATGACTCCTTTCGTGGGTGATATTTTCAAGAATACATGATCTCCAACCATAAACTCCAATGGTCTTCTCCGTCGATCTGCATAACTCTTTTGTCTACTCTGAGCTGCTTTCATTCTTGATTGTATCAATCGGATCTTATCTGTGGTTTCCTGAATCAACTCTGGACCTATGACACGTGCTTCATCAATATCGCTCCAGCACAAAGGCGTGCGACATTTCCTTCCATAAAGTGCCTCATAGGGAGCCATTCCAATAGTGGCTTGATAACTGTTATTGTACGAAAACTCTACCATAGGTAAGAATTTCTCCCAAGTTCCTTGAAAATCCAGAACACAAGCTCTAAGCATATCTTCCACAATCTGATTTGTCCTTTCTGTCTGTCCGTCTGTTGTCGGATGAAAAGCAGTACTAAAGTTAAGCCTTGTTCCAGAGCTTTCTGTAACTCCTTCCAGAATTTTGCCTGAAATCTTGAATCACGATCAGAAACAATTGAGCTAGGCACTCCATGTAAGCGTACTATCGTGTTCATATATAATTCAGCCAATCGATCCAAACTCCAGTTACTCTTCACTGCTAGGAAATGTGCCGACTTTGTCAACCGATCCACAATAACCCAAATGGAATTCATTCCTTGGTTGACATAGGCAAACCCAAGATGAAATCCATCGATATGGAATCCCATTTCCACTCTGGCACATCCAAAGGCTGCAACAAACCAGCTGGCCTCTGGTGTTCTATTTTAATCCTCTGGCATGTTAAGCATTTAGCCACAAAGTCTGCTACTTCCTGTTTCATATTGCTCCACCAGTACACCTGCCTTAAATCCTTGTACAACTTATTTCCTCCAGGGTGAATTGAATATGGTGCATTGTGAGACTCATTCAAATTCTTTTCTTCAAATTCTCATCATTTGGAACACATAATCTTCCTTGAAACCTCAAAGTTCCATCTTCTTGGATCACAAAACCAGGTGACTTCCCATTCTTCACATCCACCTTTATTCGTTCCAGTTGTGAATCCTTTTCCTGAGCTCCCTTTATTTCATCCATTAAGCACGGCCTTACCTCCATTGCATTCAAACAAACACCCTTTTCCTTCTGAATGAGTTCTACCTCCATCCTCACCAAATCATCATGAATGGCTCGAGGAATAGACAAGATTGTTTTCAGGTGAGATTTACGACTCAGGGCATCAGCAACTACATTGGCTTTTCCAGGATGGTATTGGATATCAAGATCATAGTCTTCAGGAGTTCTAGCCACCTACGTTGCCTCATGTTGAGCTCTTTTTGGGTGAAGATATATTTCAGGCTTTTGTGATCAGTGAAAATTTGACACGAGGCTCCATACAAATAATGTCTCCAAATTTTGAGGGCAAAGACAACAGCAGCAAGTTCAAGGTCATGGGTGGGATAATTTTGTTCATGTTTTTGAGTTGGCGAGAGGCATAGGCTATCACTTTTCCTTTTGCATTAAGACACAACCTAACCCGTGTTTGGAGGCATCACTATAGATAACAAATCCCTCGGTTCCAGATGGAAGGGTAAGAACAGGGGCAGTGGTGAGTCTTCTTTTAAGTTCTTGGAAGGCAGTCTCACACTCCTCAGTCCACTTATATTTGACATTCTTCCTCACAAGTTTGGTTATGGGTAAGGCAATTCTAGAGAAATCTTGCACAAATCTTCTGTAATAGCCAGCTAATCCCATGAAACTCCGAACTTCAGGAACATTAGTTGGTCTAGGCCACTCCACTATTGCTTTTATTTTCTCGGGATCCACAGACACACCTTCTTCAGAGAAATATTGCCCAAAAATGATATTCTCTGAGCCAGAATTCACACTTTGACAGCTTAGCATATAATTGATTTTCCACTAACATCTCCATTACTTTCCTCAAATGCTCCTTATGTTCCTCTATGTTCTTAGATATACCAAAATATCATCAATGAAAACAACCACAAACTTGTCTAGGTATGGCTTGAAGACACGGTTCATTAAGATCCATAAATACAGTAGTGCATTGGTTAACCCAAAAGGCATAACAACAAACTCATAATGACCATATCGGGTTCTAAAGGCATTTTTGGTAATATCCTCAGGCTTGATACGAGTTGATGGTAACCAGACCTCAAATCTATTTTCGAAAAGACTTTTGCACCTCGAAGTTGATCGAACAAATCTCTATGCGGGGTAATGGGTACTTATTTTAATGGTGATCTTGTTTAATTCCCGATAATCAATGCATAACCTCAAACTTCCATCCTTTTTCTTCACAAATAAAACTGGGGCTCCCCAAGGTGACACACTCGGTCGAATATATCCTTTTTCAAGTAACTCATCTAATTGTTTCTTCAATTCTTGTAACTCAGTTGGGGCCATCCTATAGGGTGCCTTGGAAATGGGGGCTGATCCTGGGATTATCTCGATGCTAAAATCTAATTCTCTTCGTGGAGGCATACCAGGTATCTCATCGGGAAACACATTTGGGTATTCACAAACACAGGTATATCAGTTATGGAAGGTTTAGGGGAATTTAAATCTATGACACTACAAAGGTACCCAAAATAGTCAAACTCAGGCATCTTTTGAGCTCTCAACCCATAAACAATTTGGATTTGAGGTTTTGTCACAAATTTTTGGTATGAAATTCTACGCCCATCAGGTGCTTTAAGGGTCACACTCTGCTTAACACAATTGATGTCAGCCTCATATTTAGTCAACCAATTCATCCCCAAAATCACATCAAACTCAGATAACTCAAATTCTACAAGGTCAACTAGAAACTCAACTTTCCCCAACACAATTGGACAATTCCTATACATGACTCTACATCTCACAGTTTCTCAGTAGGTAGGGCAACACTTAGAGAGGAAAAGTCACATGATGGTTGCAAGTTCAGGTTTTTGGCAAACAATGGGGAAATGAAAGAATGTGAAGCTCCAGAATCAAATAAAACATGGACAGGCAAAGAATGAATAGAGAAGGTACCGGTAATAACAGTGTCATCATTCTCAGCCTCATCTTGCCTCATGACATAGATTCTTCCTGTCGGTGCTTGTCGTGGTGGATTACGATATGCTCCGGCATTGTTGCTGTTTCGGTTGCGGTCATTACCACCTGAAGTAGTCCCTCCTGTGGCATTGGTGGTCCCTGGTGGCTTTGGGCACTCTCGAACATAATGCTCGTGGCTTCCGCACCGATAGCAAGTGTTTGTGCCAATACGACACTCATTTGCTAAATGACTCATTCTTCCGCACTTGGTACACCCTTGGGATCTGTTCGCTGGCGCCTTGTAGTTGTTCTGGTGTTTGTTGCCTCCTTGTCCTCTGTAACCAATTGATTTTATCATTCCTCCTAAAATTTTGGCCTCCTTGATAACCCTGATTCGGCCTTTTTGCTCCTCCTGGATTATCACTCCTTCCATCATTCCTCCTTTTAAAGTTACTATTCTGAGATTCTCGAAGCAATACTACGTGTTCCACATTAACAGCAACATCAACCATATCCTGGTATGAAGTGAACCTTTGAGATGCCAACCTATCCTGATATTTGAGCTGAAGACCTCGCTCGAAAGCGGTTCATCCTTGACTGCTCACTAGTTACCAGCTCAGGGCGAACCTTGAAAGCTCCATGAACTTATTAGCATATTCCAAAACACTCATGGTACCTGCTGTAAGTGAAGGAATTCATCTTCTTTCTGCTTCCTAAGTGAAGGAGGATAAAATTTATCTCGCATCAAATCCTGAAGTTTGCTCCATCCAAACCCAGGTTCATTTTTCTTTTCCTTAACAATCTTCCACCATAAACTTGCCTGGCCCGTGAGATAAAATACAGCAAAGTCTACCCTCCATTTCTCAGGGCATTGCAAGGTTTCAAACAGCTGTCAATGCGATTAATCCAATCTTCAAACGCCACTGGATCAGGCTTACCATCATATGAAGGTGGATTAAGAGATGAGAACTTCTTGAACATCGAGCGCTCTCATTTTCATTAAAACTACCTTCCTCCAGGATTCTTGGATTAACTCAGCTAACATAGTGCTCATATTTTCCAACCTTTCCGTTCTTTCCGCATTCCTATCAAAAGGTTCATAATCATCATCCTGATCATCCTCTATATGCACATCCTCCACGTGCACATTTTCAGCACCGTTTGTAACATCGTTGTTGACTCAACGCGTCGACATTCTGCATGTCAAATTACGGTTACGTTGTAATAAATCGTAAAATATTCCCATTTCCCGTATCCTACGCTCACACTCATTATAAAATTTTTAGTTTTCAATTTACTTAATTCAATTTTATTAACCATAATTCCTTATTTTATCTATATTTAATCAATGTACCTTTAAATCCTCTTTATAACTTAAATATTTTTATTTAACGTAAAACCATGGGGTTAAACGTTATGGTTCAGAACCGTTTGCTCTGATACCACTCTGTAACGCCCCGACTACTAACTCACTATTTAAGATAATCTAATTAGCAGCGGAATACCTATTTAGTCGAGGCATTACTGCCGCACCTTCGGTTAGGAAGGTGCAAGGCTACAATCATAACATATTTAAACATTAAGAGATATAATAGTGATAACTTAGACATCTTATATTATAATAAAGTAGACAACGTTAACGTTTACTTGACATAACAACGATAACTTATATTAAAGCATATGGTCTTACATTCTAGTTAAGTTAACCTTACAAGTTAGTAGCACTATTACTAGATGATTTAATAAGGTGGTAATCCTTGCCACTACGCAGTACCATCGTCCCCAGCAGTACCTAAAACATAAATACAAAACGTTATGAGCCGAGGCTCAGTAACAAGCTACTCTAGCAACGTAAATTCATTTCAACTCATTTTATTTGCAAACAGGGGGAAAGAATAACTCAAACATTTGTCGAAAATACCGATCATTAGCTTTACCTTTATAAACCATTAATCCTTTTATTATTTTTCTTACTCTGGTTGCTGCAAAATCAGTCAGCTCTGGGACGTCTCCCAGCCATGTGTATGCACCACTGTGCAAGGACCTGTGTCCCGGGCATTACCCTACACTAATAAGGGCCAGTGCCCTAATAACAGTAACGGGCCAGTGCCCCAGTAAACAGCTCGGTACGTATACGACCGCCAATCAGCTCAGCAAACCAGTTCTTTCACTTTATGTTATCATGTTTCGTAATTTTAATATTCATAGGTGATAATCATCAATCATTCATCTCAACTCTACCTCAATGATTAAGGTAGCAAAATCATTTCATATCATCTTTTCATAAACAATAGCTCATGATATTCCATCCAGTTCATAGAACTCATAGGACGTATTTACAAATAAATCATAGGAATAATCCCGCAACTCAAAATAAACATTTTGATAAACTTTTACAAATCACATTGTTCTCATGTTCATAAAACATTTAAAGGGAATTGCGGGTACTAGCAGTAGATGTTACCTTGATTGCAGAATAATAATAATAATCCTCTTCTTATGTCCTTGATATCGTCCTTACTGAGCTCCGAGGAACGAGTTCTTTTAAGTTTCAAAATGAGTATTTTTATAAGTTAGAAGTTAATAGAAACATTAATATAAGTGCTCTTTAAGTATGATTCTTAGTTTATACTATTGTTTATATAAGTTATAAAGTCAACTTATTTAACGATTACGTAATTGTTGAAGTTATAATAGTTTATCCACAACCTTTATACTTATCTCATGATAATCGATAGATATTACTTAGAGATCAAATTAAAAGTATTATCCATAATTTAGTCATATTGTAAGCTTATAATTAATAGTTGCATAATCATTTAAAGGAGTTTACAAATTGGAATTATGAGTGACTATATAAGGAAAATACCTACTACAACATTCCTTGCCTAATTTCCATGAATTGTTATTATTATTCTATATAACCACTAATAACTAAATACCAACTCATTTTGTAAACTAAGTGTTCCTAGTATTCAATAAAGAATTCAGGTTATAAGATCTAGAAAGTAATTAGTTTAACATAACATTTTTAGTTAACCCCTAACATAAATATTAACATAACTATTTAAAGGTTTAATTTAACAAAGTGATTTAATTAAGCCCACAAAACAGTCCACTTAAGTCCAATAAATAACAAGCAACCAATGAATCAAGTTGGTTTAGTTAAGGTAAATCAGATTTTAGGCCCACTTAGATTAATGAGTAAAAGGTAGTAATTAGGCTTTTCTTAAAATTTATAAAACCAGAATTTTAGAGAGAAGAATAAAAGGAAAAAGGGTGTAGTACCTCTGCTCTCTTGGAGCAGGGACGAACAGCAGACAAGGGGGCTCGGAGCTCCGGCGAAACCGAACAGCAGCTCGCGGTGGTGTGGCGCAGCGCGAACGGTCGGCGGCTTCCTCGAAGCTTCGGCGGCGGCGGAAAATACGAGCAGCAGCACAGCACGCACGAACAGAGGAGTGGCGAAGAAAGGAGGAGAGAGAATGTTCGTGCAGGGATTCGAAGGCGACGACAGAGTGCGCGAGAGGGGACTGGGCGGTTGGTCGGTAGCGGCTATGCCTGCTCGACGGCGGCAGAAAGGGCAAGAGATGATGGGTCGTGGTGCTGCGCGGTTCGCGAAAGAGGAGAGAGTGGTCGTGCAGGGAGAACGATGAGGAAGAGGTGTGGCGTTGGCTGGTGGTTCTTGCTGGTGGTCGAGAAGTGGAGTTGTTGGTGTTGGGTTGTTGTATGGTGGTTGTAATGGTGGCCGAAAACGAAGAACAGAGGAGTTGAAAGATTTGAAAACCTTGTTTCAAATTCTTTTAGTTGATGTAAACTTCTGAATTATTGTTGTTGATTTTGTGATTCTAAAACTCAACCATTCCTCCCTATTTATAGAGAAACTTCTATCTCAGTAGATGAATTTCAGAATTTTAAATTACCAAAACCATTCAAGAAAACAAGTGGCTAAATTCAGTAGTTTTGAGAAAAACCAGTGGTTTAAGGGTGGTTGAGAGAGTGAAAGCTCAATTAAATTTACTGAGATAGTTTTTGACTTGTTGAGAAATCTCCATTCTTGTCCTTCCACGTATGGAGGAGGAAGAAGATGGAGTTATTGCTTTCCTTTTGTTGTTTTCTGATTTTTGGAGAAGAATATGCTAGCCCTTTTTTTTGTTTTGTTTGGGCCTCAAAGGATTTGGGCATTGGGTCCATCAGAATTTTTAACCTTAAGTCCTACATCATTTACAAGATTGATGCTAAATTTAGTAACTTAATTTATGAGCTTCATTAACCCAAAATTACCAAACAAATAACTTAGAAATTAACTTAGAAATTTTTAATTACTAAATTTGGATCGGTTTTAGTTGATTAATTACGATTAGTTATTAATTAAATAATATCAAAACTTGGGGATATTACATAAAGCCTCTTTAATATTCGCTCTCTGACTTGTTCTTCATTTTCACGAAAAACGAAAAACCAAACGAAAATGATGCCTAAAAAAACGAAATGGAAATGGATTAACGAAAAACGAAATAAAAACCTAAACCAAAACCAGATCTAAAAAAAAATCCAAAATAAACGAAAAAAACAGATCTTGTGTATCTTCGATTCTTCGTTTCGCTCGTCATTGTTCTTCATATTCGATCTTTAATATTCGCTCTCTGACTTATTCTTCATTTTCACCCTTCTTTTTCGATCTTCTTAATTGTGATTCATTTGTTCTTTGCTCTTAATTCGTTCTAATTTCTTTGCGATTCATTCAATTTGCGAGGGAAGAGTAGAGAGGAGGGAGAGAGGTGAGTGAGAATTTGGTCTGTGAGGGAGTTAGGGTTTGAGGGAGTGGCTGGAACGAAGAGAAAGAGGGAGGAGAATGAGGGCTGTGTGTGAGGAGGGAGTTAGGGTTTGAGGAGTGATGAAATGAATAGAGAATGGGCCGCACTTTTAGGACGAAATGAAATGAGGTGAATTTGGGCCGCGCTTTATGTTTAATGAATACTTCATTTGGGCCGCGCATTTTCATGGGTTACTGGAACGATTTTCGGATGCGATCCAATGAACCGCATTAGGTTCATTAAAAACTGCATCAGGTTTTGTTTGCCAATTTTTCCTCTCATTTTTATGTTCATTTTCGGATGCGGTTTTACAAAAACCGCATCTGGTACAAAGTGACATATAAAGTTTTTTCCACTAGTGTGATATTATGACGCAAGGCACAGAATAATAAAAACAGCAAAAGCAATAAACAATGACAACGTAAGATCAGTAGCAAATCATGAACCCACTAGCTTAAACAATGAAATGAATTTGATTTTTTTTTTGTTTTTTGAAAGGATGAATTTGATTGGTATAATAAATCTATAACGTTGGAATTGCATAACATTGATTCTCATATAACACGTTTGGATGCAGAATATAAAACAAATAAACCAAGTGCAACAACCGAATCAATGAAGAAAAAAATAAATCTGCGGATGATATATTGATTTAAAGGAAGTATCAAGACATAATACCAACTACAACTAAAATAAAACGGCAAAGCTATTACAGCAAAACTAAAGAAATTAAATTGAGAAAAAGAACAAGATTACCAGAATTTGTTTATTCAGTTAAATTGATGGACTAACACACCAAATCAGTTTGTTGAACGTTGCCCAAGTACGCCTATGTCACCGGCTGATCTATACACGAACGTGACTAAATTCAAAACTCAACCTAAAACTTCACTTTATGTGAATGAATTATATCGTTCGACCGTCCCCCCTTTTACACCCAATTCCATAAACCTTGAATTTACATAATTAGGTAGATTACTTCATGCAATTCGTCTTGTGTGGATCCGGTGCATATTAAAAATAGTGTGGACCAGACCTAGACACGTGCCCCACTACAAACTAGTCACTCCCGCTTTTCAATATACGTGCGATTTTCTCTCTTCAATAAGATTCTCTCGCCCTAAAATTTTAACAAAAACAGTTGTTCAGAACAAACATACACTATATTATTTTAAAATACACTATATCATGTCAAAATACACTATCATGTCAAACACTATAACGATCAATTATGATAATTTTGTGTAATATACAAATAAACTACACTATAACATTTCAAAATACATTATATTATGTCAAAACAAACTATATCATGCAACACTATTATGTCAAAAAACACAGCAAAACACTATCATATCAAAATACACTATATCATTTCAAATTACACTATATCATGTCAATATACACTATAACATGCAACACTATCATGCCAAAAAACTCAGCAAAACACTATGATTTTAAAAACACTATATCATTTTAAAATACACTATATTATTTCAAAATACACTATATTATTTTAAAAATACATTATCAGGAGAGTGAAGTTATCAAAGGAGAGATAAGTTATCAGGAGAGAGAAAAGAGCGGAAGACTGAACGCGACAAAAACAGAAAGTTGTAATCATTGAAACTCACGTGAAATGGATAAGGTGTACACTAAGTTAGTGTTCACCGGGTTCATATTAGTTTTTTTCTACTTTAGGACAGGAATGAAAAAATATTATATTCCAAATTCCTAAAAACTTCGTCGTTATTGCATTTTGTGTAGAGATGCAAATAGAAACATATCCTATTCTTTGATTTAATGTTGTTGTCGGTAGAACAAAAGGTAACATTTCCTCTTTCTTTTATTTCTTGGTGTTGGATGTAGAATGAAAGGAGAAGACGACTTTCTATTTTCTTTTTATTGCTAATCGTGAGTCACGTATGAGTGTTATGTGGGCTGTACTATCTTCTTCTTTTCTTTTTTAAGCTTATGTTTTGCTTATTTAGCGAGCTGAATACCTATCATAATATAAAAGGCTATTTAAGCTCAATAGGTGATAAAAATAATAGCTAAAAGGAGTATGTATGCAATAATAAAAGTCATACTAAAAACCTATACATAAATATAAAATATATACAAATAACTAAAATATAAGTGTAAAACTATGCAATAAAATGAGCTAATCAAACTCCTCCATACTTAGTCTTTGGTTGACCTCGAGTAAAATAACTTTATTAACCAGATGTAATACATAAAGCAAGACAATAGTTAACCACCCAACCTCAAATGAAACTAAACTAATAAGCATGATAATAGACTAACTAAAACATTTTTATTTGAGAAATTATAAGTTAGTCATGAAAACGATTTCGTTAAGTTAGCAAGATATGAACATAATAGAGCTATTACACTCAGGCAACCTTTTATAATTTGTTTAATCTCACATGTTATCTAGGTGTTCAAGTGCAAGTGTATTGACATTCGAATACGAGGTACTTTAGTCGGACTTGATTATTATTCCAGTTGATTCTCCCTTAATTAACTTCCTGTACATTAGCACTTAGTACCCGTACAAGGATCATTCTATTTCATAGTACATTACACTTGCCACTTATTGGTCTCAAAGGAGTACTCGATACTTTTCTTTTTGCTTTGCTTTTTAGGCTTTTTAATATGGTCTTCCATGTTCTTTTATTTCAAGAACTGATTAATATCACCCTGTTTTTACAATGATTTAACATCTCATCTTTAGGGATTACTAATCCAATTTTGATTTTTTTTCAGCACATTGTTCTCTCGTTTCTTTATCAAAGTCATGTAAGTCTCCGGTAACCAAGAACAGTGAAAAAGTCACCAAAGACAATAAGAGGTACTAGTTAAGTAGATTAAATTACAAAAGTCTTTCTTCCATACCTCGAATCTAAGCCAATAAAGATAATGTGTTAAATTACGTATAAGCATAACATTATGAAGTATATTTAGGAGTTGCTAGAGATAAAGTCTTGAGGTTCATAAATTCAAAAGATTTTTTCTGAAAACAAAGTTAGATTAGAGTCTATGGCATACTTTCTTATTAGTTAGTCTTTTAAAGAGGTGGAGAGGTGGTAACTATGTTTATCTTTGAAAACTGAAGTTTCTCCTGCACACAAGGTAATCTAAAACTGCAAGACAAGTAATAATCACAGCAGCCACCAATCATAAATGCAGGTTATAATATGCTTGAGCCAACTCAATGCATGACTATTTTGGAGAAATTTTGACATCATCTCCCGTAAAAGTGACTAATCCAAATTTCTTAAAAACCTGTAACTTATGTATATAATTTCCAACTAACGTATCCATTATAATCCAAGATAATCCCAGCTAATATTTGCCCAAACAGAGCAAAGATTTCTATCTTCCAGCATACCTAGTCATGAGAACCAAAAAAATTAGCAAGTGATAGCCACTCCCCCACACTTGGTTCTTACACCGGCCTCAATGTAAACCTTAATGTAGAGAGAAAAACAGAAAACAGAAACACAGAGAATAATCATAGACTTTATTCCTGATAATTCGATCTAAAATAAACTAAAGAAACATAAAACAAAGAACGAATTTACCCAGGGTGGATGATGTTATACATCCAAGCATCACATGTAGAACCAGTTATAGTATTCAGCTTCGTTGAGCAGCAAACACTCCACATTTTCAAAATTAGTATGATACAAACTTTAAATTGTGATCCTGTACATGTAACTGAATAATTATATCCTTGCTAGTTGATTGTGATCTCAGCTTCAAAGTAGTATGTCTAATCAGCTCGAAGAAGCTTATCAAAAGCATGTGCACAAGACTTAGAGAATTGGAGCGAAGCACATGAGAAAATATACTTTAAAGTAGCAATTAACGTTATGCACAACTTGTCAAAAGCTTTCGAATAATCATAATGGTGGCCATACAGATGTGTGCTCCTAATGATCATAAGCTAACCATACGGGTGAATAATGTTCTGGACAATAGGATGATAATTAAGCGTAGAACATATAAAGTCACTTAGAACACATATATAATCCTTCTTGTCATTATTCAGTCTTTGTCGTAATCTACTCTCAAGTTCTTGCTTTGAACTCAATTTATGTTGCAGGAGTTCAAGAACATCAAGTGTCACGATACAATACTTAAGGGGTTTAAGGGAACATTGAGAGTGTCTAAAATTAGATAGAGGAGTTATTACAGTCCAAGGAGCAGGAACTAACTCAGTATTCAGAGCTGAAATTAGGTTTATGTGCTCCAAATTACAGCCACTAGCCTCCAGGTTTGTCTTAAAAGTGAGAGGTTCATCAGGTTCACCCGAATCGCCATCATTCCTACCATTTAATGTAGGAACAAATACTGCTAACACATGAATAAAACTTATCTGATAACCGTGGCGTGAAGAAATCACTGTCCTAAAGTTGAATTTACCCCGCAACAACACACGGACTCATAGCAATCAACCTCCAGGGATACACGATTTCTGCGTTTCGAGTGTGAATGGAAAAACAGATTGAGAACGATCTTGAATATTGCCCATAATTTTAGAAGAGAAAGAAAGCAGAGAAGAGAATGAAAGTTTCTGATTTTTTCTGTGTCCTTAATCAAACAATAACCTCGGTATTTATAGAAGAATAAAAGCCAAAAGCCCAAAGCCCAAAGCCCAAAGCCCAAGGCCATGGCCCGGTCCAGGCGGGCGCGCGTGTGGTAACCACACATCACCACAAGCCCACTAAAATCCTCATTGCTACTCAACTCAAAGAGTAGTGGAAGTGGAAAGGTTATAAACCTGTCCTCTCTCTATTATATTTTCAATGTGGGACAAGGGA
Organism: Beta vulgaris subsp. vulgaris; assembly: GCF_026745355.1. Classification (NCBI taxonomy): domain Eukaryota; kingdom Viridiplantae; phylum Streptophyta; class Magnoliopsida; order Caryophyllales; family Amaranthaceae; genus Beta; species Beta vulgaris. Next base: position 29,851,298 of record NC_079208.1, read on the forward strand.
CTTCAAGAGACTCACATTGACTCTTTACTTATTTTGAAGCAAAAACATTATAAACTCCAACAGTCCCCCACATGATTCAAAAGAAGAAAACAGGAAAAAAAACAGGGCTCAAAACAGATAATCTGGGCAATAGATAATGAGTTTTGAAGTATCAATGTCTTATGGACTTGAATTGACACTCAGTGCATACAAATATGTCTTGCTGTCGTAAGAGGTAAATTTCTCTTTGAACCTTTCACAAAGATAGCAAAGCATACTTGCGCACTCAACCTTTTTCAAATCAAGAAACGTTCTCGCAAATATAATATAGGTGCCCCACAATTTACCTGGATTCTCATGAATGCTTTAGAGAGCCTAAACCTTGGACTCTCATAGGGGATTGGGCGTAACCCCCACATTCACGTAGGTAAGTTCATCAAGTTTGTACTGTCACAAACCACCTCAAACAAGGCTATGAACTTATTAAGAGCTCTATGCTCAACCTTGCACATAGTACAGTAGATTGAAAACTAAATACTACATCACTTTTTTTAATAGGAATGGTAGTAGTACACAATAACTTGAGTTCTTTTGTGATTTCGTTTGACCCTTTGAACTTAGGAATTCCTAAGAAGGGTATCCATCACAATTCACTCCACAACAGGCTTTAAACCCATTCCTTGTGCTGACTCCAGCACCATTTTTCTACAAAGGCCTTTGGTGAGAGGATCAGCAATATTCCTCTCTGATTTTACATACTCGAGTGACAACAAAATTATTTCTAATTAGATTTCTAACTATGGCATGCCTTAAGCGAATATGCCTTCTATTTCCATTATAGGCTTGATTATTCGCTACCCCAATTGCTGCTTGCGAGTCACATCACATAGAAACTGATGGAGCTGGCTTCCCCCACAATGGAATATCAGCAAGCAAACTCCTTATCCATTCAACTTCTTGACTTGCCAATTCTAAAGCAATAAACTCAGATTCCATTGTAGATTTGGCAATACATGTTTGTTTTGATGATTTCCATGATATAGCTCCTCCAACAAGAGTGAAAACATAACCGCTAGTAGATTGAATCTCATCATTATCCGACACCCAATTAGCATAACAAAATCCTTCTAGAACACAAGGTGTCCTTTGATAATGTAGACCCCAATTGGTAGTGCCTTTTAGATACTTCAACAATCTAATCAAGGCAGCCTAGTGCTCCCGATTAGGATTGTGAGTATACCTGCTCAATCTACTAACAACATAAGCTACGTCAGGTCTAATATAATTCATCAAGAACATTACACTTCCAATTATTTTTGCATATTGTTCTTGTGATATACTATTACCTTTATTCTTTTTCAAATGAATACTAGAATCATATGGGGTTTTCACAGGAACACAATCATATTGATCTAACTTCTTTAATATTTTCTCAATATAATGAGATTGATTTGAAGATATACCATATGAAGTTCTAGTAATATTTATTCCAAGAATAACATCGGCCTCTCCTAAATCCTTCATCTCAAAGCAGAAATTTAGGAAACTCTTAGTTGCATTTACTACGTCTATATTGGTTCCAAAGATCAACATATCATCCACATATAGACATATGAAAACACAACCAAGTTCATCAAATTTGGAATAAACACAAGCATCAGAATCATTGACCAAAAAACCATTTGAAGTAATAGTTGGATGAAATTTATCATACCATTGTTTTGGTGCTTGTTTTAAACCATACAAAGATCTAATAAGTTTGCATACCTTGTCTTCTGGACCAGGAATCTCACATCCTTCAGGTTGCTTCATATAGATCTCCTCATTTAACTCACCATTCAAAAATGCTGTTTTCACATCCATTTGATGCACAATTAAATCTCTAATGGTGGCTACCATGGTCACAGGAGAATAAGTATCAAAGAAGTCTAACCCTTGTTTTTGGCGATGCCCACTAGTAGAAAAAGGACGATTTGCGTCCCCTCAATTGCGTCGCACAGAAACGGAAACGACGCACAGTTGGGATTTGCGTCGCATGTGGGGAGGACTGCGACGCACAACATGGGTACGTAAGCACCAGATATGTCCCATTTGCGTCGTGCATGCTTTACATGCGTTGCAAAAACCAAATGTGCGTCGGATGTCCTGACTCATGCGACGCAAATTGTCTCTACATTAAAAAAAAATTCAAACTATCTGCGTCACACGTCTTTTAGGTTCGTTGCAAAATACCCAATTTGCAACGCACCTATTCAATGTGCGACGCATATTAAGGCCACTCCCATTTTATTTCACGAGGCCCACTACTTCAGAAACCCTAGCCTCACACGCCTCTCCCTCCCTCTCAATTCTCAGCGCCTCTCTCTCTCTCTCTCTCTCTCTCTCTCTCTCTCTCTCTCTCTCTCTCTCTCTCTCTCTCTCTCTCTCTCTCTCTCTCTCTTCAAACACCAACTATGGCGTAGTAGCAGTAGCAGCTCAAGACCAACGTTTTTATTTATGCTATTCGTTGTTTTCTGAGGAATCTCAGTCGAACACCGCCGCTTCAAACACCAACAACGACATCACATTCGTTATTTTTTAAACTCTGCCGCTTCAATTACCAACAACGACATCACATTCGAAGTAAGCAACAATGAAAATTGAAAAAACACCAACCCTTTCTCAGATCTAACGTTCGAAGAAGAGCAGCGAATTTCGTTCGTTCCGTTTCGCGATTCTCAGGTATTTTTAGTTCAAATTTTATTCTGAATTTCTTTGTTTTGCCATATTTATGTTTATTTTTTAAATTTGAAGAACGAGATTTGAAGAACGAGATTTGATAAGAACGAGATTTCTTTCTGTTAGATCTGGTTTTTAGCGATTTGAAGAAAGAGATTTGAAGAAAGAGATTGAAGAACAAGATTTGAGAAGAACGAGATCTGGTTTTTGGCGAATTTGTTCGTTCCATTTCCCGATTTGTATTTTTTTTTAAAATATATTTAGTGAAATTTCTGTTTGTTAGATCTGGTTTATTTATGTTTAGTTTTTTAATTTCGTTTTTTGCTGTATGTTAGATCTGAATTTTTTATTTTTGATATTTGTTAGAATTTTTTTTTCGTTTCTTAATCAACGCAAGAAAATTTGTATGTTATCTCGTTTAATTTAGTTTCTGTTACATCTCATTTTTTGTTATTGCGTTTAATTTCTGATTTCGTTTCTATTGCGTTTTTTGTTCTAATTTCGTTTGATTTTTGTCTCGTATTTTTTCCTCAAATGCAGTACCAAAGCATTCATACTTTGGTACTGCGTTTTTTTTATTTTTTACATGAGGTCATTTGCGTCGCACATGGCACAAGGTGCGACGCAGATGACTGATTTGCGTCATACCCCTTGCTATGTGCGACGCAAATTTCACTTGTATCCCTTTATAACCCGCCTGTAGTTTGTATGGGCTGGAATGACCAATTTGCGTTGCATCGTACACAACGTGCGACGCAAATAGCTACTCAACTCAAAGAGTAGTGGAAGTGCAAAGGTTATAAACCTTTCCTCTCTCTATTATATTTCCAATGTGGGACAAGGGACTTCAAGAGACTCACATTAACTCTTTACTTCTTTTGAAGCCAAAATATTATAAACTCCAACACTTATAAACTCATGACCATAAAGGACATTCTGCTCAACATGAATCTCTTATAAAGTATCACTAATGTTACCCTCATTATCCTTAAGACTAATGTCTGAAGTATAGATGCCCTACATGAATCTCTTATAAAGTATCACTAATGTTACCCTCATTATCCTTAAGACTAATGTCTGAAGTATAGATGCCCTCAATATAGTTGTCATCAGTTTGTTTAATCATAATAGGAAAACTATTCTGAACATCAACACTAATATTTATCGTTAATGTTTCATTCACTATAGAATCCTCATCTATATATATATATATATATATATATATATATATATATATATATATATATTATATATATATATATATATATATATATATATATATATATATATATAAAACAAGGTTCATTCTTGCCACATGGCAGTTAATTAACCAATAAATTTTGCCACGTATCATGATTCTTGCTGCTATATGCCACGTGTCTTGCGATAAGGAGTGCAAGTGAGCATCATCCTTCTTTAATAATGTCAATTATTACAGGTTTCCATATACGATTAGTGTAACTGATTGACAATCATAATCAATCAATGCACCAATTGCCTGTTCTTTTATGGGAGGGTTTTTTTTATATGGAATTTATTATAAAGCCCTTCATTTAGCTCTATAAATATACATGAAATGATATTCAGTCTACAAAAATCAGTAAAGGAAAAAATAAAATTAAAGTCCCCAATTTTTCAACCATCCTGCTTTCACCATATCATTGCTTGATGCTTATACCTTTCTTTCTTAAATTATTTTGTATAGCAGTAATTATGTGATCATATATAAATGTTTACATATATTGCTTTCACCAATTCATTGCTTACATACACTTTTCTTCTATAAACGCAAATGGCTGAAAATGATTATGCACCTTTTTGTGTGGTTATATCCATATTGCCACAATTGGAAAGAAAGAGCTAGGTTATTGAGGTTATCTTATGAAACTTACATGGAATAATTCAATATGCAAAATAGTTGATTTTTAAATGAACTATACTAATTTAAGTTAAGTTGTACTTTTCTGTACAAATCTAAATATCATAAACTCATATTAGATATGAATTTATGTGCGAATTAAGATGTCATTGAGGTTACAATTCGTCAACATATAACTTAATATGTCATTGAGGTTATAATTAGTCGATAAATGTATTATGGGTTTCTTTTACCTGTGGAATTAGATATCAATTTGTTTTTTCTTTGCTTAACAAAATTGATATATATATATATATATATATATTAATAAGTTGTATTTTACCCAGACTTTTAACCTTATTTAATGATAGACAAACAAGGCTTTTACATAGAGTTTTATTCAGTGGGATGATGGAATACATTTAGCCTTGAGATAATTGTTTAATTTTCATCAAACTTTATACATAAGATTATATGTTTACCCTATCAATAATGTGATAGAAGTAATATTTTATATTATTTTAGTCATTTAAGTTGGGTGAATTTTTTAAGGCATAATATAATTAAATTTATTGTCTATTTTGATTATTGTCATGAGTGTAGTATAAAACTGAAGGATCATTACAAGTTCATTAAAGTTAATAAACATGAAAAGTTAAAACGTAACTGATGTTATCATAATCCATAATTAAATTTCAAACTAAAAGAAAAGGAGCTTATTAGATTAATGTTAATAGATTAAAAGGATTTTTACATTCCTTTAATTAAATGAACAAAAATTGATATTTCAACGTGGATAATGTAAAATTTTGATTTTGTGAAGTACTTTTAGTCGAACTTATAGATAGTTAACATTTTGGATTTATTTTTCTAAACTAATATGAATTTATTTATCAATTTTTAACTTCTAAATCATCACTTCTGATATGCAGAACCATGTGTGTGGTTTCTGACATTACTGGGACCGATCGTAATGCGTGGGTGCAACCATAAATATTCAATCAATTTTTCTCTAGGCTAATACACTTGCTAACGAGATAACATATATATATATACATGAGTTATATTATCACACCATACACATTTGGCATAATATCCATAGACTTTCCACATCGAGGTCCAATTTTAATTAATAGTTTAATACTAACTTAATAATCAAAATCGAACATAGGTATTACAACTTAGAAAATTCATGATAACAAGTTCATTGGAACATAATAATAAAAACCTATAACTTCTACTTTACTCATGTTGCTCTATTCATTTATTTAATATAAATTATAAAGTTTTTGTTTCTTTAAGCAAGCTACCTGTTTTATAATTATGAAATTCACTGAGTTGGTACTCGAAATCTTGATCTAAATTTTGTAAGGAGCAGTCGATGTGAGATATAAATAATGAAATATATTGTTTATACATGTGATAAGTCAAAGTTATTTTTTAAATAAATTGAATTGGAAAATGTCTTTATACTTTATTTTTTGTTAATTTATATTTAGTATATAGGATAAATTACAATGTCAAGACTTTTAAGTCATCAATATCTTACTAAATATTTAATTATTTACACAAGATTTTAAGGAACATATTTTAAAATATTTTAAAACTAAAATTTGAGGTGAAATATTAATCAACTTTTCGATCTGAGTGAACACAAGTAACAATCACAACATATACGTAAATGATATAGATAATATCGAATCTCAAATATCAAACAAACTAAAAATAGAATTGATAAAAATTAAGTATTTTTTTAGGTGCAAAAAATCGAAATATCATTTGTTATAAAATAGATCAATAAGTTTAAGGTTGTAATTTTTGGCAATTTCGGTATGATAAAAATTGAGTGTTGGCAATTTTGAAGGAAAAGATAGAGAATGAGGGAAGAGGAATGAGGAACGAGAGTGTATAACACAGTGGTGGATGATTAGAGTGTTAGGGTTAGTAGGTTTTATATTCAATTACTATTATGTGTACTGGGAGTACAATAAGTTTATGTCAGAGTATTTCACTTTGGGTCAAAACAAGTCACTTTCACGTCAAAATGGGTTACTGTATTTTTAATTCAGAATGGGTCACTTTTAGTGTTAAACAAGTTAGCTTTGTATAAGTAAATTGACGCATTTAGGGAATAAAGTTACCCATTTTTTTCAGCTGGGTTATGTATTCAACCACGGACAATTATATGTTACTATTTCAGTTCCAAGCAAAAAGGGTATGAAAATCTTAATATGTGATAAAGATTGTGGCAACTCATCTGTTTCAACCAATGTGGTTTATAAGGAAGTTTCTCAAAATGTTTAAATCGTGTATTGAGTTGTAATTGACCCAATTATATATATATCAATTTAGATAGTGAATTGTTTGTTTGTTTATCATAATGTGTTGTCAATTCAATTTGATTTCAATCAATCTCATTAAACAAAAATGTTGCTGACATTAATAACATTTGTCTTTTTGTCTAATAAATAATTTATAATATCTCATATAAATATGACCTCCCGTGTAGTTTTGCACGGGTTAAAAGCTAGTATATATAAAACTAGAAAAATCATCCTAGGTGTCATTGATCTAGCTAAAGTGCCACATGTCATTAGTTTGTTAGTTGTGCCACGTGTCAGATGCTAAGAACAATAAATGGAAGCATTGCTTTGTGAAAAATCTTGCCAAATTTGTGCTTCCTTTTTATTTATTTTTTGACGAGAAAATTTGTGTTTCCTTTGATTAATCAAACAGCGAAATTTTAGGGAATCATATCAATTCCATATAAAAATTCCTATAAGTAGAAGATTCTTCCCGTATATTTTGGCTATCAAATATTGCTTCATTAAGGAAATAGTAGGATTTTCATACCATTTGTTTCCTTTAAACTCTTCCCAATTCTACTACCACTACTACTCTCTAACATACGATTTTAGAGGAGCGAGAAGGGAACAAGGGTAGCCTATTAGTTTGAAATAATACGTGGCCCTCCATTTTTATTAGTTTAAAATGCCTTGAATTAACAAAGTAGCAAAATAGATTCTTCAAGTAAACTCCTTCCATTCGTATAACAACAAATTGCAAAGGAGAAGAAAATCATAAGTAGAAGATTCCACCTTTGGTGGTTTTCTCTGTTCGATATAATAGATGAAGAGAAGCGAAAGAACAGAACACCTCGACATGCACAATTTAAGCTTGGCGGAGTGCCTATTACATCAGAGAAACTCAGTTGCAGACATCAAAGAATTTTTTACTTTCTCTGTATGACTTAATATTATTTTGTTATGTAACTATACATCGACATATCAATTGACCCATTTGAAGTGTAATTCTTTGCTAATTTTTTTTTATTCTCATGGGCAAGGGATTAATCAGCTAATCCTTTAAGTCTACATGCTATATATATCATATATGGGGTTGAGAGAGACATCATCTCTCCAAAGTATGTATACACATATTTGCTATTTCCTACATAAACATCTTGAATTGCCTCACACAAAAACCATCCACAACTCAACATTTACAACCCAATTATTAATCTTCATCCAAAATCAGAAGAAACAACAAGAAGAACAATATCCAAAGAAGTAGAATAGGGGTGTATTACCCTTAGGAGGTAATACACCACTGCCGGCGACGGACAGGGGGCAGCTCCAGCGAGCAGAGGTGGCCAAGAAATTGGCAAGGTTTGAGGAATTTGTCTTCCATGGGTTAGCGTTAGCCTGCTGAAGGAGGGTTGTACAGAACCAGGAAAGAGAGGAATTCTATGGATGTTATCACATGTGACTGGTGAGGGAGGACAGAGAATGAAAATAGGGAGTTATGAATTAGTTTGATAATTTATTTCCAACAAAGTAAGTATGTTGTTCTTAATAATTATTTGCAACAAATAGCCAACTTTTGCATTATTTGCAAAAAATAGACAACTTTGCATTATTTGCAACAAATTGCCAACTTTGCATAGTTATTGAAATATTATCAATAATCTTATTTTATAATTTAGTATGTTGATTGTTGTACTATAAATATAAAATAATTTTTAATTTTCTTTTTTTCGATAGTGGGATTAATATATAAAGACTTTTTTTATATGTTTATATAAAGATTTATGAGAGATGTAAAAATACATCATATATATGTACAAATTGTTGTGCTAATCATGTTTTTTTTTGGTGTTTCACATGATTTTTTATTTTTTTTTGCTATTTGTCATAATGTACAAAAGTTAGAGGAGATGATCAATACAAAATGTTGTCAACAATGTCTTATAAGCTATTAGTCATACGATAAAATATTTATAAGAAAAAAAAATTTGGTGCACCTTTTTTTTAGAAAAACTTGAATTGTTTGACATTATATTCAACAATATTACCTCACCTATATACATATCTACGTTTATAATATTGAATCCTTATAATTGACAGCGGCTTTCCAAAATATATTTCTATATAATAATAATAATAAGCAGGATCTTATAGTTTTTTTGTGGTCGGTGTATATCATATATAGATAGATTATTTGATTATAAAATTCATCAGAATAGTTTTTTTAAAAAATTAATCCTGAATTTTAACGTTATAATGTTAGGTTTTGATGATTGCTATTCCTGGATCCACCACTGTTGGTAGGTGATTTAGGTAATTAATCTAAATATTAGACTTGCATTTCTAAAGTTTGTTTAGGAAATATGGAAGGGTCTAAGCTTAGCACTTTTGACAGCTCAAGACACGAATGAGAGTAAGAAAAAACAAATGGCCGAATCTGGTAAACGAAAACAGGGATTGGGTTTGGGCTTTAATGAAGTGATGCAGTTTAACAATATGTTCTTATTAAGCTCAAATACTTTAAAAGTGGATCATTAAAACCCAAAACAATTTTGAGCAAATTTAGAAAACTCATTTCATAGATAATTACGACTATGATTGCAAAACTAATATCTATATTTAACAGATAAAATCCGTATTTGTCATAATATTTGAAAAAGATATATATTATCACATTATTAAGCTAATAAATACAATTAGCCTAAGGGCCTGTTCTCTTCGGCATAAAACAGCTGAACTGAACTGAACTGAATTGAACTAAACTGAACTGAATTGAACTGAACTGAACTGATCTGAACTGAACTAATCTGAACTGAATTGAACTGAACTGAATTGAACTGAACTGAACTGAAATGAATAGTGATATGTGAGAGTAAAAGTATTGTCAAGAGCTGAACTGAACTGAACTGAACTGGTCTGAACTGAACTGAACTGATCTGAACTGAACTGAATTGAACTGAACTGAACTGAATTGAACTGAACTGAACTGAATTGAACTGAATTGAACTGAACTGAACTGAAAATAAGCTGGGGAGAACATGCCCTAAATCAACATTGCTTGAAATTCGGGATATCACATTATATGAGGCATTGATTCAGCTATTACAATTGTATAAATTTCCTTACTATTCGGTGAATTATTCATATTTTGTCGATTCATTATCTTCCTATTCCAGAAATTTATGTATCAGCATTTAATGTTTTGTTGCCTTTTCTCTTTACATCCTCATTAATTATTCCATAAATCAAGTATAAAATTGAAACAGATGAACAACAACCTTTAAAATCTATGGGCCTGTTCACCCTAGCTTATTTTCAGTTCAGTTCAGTTCAGTTCCGCTCAATTCAGTTCAGTTCAGCTCAGTTCAGTTCAGTTCAGCTCAATTCAGTTCAGTTCAGTTCAGCTCCATTCTTTTATAATCATTTTGTTAAATATTATTATTATGTTGGTCTAATTTATTTTACTAATTACTCTTATTATTATTATTATTTATTTTATATCATTATTATTAATTATTATTAACATTATTATTATTGTTATTATTATTTCTATATATTATTTTGTTTATTATAGTTTTATTCGTTATTATTACTATTATTATTAGAAGGAACATGGTTTAGGCCAAAAGCACAAATAAACCCACGTTTTTTAGCCCATAAACCAATCAAATCGCGTCAAAACGGTTTATGATGTAATTTTGCGCGATCCAACCGAATCATTAATTTTATTACTAAATATATTATTATATTATTAATCTAATTATTAAAATAGTAATATTAATTTACTTCTTATATATTATTGTTATTATATAATCATCATCAAGTATTAATATATTAATACAAATAATATAAAATAATAATTATTAATTATCATTAATTATTATTATTATTAATTTATGATTATTAATATTATTTATTCATAACTATCATTTAAAAATATCCAAAATACTATTAATATTCATTATATTACTTATCATTACAATTATTATTCACAAGAACACATGGGTCATGGGTCACAAGAACACAAGAAAAAGCAGTAGGCAGAGAAAATATTTAATCAACTTTTTCTTTTAAAAAAAAAATCATAAATCACATGATCCACTATGACATTAACTACGTCAACCATAGAACACATGGGTCATAAGGCAGTTTAAAAATATTTCCAATACACGGTTATAAAACTTTAAATCACAAACTAATATTCACAAGATAGTTTTAGGAAAAACATTCTAAAATCATAAATTTATAAAACAATTTTTTCTTGCAATTAGCACGGGTCTAAAATTTAAAATATTTATATATATTTTTTGTTTATCCTTACCATCCCATTTAAAGGATTTTAAATTTTGGCATATTAGTTATAATATAGTAGATGTCTTTGAATGATGAATAAAGAGAAGTTTGAAAGAACAAGGACAATACAAAAGGGAACAAATATAAATAATAAGATATCGTACAACTTATAGTTACTTTAACCTTTTGTTAGATGCTTGAGAAAAATCTGTGGCAAATTAAGAGTTACGTAGAAAAACTGTATATAATGTACGATTCTATGTCAATGTAAATTAGTGACCCTAATTTTAGTTAATTTATGTGCAACAAATATTACCAAACTTTTGTGATTAGCTCGATATATCCCTTATTCAAATTTCATAAGCAAAATTTGTCCATGACAACAACTATTTACTTATATAAATCGATCAAACTGAGAACTTGCCACATAAAACCTGTAATTTGTCGGATGCTGAAAGTTAATAATGGGACAAAGAAAACAAATGGAAAGGTATATTGTATACCGGGTCTAGATGCTACAGACCTACTTATAACTTGGTTATGAATAATAATCAACTACTTAATAAATAAAACAATTTTCGTACATTATGCACGGTCAAAATCATATTTACTATAAAACTTCCCGTGCATTTTTGCACGGGTAAAATACTAGTTAACAATTTAATAAACTTGGTCCACCTCAGTATTTTCTACAATTTGTTCCAATAACACAAGTCACGTCAAAATTAGTATACACTTGAAGTTTATTAATTTGTTTAGGTTATACTAATTCAACCAACAAATACGGTGCATGTGAAAAACTAGGCTCATTAGTCACATAATTTTGCTCAACTTCACTCAAGCCTTTCCCTTCATGTTTATAATTTACTCTTTATTACCTCAACCAACTTCTCTATGCCTTTAGTTATGCCATCCATCGTTTGAACAAGAGAATCAAACCTTTCATCCACATTGTTACTTGGAGAAAAATGTTACTCAACAGTGGGAATTGACTCTTCTTGACTGGCCTCATAGCCGAATATATAAGAGGTATTGAAAGGGTCAGCTACAACAGTACTAGTCAATGAGCTCAGACTACTAATTTAAAGGGCGAGAGTGACTGTATTCTCCTTGATTATATATTTATATGTCTAAGTATAATAATATCCTTATATGAATTGGCATAATAGTGAGGACAACTATTGATATTATGAGCAGATGCATGAGAAGATGAGCAAAAAGATAAGAAGTAGCCATAAACTCATTATTCAAAGCATTTTCCTTCTCATAAGTTTCGTGAGCTAATCATTCAAAGAATCCCCATCCTTCCTCTAAGGTTTTTGACAAAAAATTCCCTTCACACATTGATTCTACCGTGGCTCTAGTTTCACCATTTAGGCCCTCATAAATCAGTTCGCATATTTCCCATTTTTCTAATGTATGACCCCCTTGACCAATGAATTTTCTAAGTCTCTTAAAGTGTCTCCAAAACACTTCACCATCATATTGGGGAAAGGAATGTAATACCATTGTGAAGCCCCTTAAAATATATACATGAATATAGAAATAAAACTAGATAAAAATAAAACCCAATCTACTTAAATAAATTAGGATTTTTTAACAAGAATAATACAAACTTTTGACCATTCTCTCGTAGTAAGACAAACTTTTAATATTTTTTTTTAATAATACCAACTTTTGTTCAAAATTCCTCCAGTACGGCAATACCAATTATTAACTTGTTGTAGGAGGTAACAAGTTGATGTGCTTCAGGTGGGTGTGGGGTTTGGGGAGGAGGGAGAAAGAAGAAAGATCATTTTGTAATTTTTTTGGACTTGTTTTACAGGTTACAAGTCAACTTGACTTACTGGAGGAATTTTGATGTAAAGTTTGTATAGTTAAAAAAAATTAAAAATTTGTATTATTGCGAGAGAACGGACAAAAATTTGTATTATTGTAGTTAAAAAATCCAATAAATTACTAAAGAAGGTAAAAATGAAAATATAGTTAACAAACTACTAACGGCACTAACAACTAGACCACATCATGTAATCATTAAATCTAACACTACTGAAACATACTAGCTGCGACTACTACTAATAAAAGCATATTAATGAACATAGAACAATTGAACATGAAAATAAAAGAGCAAATAAAATCAAGTAGAGTAACAAAACTCAATATACAACATCCTCGATAACGGGCCCAAAAACTTGAACGAACAAAAACTAATACTGCAAATGCACGGTGTACGATATAGAACAACTAGCAAATATTGGTCGAACCCACAAAGATGTTGGTGATAAGTTGTATTTCCCGCTCAATTATAATAGCTTTAGATGAAAATGATTACTTGCAAATAAGAACTAACTGTAATAAAATTTCAAGAATCTAAAATATTGTATACTAATATTATAAAGCTACAACTAAGACCACGTAGCTAAGTGGTGAAATCTGAGGAATATTATGACGCAAATCACAGAACAATAACAACAACAGAACCAATAAACAAAGTCAACCTAAGATCAGTAGCAAATCATGAACCCATTAACTTAAACAATGAATTTGATTGGTATGATAAATCAATAAAGTTGGAATTGCATAACATTTATCCTCGCAAATTAGATCCTACACTGAGGTGTAGGATGAGCATCCTACACCTTGCCCACTTGGCTGGCTTTTGGCCAGTATTTTTGAATGTGGGCCAGCTCTTTCTCTCTCATCACTCACTCATTCACTCTCTTTCTCTCTCACTTATTTGCTGAAACAATTTTTTTAATGTACAAATGCATATGGTTTGGTGTACAATAGTAATGACCATCAGTGTACATTGTGAATTATTGAATTTCGGTATGGGACTGTAATTGTACATATTGAATTTCATTAGTAAACAAACATCAACACGCCAGTGTACAAAGATTGGAAATTACTCACTTGACATCAGCTTCAGGAATTGGGTTACTTTCAGCTGGGGGGCTGTCATTGTACATTTTGATTTTGTTAATGAACAACTACAAAGCCGATAATGTACAAGGAGGTTGAGTGTTGAAAAGAGAGAAGTGGTGAACAGTATATGGGGGGAAATGATGGCGGTTGACATCAAATCAGTTATTAAATGGTGAACAGTAACTATCAAATCAATTACGTTTTGAATTTTCGACCTGTACACTGGATGTAAGGGAAATGTACACTGGCTGTCAAATCAATTATTTTTTGCATGTTGAATGATGCGTTTCATTCTTCTTGCCTTGCATTTTGGAGCTGGTGTAGGATGCTCATCCTACACCTCTGTCCAACATCTACTAATTGTGTGTTTTCGGCCATATTTTCTTATTAAGCAAGCTGAATACCTGTTATAAGAAAAAAGACTAATTAAGTTCAATAGTGATAAAAATAATAGCTAAAAGAAATATGTACGCAATAATAAAAGTTATACTAAAAACCTATATATAAATATAAAATATATTCAAATAACTAAAACATAGGTGTACAAGTATGCAATAAAATGAGTTAATCACTATTTCCTACCAAACTAAAATAAAATATTAAAAAAACAACAACAATATAGAAAATAAGCATGATATTTCTCTCAAACTCTTTTCCTTTTCATGGTAGGTTCGTCAAGACCATTTCTTTGACCAATATTATGCAGGAGCCATTAAAGGTAATCATTATCAATTGTCACAAAGGGAGGTTCTCGTAGTGCTGATATAGTTCTAGTCCTTTGGCATATAGTAGGTATTCTCTAAATACAACTTATATCAACCTCATAAGTGGTAGATGTTGGAAGAGTGTGGAGGACAGGAATGTGTTGTTTCCTCCAACCAATTTAAATTAGACACCTCCATGAAAGTTAGAAAATGACTCGGCAAAGCCAGGCTAATTATACACCTCTGCGACCAGAATTGCAATATATAATTGCACCGAGGCCAAGGTGGCTTGCAACCCACTTTATGTCTTGCTGCAAGAAATAATCCACCCACTCACTATTTTTGCTAAGATGATAAAAGAAAGGATGAAAACCTCTTTCTCAGATTTGTTTAGTTTTGCAAGCAAGACTCCCTTGAGGTCTAATAAGAGAAATTTTTTCAAAAATCATAAGTGAAGGGCTAATGGACATGCCTTCATGAAGCTTTGAGGGCTTCTTTTGAGTTCGTCTAAGCCAAGGAAAATTTCTCCTAAAATAAGTGGTCCAAGACCACCCCCACTAACAATTTGAGGAATAAGTGAAATACACCGGATATGGCATGTGTTTTCATACCATTTAGTTAAGATACTTCCCCAAATCATAAGAATGCAAGCATTTCTCTAACAATCATATAGCTGGCGTTATTAGAGAATTGTCAAGTGCCAAATTGAAAGGTCAATAATAAGTTAAGAAGAAGTACCTCACCATACTATAGGTAGTTGCCATGAAGGTTTTCAGGAAGATATAAAATTGTTGATAAATCACCCGAGATTCTTGTAGGAGACCTAAGTGTAATAACTGAACCATTAGATGGTAAGCCTACCGATCCCTCGGCCTCTTCAACAAGAGGCACAATCTCTCAGTCTCCAAAGCGTAAGACATAACTAGTTTCACCCCAAAATTGGGAAGCATCATGAATCATTTCATAAGAGCCTTAGAAAAATTGGAAGAAAAAGAAGATTGTCTTGGTTGCTCCAAATATTTATGACCCTCGAGTGTTATTTTTTTTATTACCAATCCCCATTACATTAGTTTCTCCATAACTATGAGCCAATTTTTTTGTTAAAGAAGAAAAGCTAGAGAAGATGTTAGTGTAATACCCCCAAATTTCTCTCTTTTTGAAGAATATATTTTAATATAAAACACTTGAGAAACTTGAGAGTATTACCGCCACGTGATAACGTTAATGGCTAAAACTACTAACTACTAACTTAACAATGCAGCGGAATTAATAAAAAAAAATTCTCTTTATTGATAAATAAAAATTTATTGTTTCAACTATGACAAAGGGAAATATAAAACATAATGACTACTAAACTAAGCTAGGTAGTACTCCTCACTAGCTCCCCATATGTAATATGCATCAATCAACCTGAAAAATCTGCTCACCAAAAGGATCATCACAGGGACAAAGCCATAAAACAAACAAAACAAAAAGCGTGTCAGTAAAAATACTGAGTACATGTATAAGCGGAAATTTAAATACTTTGCTAAACATTCAAAATACTCATATAAACCTTCCTTGGATACTTTTTTTTTTTTTTATTCATATGAGCCACGAAGGCGGTACAAAGTACAAAGAAGGGGAGGGGGATTCGAACCTGTGACCTATCGTTCACAGCACCTCAATCTTAACCACTAGGCCAAGACATCCTTGGTTATTCCTTGGATACTTGAAATAACTTGTATAATATAAAGTATATAACTTTAATAAAACTCCTTTTCCTTGCCTAGGTACCTTTCCTAAAGTGTGCACACTCCCCAAGTTTAGTATTCCTTACTGAGTCTATTACGAGGGGAACTACCTTGTCCACATGACTTATACAAAAAGTACATGGGTAAATAATATAATAGCTACCGTTCTTGTTAGTAAATAACAAGCCGTGGCCTCTTTATAAATTGTGATCATAAAAGATCATATAACTAGAAAAAAATCTTTCGGAAATAATCCTCCTTTATAAGAATAGTAATTCTTTTATAAAACTTTAGCCATATAAAAGGCATAAAATTAATAACTTGTTCATGAGATAATCTTGAAAGATCTTATTGATCATACATGAAATAATAATTTTCATGATAATACTAATATGAATAGTAATAATAATTACGCTAATATAATTAGGTAGGCATATAACAAGATAGATACTTGAGCTTTGAAAAAACTAATGATACTAACATACTAATGTAAGCTAATACCCATGACAATATTGACAAACAAAATTCAGTAAGACTGCCGCACCAAGTATCTAACAACCATGTATACTGAACATTAGTGATCACCTACTATTAGGCTATTTCGTAATTCCGTTATTAGCGTCAGTAGAGGTGAATACCAAAACATAACTCATACAACAAGACTATCCTTTCCTAATTACTATAATCACATAACACACCTACTGCCTTCTTATCTTTTAGATTGATATAATACCAAAACATATTAGTGTAGATAAAACAACTCTTATTCTTAAACATTAACAACTTGCACGTATTATTCCAAAATTATATCATTCATAGTTAACTCAACTGAAACGTAAAACATGTATTTTAATCCAAATAACCAACTTAGAAACATGATACTACACATGCCAAATATATATTAAGAATCTACATATACACGCACCTTTAAAAAATAACTACTAGGGGAAAATAGAGAAGGTAGGCTAAGAGGGAGAGAGAGTTTAAACTTGAGAAAAGAGATTTATTCCTCAAATTTGGTGTGAAGAATATGGTGGGTGAGACCCCTATTTATACTAGTTGGGTAAATAGATAAGAATAGGAATAGGAACTAAAAGATAGATTTTTGAGAAAGATAATTAATTTTAGCTAGGATAAACTATCTTTTATGATAATATATCTAGAATAGAGGAATATTCCACAAGATAAATAGTCTAGATGCTAATTAACCAAAAGATAAAACAACCAAATAACCAAATTAACCAAAAATAAGCAACCAAACCAAGTTATCACAATACTCAGCTGTGCGTGGTTTGTGATAAGTATTTAAATTTTTTTTTTTTTTTCTTTTATAAACCTTTTGTAAATCTTTTTGAAATTTCTTTTTAAAATATCTTCTAACTACTTGGATTACAAGTTGTAAACTTAGGCCCAGTATATAATTTGGGCTAGAATTTATTTGAAAACCCCATAATTTAATACAAAGGCCTATTTAAAACCTTAATAATTAATAAAAGCCTTTTTAGTATATAAAACCTTTTAAAAAATTATAACTAATAAGTTACTAAAAATACGGAGTATTACAGACTACCCCCTTAAAAGAAGTTTCGTCCTCGAAACTTAAGCAAGCAATGCAAGAGACAAAGCAAGTAAGACACATATACCACCAACTTCCTATAAAAGTAAGTTGATTCACATAATAACTCATAAAATATGCAAACAATAGGTTCTAAGTCAAACGCGCGAAACTCTATCGTATTCTACCCCCTTAAAAGGAGTTACCCCCGTAACTCTACTACTAACCTTCTGCAAACAACTCTGGTATTTCTTTCGCATCTCAGCCTCTGCTTCCCATTTGCTTCTTCAACTTCTGATTAGACCAGAGCACCTTAACAATTTTAACATCTTTGTTCCGGGTACTTCTAACCTTACTGTCTAAAATCTTAATAGGCCTTTCTTCATAGGACAAGTTCTCATCAATTTGAACTGTTTCAGGTTGCAACACATGCGATTTATCTGGGATATACCGTCTCAACTGAGATATATGGAACACATTATGAACAGGCTTAATTCCGTGGGTAGGGCTAGTCTATAGGCCACTTTTCCAACTCTATCCAATATTTCATATGGGCCTATAAACTTAGGGCTGAGCTTCCCTTTCTTTCCAAACCTCATCACACCCTTCATTGGTGATACTTTCAAAAGCACTTTTTCGCCCACTTCATATTCTTCTTCCCTACGCTTCAGATCACGTAAGCTTTTCTGACGATCTTGGGCTGCCTTAATCTTTCCTTGGATCATCTTAACCTGTTGCACGGTCTCTTTGATCAATTCAGGCCCAAGTACAACTGTTTCACTTATATCGTTCCAACATAATGGGCTTTACATTTCCTACCATACAAAGCCTCGAATGGTGCCATGCCTATACTTGAATGATAATTGTTGTAGGAGAACTCTATCAAATCGAGATGATCTTCCCATGAACCCTGATATTCCATGACACAAGCTCTTAACATATCTTCTAAGGTTTGTATGGTCCTTTCAGTCTGACCATCGGTGGCTGGGTGAAAAGCAGTACTCATTAATAGCTTCGAACCAAAGGCTTGTTGTAGCTTCTGCCAGAAGTTAGACAAAAATCTAGAATCTCGATCAGACACAATATCTTTCGGTACTCCATGTATTCTCAATACATGCTTGATGTAGGCCTTAGCTAGTTGGTCCATCGACCATGTTGCCTTCATAGGTATGAACACTGCAGACTTGGTCAACCTATCGACAATTACCCATATCGTATCATTCCCAGATTTACCCTTAGGTAAAGCAACAACGAAATCCATCGAAATGGAATCCCACTTCCATCCTGGCACATCTAAAGGTTGGACTTTTCCTTGGGGTCTTTTATGTTCACTCTTCACCTTTTGACATGTTAAGCATTTGGAAACAAATTCCGCTATGTCCAACTTCATACGAGCCCACCAGAAATTCTTCTTTAAATCCTTATACAACTTATCACCCCCTGGGTGCATCGAATATGGAGAATTATGACCTTCTTCCATGATTTTCAATTTCAAATCTTCACAAGCTTTGGGTATACACCATCTTCCTTCCATTCTTAAACTTCCATCTTCATGAATTTCGAAGTCTCCAACATGACCCCCCTCACCTTTTCTTTTATCTTTTCCATCTTTTCATCTTTTAATTGAGCTTCCCTAATTTGATCAAACATCGAGGGTTGGATGGTCAATGCACTAAACATTTTCTCTACTTCTCCATATTGCATAACTTCAAGATTCATCTTCTGAAAGTCTAAACACAGTTGATCTGCACCACCATAGTGCTTAAGGTATGACTTGTCTTCCTACTCAAGGCATCTGCCACTACATTGGCTTTCCCTTCATGGTATTGGATATCCAAATCGTAGTCTTTTATGAATTCTAACCATCTCCTTTGCCTATATTCAAATCCTTTTGGGTGAAAATGTATTTCAAACTCTTGTGATCTGTGTATATCTTACATGTCACCCCATACAAATAATACGCCAAATCTTTAAAGCAAAGACTATTGCGGCTAACTCTAGTCATGAGTAGGGTAGTTGACTTCATATGGCTTCAGTTGCCTTGATGCATAAGCAATGACTCTTCTATTTTGCATTAAAACACACCCTAGACCATGTTTAGATGCATCACTATATACTTCATAAGTATCACTCCCATCAGGCAAGGATAACACAGGGGCTGTGGTTAGTCTTTCCTTTAGGATGGTGAAGGCTTTCTCACATTCTGGGCTCCAAATAAACTTGGACTCCTTCTTCATAAGGTTGGTCATTGGTCGGGCTATTTTTGAGAAATCCTTAACAAAACGTCTATAATAACCTGCCAGACCTAGAAAACTTCTTATATCAGTCACATTCTTTGGAGTAGGCCACTCACTAACGGCTTCAATCTTTGCTGGATAAACGGCAACACCCTCCTTAGATATGACGTGGCCAGAAATGCCACTTTTTCCAACCAAACTCACACTTCGAAAACTTGCATACAATTGCTTCTGTTGGAGGGTTGACAAAATTATTCGGAGTGTTTCTCATGCTCTTCTTTATTCTTAGAGTAAACCAATATATCATCTATAAATACTACCACAAATTGGTCTAAGATTGTTAAAAATTCTATGCATGAGATCCATAAATACTGCTGGGCGTTAGTCAATCCAAAAGGCATTACTGTAAACTCATAATGGCCATAACTTCCTAAAAGCGGTCTTAGCAATTCCTTATAGCAATTCTTAACTGATGATACCCTGACCTTAAGTCAATCTTAGAGAAAATTCCAGCTCCTTTCAGTTGGTCAAACAAATTATCGATCCTTGGGAGAGGATACTTATTCTTGATGGTCACTTGGTTCAACTCACGGTATCAATGCACAACCTTAGACTACCATCCTTCTTCTTTACAAACAAGACAGGCGCACCCCATGGGGATACACTAGGCCTTACGTAGCCCTTTCCTAATAACTCTTCTAATTGGGTTTTAAGCTCATTCATTTCAGCTGGAGCCATACGATATGGTGCTTTAGATATTGGGCCAGTTCCAGGCATTAGGTCTATGGTGAACTCCACCTCCCTTATTGGAGGCATCCCAGGGATTTCTTCTGGAAAGAAATCCATGAATTCATTAACTACAGGAATATTCTCCATCTTTTCTCCTTCTACTCCCAACTTTTGTATACTACACAAGTACAATGGATACCCCTTTCTTATACACTTCTTGAGTTGCATAGCAGAAATCATTTTGGACGGGCTTCTGACTGATTTTTCTATAGGTTACTTTGACTCCTTTTGGGCCTTTCAAGTCACTTTTGGGCCCTGCAGTCTATTTGGGCTTTGAATTTTCCCAACCAATCCATTCCCATAACAACATCTAGGTCATCTAATTCGAATTCAATTAAGTCTGAAGGAAATTCTACCCCTACAATAGTCACTAAAACATCTCTATATAGCTTAGAAACGTTAATGACATCACCAGAAGGTATGACTATATCCATGCTTATAAGTTCGGGCTTTCCCAACTTAAGTTTCTCCACTAAGATTTTGCAAATAAAAGAGTGAGAAGCTCCTGAATCAAATCAAATCTTTACTGGAATAGAAGAGATGAAGAAAGTACCAGTCACTACGCCTGCAGTCGTTTCAGCCTCACGATTGCTCATGACAAACACTCGACCTTGATTATTTGTCTTAGCCTGATTGTCTCCTCCGTTCCCATTCTTAGAGGAACACGATTATGGGTCACTATTGCTGTTGGATCCTTTGTTCCCATTACCTCCCTGATTCTGGGTCGGCTTAGGATTTGCTGATGTTGAGTCTTTCTGGAAGCACTCATATTCTCTATGGCCTAACTTGCTACAGATCCTACAAGTTACCAGATTTCCTTCACAGTCCCTTCCTGGGTGGTTTCTTGGGCATCTTTTGCAGTAGTAGACTCTCTTGGACTTTCCATTTTCAGATTGACTACGATTGTTGTTATTCCCATTACTTTTATCATCCTTTCCTTGCTTGAATCCCCCATTAGTCTTTTGACGCTTATCTCCACCTTGGAACCCATTACTAGACCCTTCCATTTATCTCCAGGGTTCACTTCCAACTCTCTTCCATTGATCCCGAATAGATGGGCAACTCTCCCATACACTTCCTCAAGGCTATTAAAGTTAGCCCCTCCCAATTTCCCTTGAATGGACAAGGTCAACCCTTGCTCAAATCTTTGAGCCTTCAAAACTTCAGTTGGAACCATTTCAGGTGCAAACCTCATTAACTCTATGAACTTAGAGTAGTGTTCATTGACAGTCATGGTCCCCATCCTCAGGTTGGTAAACTCTAGGCACTTCTTTTTCCTTAAGTGAGGTGGGTAAAACTTGGTTCTCAGGGCTTCCTTAAATTGCTCCCACCCAAAATCCTCTTGAGTCGCTAAAGACTCCTTCCTTTGGGACCACCATAAATCAGCTTCCTCTCTTAGGTAGTATGTAGCATTGTTGATTTTCAACTCATCATCACACCTAACAGCAGTAAACAGTTTATCAAACTCTCTAATCCAGTTCTCAAGACTGGTTGGGTCCTCTTTTACATCATAGACAGGTGGATTCCTAGAGGCTACTTTCTTAAACACCTCGCCAGCTAGGACAGGCTCTTGTTGACGGTTCAGTTGAGAAGTGTAACAGCCCGATTTCCCGAGCTGTTAGGTAAACACACTTAAGATTCACTAATCACAATCAATGCTTAATAAGCCTCGAATTAAACATTTACTCACAACGGAAACATAACCTAGAAAACGATCCTGGACTTGTGGGTTATTGGCCCACAAAACAAAATCCTTTATATAAGACTTCAATTACACCGATATCTCGACTAATATTCCCAAATATTGTATACAACGAAATATATCAGAAATATCTAAAATACAAACTCAATCCATAAGCTACGACGACATCTTTATCTTGCTTCACTTCAGAATCCTGAGCTCACAACACCAAACCTGCAACAATGTTTGACTCTGCCACCCACCAAGTGACAGGCCACAGAAATGACAACACTATCAGCAAAGCTGAGTACACACTGTGTAATAAAAAATACAAGTTTAGGTGTATTTTGAAAACTAACACATAGTTATAATAACAAATAATCACATTCGACTCAGTTATTATAGTTTCACAAAATCAAATCATTTGGCATGAACGCGAGTGGAGAGGGGTACCATGCAGCACCAGCTGTCTCCAAACTATTGAGGGTCGTCACCCAGCCTTTTATCGTTATGCTTGCAAGACTTACCCGGACATGTCCTATAACGCCAGGAGTTCGCCCTCCTGGAAGGCAACAGTTAGGGACTCTACCCGCCCTAACTCGGGGTGCCTATTCATGCCTCACTTTCATATTTATAAAATAAGATATTAATGATTCATACTTGAATCCTCAATACTCATAACATAACACCATATTCGACCTATCTGGTCTTAACTCATATTTGAATCATTTCCTCATTATCATACCAAATCATATTTTGAGAAATATAGTATTTTCGAACGATTTCGATAATTGAACAAATGATACTTTTATAACAATCCAATAGCAATTCATAACTAACTCATAGAGTTGTATTTATAATCATGGCCATTACCACAAACGATATATGATATCCAAAATTCAATATAACGCCCACGGGAGCATTTAAATATATTTTTCTGAACCAAAGGTTACCTCAACTCTATAACAATTATACGAAACCTCCAATCATCATAACTTGATTTCCCATATCATCTTAATTCTATTACGTCTACATAGCCATCTCCAACAACCACTCACGTAACATCAATAATCAATAACCAAACTTAAACTAATTCCCAATTCACAAATTATCAACCTTTAACATTCTAATTTCCTTAATCCTTAATTAATTTTATAACTTCGATGATATTAGCTACATCGACTTGCATCCCAATTCATAATCATAATTCCAAATTATATAACTAAACAAACTAAACATAACTCACAACTGTACCTAAATCAAGCACCTAATTGTGCTACCAACAATTATATTGAGAATATAAAGCTAATCGACTCGTAAATAAACCTCAATAAACTGATTTCTATTTGCACTCAAATCCTTAACCAATATATCAATTCCAACATTATAATCTCCTTCATAATTCCAATGATACTCCATTCCAAAATCATCCTCCAATAATCACCTCAAACAATAACAATAATCAACAACCAATCTTAACTATTCTAATTATCTTCTTCTAACGCAACCATTATGCTAATAAAACTAAATCCCGCAAATAGAAATTAATGAAGTCATTCCCATAACTCATAACTCGACTTCATACATATCAACTCCAACTACAATAATTATAACAGTTTCCCAATTCTAAGATTAGGACTTCCCTCGCATCATCAACAACGACTATCCAATAAGTACGATACAACAACAACAACAACAACAACAACAACAACAATAGGCAACAGCTTCACAGCAACTCCACCACAACCACAATGACAGAACAACAATAACCCAACAACACTACTACAACATATCAACAACAACAACAATAGCAACTCCACAACAACTTCACCACAACCACCACACACTCCACAACAACAATAACATAACAACTCCACCTTAATCATCATAATTACTCCACAAGTCCATGTGTCTAAACACATTCCATTAAGAATCATAATCGTAATGACTTAGTGTATAAGTGTTGTTTAGGTCAAATGAAACATCTCTAATGAACCTTAGCATGTTATACTCATGTAATATACTCAATATACACATAATAAAATAGACATCATAAGTAAATTCATTTCATAGACATGCTTTACACTAGAAAGAAACAATCACCTAACTATAGGTATGGAAATCTCTAGGGTAAAACCAAACTAAGTGTGTACCTTAACTAAGGATGCTTAAAGCCACGAAATTCCTTAATCCACTTGGTTAACTACTCCTACAGCTTCCCCTGAATGTATAAAATGCTAAAGATTAGTTTCAACAAGCTTATAGATATGAAAAACTAAGCTTAAATACAAGAGGTGTAAACTGTTGAACTTACAACAACTTATGTGATCTTTCAGCAAGGTTTTCTATATGAGTTTAAGGTCTAAAGATTGGAACCAAAGCTTGAACTACTTTGTATGGGTGCCTAGAAGAGTTATATGAAAGAAAAATGGGTGTCCAAGAGGAAGAAATAAGAGAAAAGAGACGAAAATCCAGAACAGGCTTTTATAGTCTGTTCTGGCGGTACCCCAGGGGAGGGAAACCTCTTCTGGGCAAGGTCGGTTTCTTGGAGTTTTTGGGTGATTCTTGCTTGAGGTGTTAGCCTAAGGTGTTGGCTTTCATGCATAAAAAGTTCTTTGAGAGATCGACACTTAAGTAGCTGCTAAGCAGCTTTCTTTGAGGATAGGTCTGAGCTGTAATTTCAGCTGGCCAGGTTTTACTATGTAAGCAATTTACCTTATTAAGCCACTAATTCTTGGGCATAAATGACCATTTTAACCTTAAGACATCCCAAAATGTCATATATCAAGTTTGGTTGGGTTCTGAGCTCGGATTCAATCCCAAATGCTCTTTAACTGGAAGTTCATCGCTACCCGATAAAACAATCTCCAAATGATTTTCATAATCTTAATGTTTAAGGCTCTCAAGGACTTTCTCACTTATCTATTGGTTTCCAAAGCCTTATTAGCCAATAAGAATGATGGTTCTTATCCTCTTTGACCTTTCTTAACCATTAAGAATGATATGCTTATCCACAAGCTTTTTAACCATTAAGAATGATGATGCTTATCCACAAGCTTTCTTAACCTTAAGAATGATGATGCTTATCCATAAGCTTTCTTAACCATTAAGAATGATGATGCTTATCCACAAGCTTTCTTAACCATTAAGAATGATGATGCTTATCCACAAGCTTTCTTAACCATTAAGAATGATGATGCTTATCCACAAGCTTTCTTAACCACTAAGAATGATGATGCTTATCCACAAGCTTTCTTAACCATTAAGAATGTTGATGCTTATCCACAAGCTTTCTTAACCACTAAGAATGATGATCTTATCCACTTTTAGCTTTTAAATAAAGGTTCTTAAAAACAGGGCTATTACAAGAAGTCATAGCCTTAGCCAAATTCTTGGTCAGAGAGGTCAACTCCTTAAGAGTTGCTCGAGTTTTGGATCTACTTACGGGTCTACTGGCCATTTCTTCTTGGGTAAGAAACAAACTACTTATTAAGTTATCCTACTAAATTTGTAATTCATACAACAATCATGATTCATAATATGATTGACAAATTGCACATAACCGAAAAAGAACAAACTAGAATTTTATTTATTAATCCTTGAAAAGGAATGCTAAAATTTATAAGGAGTAGTAGTCTAATTACAGAACTAGTAATTATTAAAGCTACTAAAAGAATCTCCATCCTTATGAAAATTAATAATATTTTCATACTTTGCTAGACATAATGTCATACAATTATTCATAAGAACAATAATCTGATTGTAAATAAGGAAACAAAGAAAAAAAATTCAAACTATTTGTATTTTCGAAAAAAATAAGTATATATATATATGTATAATAAGTTTTTATTTCGAATACTAGGTTTTTCGTGTATGGAAAAATTAATCGAGGGAGTTCCCAGGAAAGAGAGGTGCGACACAAGCGGCCAACTTAAGTACCAAGTCTTTCCTTAGCCAGAACTTTCCTTAGAAAAATAAAGCCACACACTTATTCCTTTCTTCAAAATAAATAAATTGGAAAATATTTATATTTGGAAATATAACTTTATTTATGCAAATAAAATGCATATAACTTTATTTATGCAAATAAAATGCAAATAATTTATGCACTAAAATGTGAAACTCTAACTTATATGCCCTTCCTAAATCTACCCAGACTCTCATTAATAAACCTAAAGGCTCTGATACCACTTTGTAACACCCCCAAATTTCTCTCTTTTTGAAGAATATATTTTAATATAAAACACTTGAGAAACTTGAGAGTATTACCACCACGTGATAACCTTAAAGGCTAAAACTACTAACTACTAACTTAACAATGCAACAGAATTAATAAAAAAAACTTCTCTTTATTGATAAATAAAAATTTATTGTTTCAACTATGACAAAGGGAAATATAAAACATATTGTCTACTAAACTAAGCTAGGTAGTACTCCTCACTAGCTCCCCATATGTAGTATGCATCAATCAACCTGAAAAATCTGCTCACCAAAAGGATCATCACAGGGATAAAGCCATAAAACAAACAAACAAAGCGTGTCAGTAAAAATACTGAGTACATGTATAAGCGGAAATTTAAATACTTTTCTAAACATTCAAAATACTCATATAAACCTTCCTTGGATACTTGAAATAACTTGTATAATATTAAGTATATAACTTTAATAGAACTCCTTTTCCTTGCCTAGGTACCTTTCCTAAAGTGTGCACACTCCCCAAGTTTAGTATTCCTTACTGAGTCTATACGAGGGGACCTACCTTGTCCACATGACTTATACAAAAAGTACATGGGTAAATAATATAATAGCTACCGTTCTTGTTAGTAAATAACAAGCCGTGGCCTCTTTATAAATTGTGATCATAAAAGATCATATAACTAAGAAAAAAATCTTTCGAAAATAATCCTCCTTTATAAGAATAGTAATTCTTTTATAAAACTTTAGCCATATAAAAGGCATAAAATTAATAACTTGTTCATGAGATAATCTTGAAAGATCTTATTGATCATACATGAAATAATAATTTTCATGATAATACTAATTGAATAGTAATAATAATTATGCTAATATAATTAGGTAGGCATATAACAAGATAGATACTTGAGCTTTGAAAAATAATGATACTAACATACTAATGTAAGCTAATACCCATGACAATATTGACAAACAAAATTCAGTAAGACTGCCGCACCAAGTATCTAACAACCATGTATACTGAACATTAGTGATCACTCTACTTAGGCTATTTCGTAATTCCGTTATTAGCGTCAGTAGAGGTGAATACCAAAACATAACTCATACAACAAGACTATCCTTTCCTAATTACTATAATCACATAGCACACCTACTGCCTTCTTATCTTTTAGATTGATATAATACCAAAACATATTAGTGTAGATAAAACAACTCTTATTCTTAAACATGAACAACTTGCACATATTATTCCAAAATTATATCATTCATAGTTAACTCAACTGAAACGTAAAACATGTATTTTAATCCAAATAACCAACTTAAAATCATGATACTACACATGCCAAATATATATTAAGAATCTACATATACACGCACCTTTAAAAATACTAACTACTAGGGAGGAAAATAGAGAAGGTAGGCTAAGAGGGAGAGAGAGTTTAAACTTGAGAAAAGAGATTTATTCCTCAAATTTGGTGTGAAGAATATGTTGGGTGGAGACCCCTATTTATACTAGTTGGGTAAATAAGATAAGAATAGGAATAGGAACTAAAAGATAGATTTTTGAGAAAGATAATTAATTTTAGCTAGGATAAACTATCTTTTATGGTAATATATCTAGAATAGAGGAATATTCCACAAGATAAATAGTCTAGATGCTAATTACCCAAAAGATAAAACAACCAAATAACCAAATTAACCAAAAAAAAAGCAACCAAACCAAGTTATCACAATACTCCACGTGCGTGGGTTTGTGATAAGGTGATTTAAAATTTATTTATTTTAATTTTTTTTTCTTTTATAAACCTTTTGTAAATCTTTTGAAATTTCTTTTGAAATATCTTTTAACTACTTGGATTATAAGTTGTAAACTTAGGCACGGTATATAATTTGGGCTAGAGTTTATTTGAAAACCCCATAATTTAATACAAAGGCCTATTTAAAACCTTAATAATTAATAAAAGCCTTTTTAGTATATAAAACCTTTTAAAAATTTATAACTAATAAGTTACTAAAAATACGGA
Organism: Beta vulgaris subsp. vulgaris; assembly: GCF_026745355.1. Taxonomy (NCBI): domain Eukaryota; kingdom Viridiplantae; phylum Streptophyta; class Magnoliopsida; order Caryophyllales; family Amaranthaceae; genus Beta; species Beta vulgaris. Next base: position 29,880,294 of record NC_079208.1, read on the forward strand.
ATATTACAGTTAGAGTATTGAAGATGGTGCATTTGGAAATGAAGAACTAAGCCCTTTTATAGATGAAAAAATATTATCAGCCATGATTCTACCATGGATAATAAGTTTGAGTATTTTTCATAGGGTAATGAGGAGCATCCTTAACTATGGCTAATGACCAAGCATTTATGGTATGTCAATTTTTGTTGAAGTTGAACATCGATAAACAGTGTCAACGATGAATCAAGAACATTGATTCAATCCCATTTTCTAGTAATCATCCAAAATAATGACCTTGATCAATCTATTTTATATAGAAATCATCAATTTATGATAAAATCAAATAAGCACTATTCATGAAGAAATTCCTGATTAAAAAAAAAAAATAGTGACAATTGGTCCACCATAGTTTGTCTAGAGGGTAATAACCTTTGGTCAACCCTTTTAGGTGACATGACCTGACAATGCATCACTTTAAGGTAACATGACCTGATAATGCCCTTATTTAAGGTGACATGATAACACATGGATTCATAAAAAGTGAATGATGGTGATTTGATAACTCATTTGTCATCAATACAGTGAAAAATTGTGATAAAAACTGGAGTCAATCTGTTAATTGTCAAAGTCTCTCACGTTAACAAAAGACTAATTCATAAGACGACAATAAAATCACATTTCAAATCTTAGAAAACTAATTGGGATTTTCTAGTTAAGACGACGATAAAGTCGCATTTTTGAATTTTCGAAAATTAATTAGAATTTTCTATTTTAAGACGACAATAAAGTCGCATTTAGAAAATTAATTTGGATTGTCAATCTAAGCGGACGTCAACGTCGCATTTTCAAATTTTGGAAAATTAATTAGGATTTTCTATCTAAGACGACATCAAAGTCGCATTTTCGAATTTTAGATAATTAATTGGGATTTTCTATCTAAGACGACGTCAAAGTCGCATTTTCGAACTTTCGAAAATTAATTGGGATTTTTTTTATCTAAGACAACGTCAAAGTCGCATTTCAAATCATTGAAAGTTAATTAAAATTTTGCAAATCGTGTTTTCAAAACAACACTAGTGATAACTCTTTTCGACTTATAAATTTTCAGTAAAAATTATGTGTCTAACATAGGTCATTATTTCATCCAAAATTCAACCAATGTGGGGCATTCCGTACACACCAAAATTTGAACCCCTATTGTGTATAAAATTTCGTAATAATTTTTTTTGAAAAGAAAAAAAAATAATGTGAATTGTTGTAAATTGTGGAGCGCGCGTCTCGGCAAAGGCACGTTACGTCTCAAAGCGCGAGTTTCATTATGTCGTGTGGTTTTCCATTTTTACGTGTTCGTCACACAATTTCGATTTAGAAATATAATTTTTTTGAAAATCGTAGTTAATGACTACAATCACAAATTTTAATTAAATTGTTTAATTTGTTCAAGAATCATGCTCGTCTTTACTAATCTCAAGAATTTTCGTTAATTGTTTCAAGTTAGTTTTCGAAAAACTGAAAAAACGAGTCGCGATTGGGCAGCGAAATTTTAATCGTCCCTCAAAACTGGCAGGAATCAATTTTCTTGATGGTCAAGTCATTGTTCGTTGGATAAAGAATAATAATATATTCTTTACCTACTAATCACATCCTTTTATCCATTAGTTAAGGAATAAAAATCATGAAAATGAGTGCGAATAAAAATCAAATCCGAAGTGTAAGAGCCAAGAATTCAGATTTTTTTTCGCAAGATTCGAGTTGTGCGCCAAGCACATGATCATGTACCCAGCACACCATGGTTTCCTGTACCAGACGCAGGCCAGTGCAACTACCGCACGGTGGTGTGCTTAGTGCAGACTCCTGCATTTGCCGAAGTGCAACTCTTCTTTCATGTTTTTCGACGCATTTTTACGTTTAGGGATGTGCTGAAATTCGAATTTTGCCTCATGAGTGTAAAGATCAAAATCAAATCTAAAGAGAATAAGAATATTGACATTTCCCAAAAATTTGATGATGTAGGAAGATTTGAGGGGATATAATGATGTCATTAAGGTGATGTCATTAGTGTGATGTAATTATGATAATATGGGGTGTTAAAAATCAGATTTTTAAGTTAAAAATATGATCTCTACCTTCTTTAAACTTTAATTCATCACCCTTTTTCCCTCTAAATACCCTCCTTTTTTTTAATTTTTAAAAAACAATTAAACTTTACAACTTCAATACTGCTCTTTTCTTCTTTACTTCCTTCCTCTAAGAAAAATCTCATTCAAGAAAAAGTAAGTAAAATTTAGGAAAGAAATTAGTAAGAAAGAAGTTCATAAAAGAAAAACAACAAAAAGAGGTTTTAGTTAATAATTAAGTGCATTTGGAAACTCAGGTAGAAACTAAGAAAATCACAAAAAAAAGTAGAAAACTTTGCAGAGTAGTGCATCATTGAGTTAGCAAGGTAAAATTAAGTTCTTGTTATTCTTCTTAACGATTTTTTCACCAACAAATTTAAAAATTCATCATATACCCTCAATGTTTCAGATATTCACCATATATCCTTGAGTTTTCGAAAATATTCACCAGATGCCTTTTTCTAACTTCTGTTAACTCACCGTTAGCGTTATTTACCATTTTGCCTTTATCAACCCTAAATCCTAATTCTAATCTACACCCAACCCTAATCTAACTCTAACCTTAATTATAATCTAACCTTAATCCTAATCTAACCTTAATTTAACCCCTAAATCACTCTCCCCTCCACTCTACCCCACCCAGCCCCCAACCCCTCCCCTGCACCTCATGCATGCGCCCCACCCCTCCCACTCCCCTCCACCGCCGCAGCAGCCCACCCCCTCCCCTCCACTGTCGCAACACCCCTCCCCCTCCCCTCCGTCGCCCATCCACCTTGATTTTGCTGGAAAAATGCAGCCCAAAGAAACCCAAGGCCCCCATTTTCGCATCTCTCTCTCCTCTGTTTTTTCTCAAATCCCGACACAACCCCACCCCCACCCTCTTCCCCGCGATTTCCTCTGCCCGTCGATTCAGACTGAAGAAGATCGAACAACGAAGAAAAGAGGAGAGAGAAAAAGCGCAACCCTCCCCTTTGATTTTTCTCTCTCCTCTTTTTTTCACCGTTCGATCTTCTTCGTCAGTTCCAACCCTTCTTTCTCTATCTTCGCCAATTCCGTCGTCAGTTTTCCAAATTGTTGTCTTCGTCATTGAGAGCTGCGGGGGTTGAGGGAGACCAGAGGCTGCGGTGGAAGGGGAGAAGAGTGGGGGGTAGGGGAATTCGAAGGGGAGGGGGGGTGGTAGGGGAATTCGAAGGGGAGGGTGGGGGAGGGGTTGGCAGGCGAGGGGAGTTAGGTTAGGGTTGTGGCGGTGGAGTGGAGGGGAGGGAGAGGGGGTGGGTGGTGGGTTGGGGTGTAGGGGAGGGATGGGGGCTGGCAGGGGGTTAGGGTTAGGGGTGGGTTTAGGGTTAGGGTTAGGGTTTAGGATTAGGATTAGGATTAGGGTAAGGGTTCGAGTTTAGGTTTAGAATTAGGGTTAGAATTAGAGTTAGATTAGAATTGGAGTTTAGGGTTAATAATGGTAAATAAAGCTAACAGTGAGTTAACGCAAGTTATAAATTGGACATCTGGTGAAATTTTTGGAAACTCAATGGTATATGGTGAATATGTGAAACATTGAGGGTATATGGTGAATTTTTTAATTTGTCGGAGGTATTTGGTGAAAAAAACGTTTTCTTGATTATCTTCTTGATCAGATACTAACTTTCTTTTTCTTTTCTCTTATGATTTTTTAATCTTTGGAGTAATTTGGGTATGTGGAAGTACTAATAGGTTCCCAACCTTAAATCACTCCGCATAGAATAGTCAACTCTAGTAAGGAGACTCTTACAAAATATGTGTTTAGGTGATTTTTTTTTAATCAAGTTGTTATTCATCATCACCAAAAAAACATGTTTTCATTAAGAAAAATCAAGTAGAGTTGTGCATAAACATCTCCATAAAAAGAAAATATGATGTTGTAATTATGATCAGTTTCGATTTCGTACTTCATTTCATTTTTCATTTATATTATGTAAATATTTAATAGATGTAATATTTCCCTATGAACTTCAAGATGTTTCCTGCAACTGAGCTTTGCAATTTCTAAAAGACGAATTTTGTAGAGTTAATTAAAAATCGTACAAAATTGTTGTAAGAAACTAATTTTGTCATGTACCACATAAACTTATTCATTCAATAATCAAATTAAAACTAGACATCATTAGCTTTCCAAAAGCATAAAAATCATTTTCATATGAGTTTTATACAATTTTTTCTCATTTTCACAAAATTACTCATGAAAATCACTAAATTCTAGAAAATAAATAAAAAAAGATCTTTAAAATGTCAAAGTGTATGTTCGTATAATAATTCACTTCAAACTAAGTTCAATAAGTTGGAGTTCAAAGAACAAATTGGATAAAGATTCGGATTTGATTGGTTTTAGTATAAGATTCACCATATTTTGAGTTGTCACTAAAAGCTTGTGAAATTTAAACAGAACATAACACTAGCTGAAAAAAAAAAGCAAGGGTTGCGGTGAGCCCAAAAAACCCAACCCTTCGTATACGAAGGGCTACACTCAATGCAAAAATAGCAGCCCTTTTAGTGAGGGGTTGCGGTTAGCCGAAAACCACAGCTCTTTAAGTAATAAAGGGCTGCGATTTCTTGAAAACTGTCCCTTTGTATATACGAAGGGCTACGGTTTTCTTATAAACCAAAGCCATTTATGTTCCTTTTCTTTTAACATTTTGGGCGCGTAATACACAATGCTTCCCTCCCTCCCTCCCTCCCTCCCTCTAACTCGCACAATTCTCTTCTCTCTCTCAGTTAACGTTCGCCGGAGCTTCACATTTCGCCGCTGCTGCTGTCATTTCCTTTCTTGCAAGTCGGAAGAGAGTCGAAGGTGCTTTTGAGTTTTGACAATCAGACACCACAAACCTTCAACCTCAGCCGAACGAGGAAATTGAACCAATAATAATCTTTCTCTCTCCTCAGGGCTCGGGTTTAGGCTTACTCCTTTACACTTTGTTTAATTTGGTATTTTTTCAATAAAGGAAGGAAAAAGAAAGGAAGAGAAAGGAATAGAAAGGAAAAGAAGAGAAAAGAAGGTAGCCGTAATTTCTAATGTTTGGTATAAGTAGTGGATTTGAAAGGAATCACATGTTTGGTTGTCATTAGTAAAGGAAATGAAAGGAAGGAAATAAAGAAAACATAGGTAAAAGCTTCTTAGCTTTCTTTCCAATCAAATTCCTCTAATTTTGGAAGGAAAGGAAAGCAAGGATTTAAGAGTATTATTTTCCTTCCACTTCCTCTCCCTTCCAATCAAACCCCTCTTATTTTATTTTTACCAAACATGAGAAAGGTTTTTTTTACCTTTCCTTTCTTTTCCATCCAAATCCTTCCTACCAAACAAAGCCTTAAATTTTGCATCTTTTTTCATAAAATTATTCCGATCCTTGTTCATGTATCTATCTATTACTGGTAACTGGGTTTCAAAATATAAACCCTAAACCCATGTATTTTAATTCTTTCATTTTCCTTTTTCTCTAACCCCAATTCATCTCCTCTTCCACGGAGTTTCCTTGTCGCATTCACAGGTAAGCTTTGTCTTCCCTTTCTTTTTTTTTTATCTCTTTATTTATTGTTATTTGTTTAGATTAAGATTATCTATCTATCTTTGTTTGATTATGATTATGATTATGCTTATGGAATTGAAAAATTGAAGGGTTAGGTTCAGGGTTGGAGGATCATCGACAGTACTGGAAGCGCCTTCCGACAGGCAGCATCTAGTCCTTCCCTTCTAGGCTTCAATGGAGTTGTATGATGTAGAATATTATATGTAGAAGACTAAAGAACACGCAGGTATCAGGTGTCATCGGCGATGTTTTGGTAGCCATACCTTCGACGGGTTGTTATCGTTCAACTGAATTAATGAGCACTTTGCACCCTTTTTGAGATCCTAAGTATTCCTTTCTTCCTGCTTCTGCTAACTGTCACAAAGTAAGTTTCTTCCATTATTAAATCACTAAATCTACTGTTATCATATACCATTTTCTTTAACTCATTCTTCTTCTTTTCAATTTCAATGTTATTCTTGCTACTTTACTTATGTTTGGTTTCTCTTTATAAGGTCAATATGAGTTATATTAAACCCAGAGTAAGTTTAGATAAAATTCTGAAATTTTAATTATGTAAAAGAACTTGGGACCGAAGAAAAGCTAGATACCTTTAATGGGTTGTTTTGGATTTTTGTACCTTTTGTTTTTTGCTTTGGGTGAAATTCCACTAGTAGAATAAATGTTATTTGCTGCGGTAATATTGCTGCGGTTTTACCTATACGCAGCAATATAACACGCACAAAGAAAAGAAAAAATAGAAATTGACAATATTGCTGCGGTTCCCGCCCAAAACCGCAGCAATATTGTCTAACAGATATTTTCTAAAATAAAGTGGGGCCTTGAACAACAAATATTGATGCGATTTCCTAGTAGGACCGTAGCAATATATTAAAATAATTTAAAAAATTATTATTTTAATATATTGCTGCGGTTTCCAATGAAAACCGCAGTAATATTGTCATTAGGGTTCAATAAAACTAAGGCGTCGTTTCATTTCTCACCCTCTCCTTCTCCTCGGCCGTTTCATTTCTCACACTCTCCTTCCTCTCACTTCAGATCCCCTCTCACCTTCGTTCCACCTTCGTTCCACCAAAAATAAAAACATCAATTTACTTCCCCACTATTAAAAAATCCATGTGAACTCTCAGTCCACAACCACAAACCTCACCTTCACAAGTTTTAGTTTCCTCGTGCTCTGAAAATTTCCGGCGAGTTTTGTTTTTTCGAAGATCTGAAAATTTCAAACATACCGGCTTTGCTTTTTCGTTTCCTTGTGATCTTCATTTCCTCATAATCTTTTAATTTTTTCAAGTTTTAGTTTCGTGTGATTATGATTTCTTCGTTTGAATTTTTGCATGTGGAATGTGACGGCGGTGGCTGACGGCGGCAGCTGATGGCGGCGGCTGATGGCAGTGGCTAATGGCGGTGGTTAATGGCGTGGTTTATGACGATGGTTGAGAACGATGGTTGATGGTTGATGCCGGTGGTTTTTGGTGCACATCTCTCGCAGCCTGTCACTCTTCGCACGTTCACCGTCGTGGTCCCTCGTCTGTTTGGTCATCTGCTCCGGCGAGATTCATCTGCTCAGGCTGCTCAGCTTCAAATTTTCGTGGCTTGTTTGTTTTATCTCTTTATTTTGCACTGTTATGATTACTTAAATTTTGGAAATGAGCTGCCTACTCGATATTTGGTTTAGTCCATGAATATATATTTCTTGCGACTTGTGACCTCGTTTTTCAGTTGTTGATGAGCTATTGCTTAATGCATATGTGATACATACAGAATTGGGTTTGTGCACTTTCAGAAGGCTTATGTTACCCATGTAGCTTAATAGTGTTGCAAGTTTGGATGAATGAAGTTAGTTGTTTTTTTGTATACTTTTGATTTTTATACTATACCTTACCTATATTGTAATAATATATTTCAATTTGTATTGTTTATATTTTTGAATGTTATATAATAATTTTTTGTCATTAGTTTTAATCAGTAGTGTTCTCTTTCTTTTAGCCTTTTTGTCTTTCAAATTTGATGACAAAATAAAAAAAAAAAAAAAAAAAAAAAAAAAAAAAAAAATTTACCTGTACTACTACATATTGCTGCGGTTTTTCCAAGAAACCGCAGCAATATCCCTTATAAATCTGATTAAAAAAATAATATATTGCTGCGGTTTTACGGGTAAAACCGCAGCAATATGTTCAAATATTGTTGCGGTTTTAAACCGCAGCAATATAATTAATACCTATTGCTGCCCTCTTAATTGCTGCGCGCCCATAACCGCAGCAATAGGGCACTTTTTAACTGCAGCAAATGGCATTTATTCTACTAGTGTTCGTTGAATTTCTTTATTTCTGGTTGCAATTTTGTATTGGGTAAATGAGAGTTTCTCTTTATGGAACAAATTAATGCAATAAGAAGATTCAAATCCTTGATTGATTGGGGTTTTCGCCTTTTCTTATATGTATTGAGGTTTGGAGGTGGGGGGTGGGGAAGGGATGGCATACAAGATGCATTTGCAGCATTAGGCATTTAGGCTTTGTTTGTTGCTGGCTGTTTAGCAGTTAGATATTTGAGTTGAAAGTGTTGAAACAGTTTGGGAAAATTTGGCATGGCAGCTATTGGTACCATAGATGTAAATGATTTTGATAGCATATAAGATTTGAATAGGACAATAGGTGTGTGATTTATCTAACAATGAGAGAGATAAATCTTTGGAGCATTAAACTTTTCCTGTAAGCTTGATTGCGTTAGAGTATGTATTTCCATCCATCGGGGCATTGCCTTCTGTTTGTTTCTCTTCACTATTGTTTTCTTCTTTTTTTTCAAATATTGGTTCTATCATGTATCTACAAATGTTGCGCTACATTCATAGAAGCAAAGGTTATGCATTATGATTATGACACTGGTGAATTGTCTAATTTGCTAAACCCCTACGAACTGTGGTTTGAGGTGAATTGATACATGCTAGTGGTATACCTTTAGTAAATCTTGATAGTGAATCGTGTTTCTGTGTGCATTTTTGTACGGCGAATTAGGTAACTCTGGACCAATCTTATAGAAGTTAGATATCATTTTCGCAAATAAGAGTTTATTATTTAGGTGGACTTCATACTTTGGTATTTCAAGGTTAGTCGGTTCTTAATACCATTGTAAAGGAGATTGATTGAGAGAGAGTTTGAAAGACTTTGATGGTATGGCATCCTTTGAGTAGTTTTGAATTTTATTGGTGGTAATATTATAACTTTGTTGACCGAAGCATATTTCTGACATATAACATGTAATTTTGATGAGAGATGAGTGGAGGGGATTTTAAAATACACTAACATAAGATACCTAAGTACATATCTGAAGAATGTGTTAGTGATTGTTTGTTGTTGACTTGGTCTAACACAATCTAGCTATTTTTATTGGATTGTTTGTGTCGTATGCTGATCGTTAATCTGATATTTTGATTTATGTATCTTTGGAAGGACCCTACATATGAAGCGAAGATGAGAGAATCGTTAAATATTGAATTGTAATGTATGTATGAGAAAAGTTATGTCTTATTCTTACTCTTTTTTTGTTAACTTTTTTTCGAGTTATGCTTTAGAAATTAGAACCCTTTTTCCGAAATTGATTGTTGGAGGGTGAACCTTATTTATCCCCTTTTCCCCTTAGTTGAAGATGTTTGTTCGAGGAATTAGCATGGGCATTGTATCCCCCTTTGGGATCATGGTCCTGGTTTTGTTCAATTATTTTTTGCCGTTATTGCTTGTTTTATAGTAAAAGTTGGTGAATTTAGTTAGTTAATGATTTTTGACAATTTGACGTCGACACTTGAGATCCTTAAACTTTTAAGTTGTTGCATAGTACACTACCTCTTAAAGCAAATCTGGTATTGTTCTCTCTTACAGTGACTTTCGAAGACACTCTAACTTGTAATATTGTAGATGTTGGTAAGATTGGTAAGTCTCTGTCACACTCCATAGATAAGGTGTTTTTGATCGAGGGCTTAAAGTATAGTCTACTCAGCATTTCTCAGTTTTGTGTTAAAGGGAATATTGTGAAGTTTACTAATAAGTCATTTGTTGTTAGCAATAAGAGTACAGGAACCAAGATACTTGAAGGAACAAGGAAAGAAATTACCTACATGGTCGACCTCAACATTGTTCCTAAAAATAATCTCACATGTTTAAGCGTTATTGAAGAAGATCCCCTATTGTGGCACAAGCGTTGCGGTCATGCCAGTCTGTCCCTAATAACAAACTAAATGGGAAAGACTTAGTAGTTGGATTACCAACGATTAAGTTCACGAACCATGGTGTTTGTGATCCATGTGCAAAAGGAAAGCAAGTGAGATCTTCATTCAAAACAAAGAAAATGGTAAGCACACAAAGTCCATTGGAACTCATTCATATAGACTTATGTAGCCCTGTTCGCATTCAAAGGCGATCAGGTAAGAGATATGTATTGGTAATTGTAGATGATTACTCAAGATGAAGCCTTTGACATCATTCGTAGTGATTCACTGTTGAGTTCCCTGTTTTGAGTTTTGAGTGATGACAAACCACATTGAACTATTATATTGCATGCATGTTTCTATTTGCATGTGTAGGTACCAAAGTACAAGTTCAATGGATAGAAAGACGAAGCTTGTGAAGCCAAGTCTTGAAGAATTGCATGAAGACCAAGATCATGTTGTAGCACATTTAGGTCTTAGATGCAATGTAAGTGGTATAAAGGTGTTGATGCACTATAAAGGTTTGAAACTAGAGAGATGAGTTAGTTTTGGATACCAAGAAACCTCGGTTACTTGTCATACACAATTACAAGTAAACTTGGTTGATTGGAACAATCTGGGAATAGATCTGAACCAGTCCTCTAGGGTTTATTTCATGCATTCGTATTTTAGGAAAGTTTTCTTTCCGCGCAAAATTGATTTTCAAAATACACGGATGCATGGTTTGTGTGTGAGAAGATTTCTTAAGTATGGTAAGTGTGTATATGATATTATACTGATTTTATTTGATATCAAATAAAATCGGTGAGTATATTTTCCTTAGAATAATTTCCATACTTCTGAGGAAAATATACTCTCATAATATCATGTAACATTTACTTACCAAAGGCTTATTTAAGGAGTTTTGCTAGCACACAAACGGTAGGGCTTTTGCACGCATATTTTCATATACTCTAAGCAAAAACATTCTCTCTTCAAGCTCTCAAACCTAGCAAAACCCTAATACCACATAGATCTTAAACTACTCTCATTCTAAGCATGCAAGGCTGTTTGTTCTTGAGAGAAAACTTGTTGTAAGTGAGCAAATTGTGAGTTCAGTTTGCTGGGGAAGTTTATCGGGGAACAACTTCATTTGAACCATCATAGTTGGTGGTTGGGTCGAACTTCCATAGGTGGAAGTTGGGGAATCATCTTGTGCATAGGTGCATAAGTGATTGAGTGTAATTCTTTTGTTATTCTGAGTTGATTAATAAAAGAGTGAGTGAGTGGAGGACGTAGACTTATTAGAAGTCGAACCTCGTTAAATCCTTGTGTTGTTTATTCATTGCTTTTATTTCCGCTGCTAGAGAACTGTTCTTTTACTGTTCTTACTATAATCGAAAAATTTACAACATTCGGACAAACACTCAATTCACCCCCCTCTTGAGTGTCACTTGCACTTACAATTGGTATCAGAGCAAAACTTCTTGAAAGGGTAACACCTAGAGAAGGAAGACATAATGAATGCTCAAGAAATGACCAGTGGATCCGGAGGATCAAGGTTGCCAAAATTCAATGGAACCAACTATCCTTGGTGGAAAAATTGCATGAGAAATCTGATCATTGGCACGGACTATGAGTGTTGGATGATCATCAAGAATGGACCAAGGAAGGTGGCTAACAATTCAGATGGAACAGAGAAGAAGGAGATGAGTACATACTACAGATCTGAAGACTCTCGAGAAGAATGCAAAGGCCATGTCACTACTTCAACAAGGTATTGCTGATAATGAGGTAAGCCGTATTTAGCATGCTCTACTGCTAAGGAAATATGGGAAACCTAGAATTAGCCTATGAAGGCACTAGTGAAGTCAGAGATCTAAAGTTGATATGCTATGTCTAAATATGAAACTTTTGATATGAACCGAGATGAAAATATAAGAGATATGTTTACTCGTTTCATACAATTATCAATGAACTTAAATCTCTTGGAAAGAACTTTACTAATGAAGATTTGGTGAGAAAGATCTTGAGAAGTTTGACAGGTAAATGGCTGCCCAAGGTGACTGCTATTAGGAGGCTAAGGATCTAACGACCTTGTCCATAGAACAACTTATTGGGTCATTAATGACTCATGAGATGTTGGTGGATTCAAAGGAGGAAAGCACAACCAAAAGTCGTGGGTTAGCTTTGAAGGGTGAGGAAATGATGAAGATCTCGATGAGATTGGACTCATGGCTAAGAGGTTTGAGAGGAGTCTCAGAACGCAGTTCAAGGGGAAGTCTTGGAAGAACAAGGGCAACTGAAGAAGACCAGTTCCAGCACTGGTTGCTTCAAATGTGGAGAAACTGGACACATGATCAAGGATTGTCCAGCATGGAAGAATGATAAAGGAGGACAGAGAGGAAGAAAATGACTAAGAGGGCTATGCTAGCCGCCTGGGGTGATTCTGATTCAGGTGGTGAAAGCGAGGAAGATGAAGCCCTAATGTGTGTGACTGCACTGATTGGAGACATAGACCAGAAGCAGACCAGTTTAGGAAAGAAAGGTCACATGTGTCCATGGCAGGAAGCAGCTCTTCCGACGAAGAACAGGTAACTATTTCTAATATGCAAGAACAAATGAGATATTGTGATAGAGATGAGTTACTAGGTTTTATTGATTCTGCTATTGAACAAAATGTTAAAGGTAATGCTGCTTATAAAGCTAACAAAAAGAAGTTGAGAGAAGGTAACTCGAAACTTAGACCTAAGTGAAAGCCGTTCTGCTGAACTTGAACTTATTTGTACAGAACTGAAAGAAAAAATTTCAGAGCTTGAAATAAGTTTGGATCAGAAGAATATTGAGCTTGAGATGCTAAGACCTCAATCAGATTTTTCAAAAACTGATTTTTATCAAAATAATGATAGAGGATTTAGTAAACTCAAGGAGGCTGAAGTTGAAGGTATAAATTTCGAGTTACTCAAACAGAAAAGCTTTACTTTAGAACATTCTGATTTAATTTTGGCTCATAATTATCTGATTGATGATGTGGAAGAATTGTTCAATGAGTATGTGGATTTGAAAGCTTCTTTTGCTAGCACAAGTGGTCCTAGTGTTAATGTTGAAGACTTATGTTTGGAATATGAGGGTAAGATCTGTGATCTTCAATCCGAAATATACGAACTAAGAAAAGGCAAGAACATTGCGACCACTTCTGAACCAGATCCAGAACTGGTTTCAAAACTTAAGGATGAGCTTCATAAGGCAAAGTTGGATCTTGCCATTGCTGCAGAATTTAATGAAGCTCAACTTAAACCAAGGAACAGGATCTAAGTTACTGCTTGAGACAGATGAACAGGTTGCTCGATGCTCAGAGTACTTTAAACATTCTGACCTCACAACCTGGTAATCCTCAGAGGTTTGGATTAGGGTATTCTGGAACCAGTTCCCAACAGCCACCAAAGTTGGGAAGAGATGAGACTTGGATTTCTGAATTCAAGAGAGGTAAGTACGTGTTTGCAAAGGACATGCACGTATGTACCTACTGTGGTAAGAATGGTCATGTTATTAATACTTGTTGGACTAAGCAAAAACATGATAAAGAAATCAGTCTCATGTTCACAATGCCATTATCAGAAGGGTCACACACACAATTGGTCTAACAATGGAAAACATGATAAAACAAAGAAGACCAATGTAAAACAAATCTGGGTTAGAAAGGACAGAGTCAAACCAGTTTCCAAGGACAAGGAACCCAAGAAAATCTGGGTTCCTAAAACTAAACCTTGATTTGTTGTGCAGGTTAGAGTGAGAGCAAAACCATACTGGTATTTGGACAGTGGTTGCTCAAGACACATGTCAGGAGATAAAAGTCAATTTCTCTCACTCGTAGCCTATGAAGGAGGAAGTGTCACCTTTGGAGACAATAGCAAAGGTTTGATTAAAGGTATAGGTAAAGTTGGTAAGACACTTTCTCAAGCTATTAATGATGTTTACTTTGTAGAAGGTTTGAAACATAACCTCTTGAGCATTTCTCAACTATGTGACAAAGGAAACCATGTTGAATTTGAAACCAATCTTTGTCATATAGTCAACACTGAAACAAGGGAACTGGTCTGCAAGGGATTTCGACATAACAATGTTTACATAACATTTTTAAGTCAGATTCCAAAGACCAGTGCCACTTGTCTTAGTGTTATAAAGGATGATCATTGGCTGTGGCATAAGAGACTTGGACATGTAAGTTTTTCTTTGCTAATAAACTGAGATCTCAAGACTTGGTGACAGGTTTACCTAACATCAAGTTTGCTGCAGATCATATTTGTCATGAATGTGCTAAATGTAAACATGTCAAGTCCTCTTTTCAGCCAAAGAAGTTTGTAAGCACAACTAGACCTTTCGAACTTGTACACATGGACTTGTGTGGGCCCATGCGTTGCAAAGTCGAAATGGTTATAGTTATGTGTTTGTGTTAGTTGATGATTATTCTCGTTTCACTTGGACAATCTTTTTAAGTTTAAAAATGAAACTTTTGAAGAATTTGAAATTCTGGTAAAACAAGTCCAAAACAAGATTAGTCATCAACTGGTCTCTATCCGGTCTGATCATGGTTCTGAATTTGACAATGTCAGCTTCAACCTACTGTAATGATCATGGTGTATCTCACAATTTTTCAGCTCCTAGAACTCCACAACAAAATGGAGTGGTTGAAAGGAAAAATCGCACTCTAGAAGAAATGGCAAGAACAATGCTTCTAGAGAGTGGTCTTCCTCGAAACTTCTGGGCTGAGGCTGTGAGTACTGCGTGTTATATTTTGAATAGGGTAATGTTGAGACCTTTACTGAAGAAAACACCTTATGAGCTCCTTAGGGAAGAAAACCAAACATTGACATTTACGTTTTTTGGGTGCAAATGTTTTGTACACAACAATGGTAAATCAAGTTTGGACAAGTTTGATCCAGGAGTGATGAGGCTGTTTTCGTTGGATACTCTTCACACAGCAAGGCATACAAAGTTTTCAATAAAAGAACCTTGTGTGTTGAAGAAAGTATCCATGTCTTGTTTGATGAGACTAACATGTTCAGCAAGCATGTGCAGGTTGAAGATGCTGATGAGTTCGAAATTGGTATGCTGAACTTTACAGGAGCTAAGGATGAAGAAGGTGCTGAACCAGGCTCACCACACAACTCTCATAGAGAGGAAGAGTCTGGTCCAGCACAGAATCAGGTAGCTCAAGAGGTAAGGGAAGGAGATAGTGACTCAGATGCTCATCCACATGAAGATGATGCAAATGAGACCACTATGGAAACTGGTTCACCTGCTCAAAACAACAATGAGACAGGGGGAACCAGTACAGGAACAGGTTCAACATTAAGGACACAAATGAAAACTTTGATATGAACAAATCTTTTAAGTACAAGTCCTCTCACCCCACTGATCTAATCATTAGTGACATTAACAAGGGGGTGCAGACAAGGAACTCTACTTTGCAAAACTTTTGTGCATTCTATTCCTTCTTATCAAATGTTGAACCTACTGACTATAAGGTTGCTTTAACGGATCCAGATTGGGTTCTAGCCATGCAAGATGAACTCAATCAGTTTGAGAGAAATCAAGTATGGCATCTTGAACCCAGGACGGAGAACATGTTTGTTATTGGAACTAAATGGGTGTTCAGGAACAAATTGGACGATTCAGGAATTATAGTCAGAAACAAAGCTAGGCTAGTGGTTCAAGGGTTTAATCAACAAGAAGGAATTGATTATGATGAAACCTTTGCTCCAGTAGCCAGGCTTGAAGCTATCAGGATATTAATTGCATTTGCTGCTCAATGAACTTTAAACTCTTTCAAATGGACGTTAAGACACCTTTCTTAATGGTTATTTGAAAGAAGATGTTTATGTAAAGCAACCCCTGGTTTTGAGGATAGTGACTTGCCAAATCATGTTTTTAAACTCGACAAAGCTCTTTATGGTCTCAAACAAGCTCCTAGAGCATGGTATGAGAGACTTTCCAGTTTTCTTTTAGAAAATGGTATAAGAGAGGATCGTTGACAAGACACTATTCTTGAAAGAAAGGGGAACTGATCTGTTAGTGGTCCAAATATATGTTGATGATATTTTGTTGGAGCTACTAACCCTGATTTGTGTAATGAGTTTGCAGATTTGATGAAGAGCGAATTTGAGATGAGTATGATGGGAGAACTTGGATTCTTCCTTGGCTTCAAATCAAGCAAACCAAAGATGGAATCATGATCCATCAACAGAAATACCTCAAGGAGCTGCTGAAGAGGTATGGTCTGCAAGATAGCAAGTCCTATGAAACACCTATTCCAACTTCTACAAAATTGAGCCTTGATGAGAAGGGAAAGGATGTTGAGGGCAAGCTATACAGAGGTATGATTGGCTCATTGCTTTACTTAACAGCCAGTAGGCCAGATATAGTGTTTTCAGTAGGGTTGTGTGCGAGATTTCAAAGCAACCCTAAAGAATCTCACCTAAAGGCTGTTAAAAGGATTCTTAGATATCTCAATGGTACTGATGATATGTGTTTGTGGTATCCAAAGGGAGCAGCATGAGCCTCATTGGATACACAGATGCTGACTTTGCTGGTTTTATTGTGGACAGGAAGAGTACTTCTGGAATGGCCCACTTCTTAGGTTCTTGTCTCATTTCATGGGGATCTAAGAAACAAAATTCTGTAGCCTTATCCACAGCTGAGTCTGAGTACATTGCTTGCTGCTTTGTGCTGTGCTCAACTCTTGTGGATAAAGTCACAACTAAAGGATTTTGGGGTCGTTTCGGAAGTGTTCCTATTTTATGTGATAACACAAGTGCAATCAATATTTCGAAAAATCCTGTCCAGCATTCTAAAACCAAGCATATTGAGATTAGGCATCATTTTAAGGGACAAGTTGAAAAAGGTAATGTTGAGTTGGAGTTTTGCAGGTCAGAAGATCAACTAGCTGACATATTTACAAAACCTTTGAGCAGAGAAGTGTTCATCAAGCTTCGTACCTTGTTGGGTATGATTAAGATTAGACAATGAGCTCTTAGGTCTTGACTTGTCCCTTTGGCTAGTCAAATGATGTCAATTTGTGTATATATTTCTTTCTTCTGTACATTTTTTTCTTTTGCTTTTTAGGGCTCACAAAGTTCTTATGCGATGCTGAACTGATCATCTTAGTACTTGGGTACTTAAGCATAAGTCTTAAAAAGGTAAGTTGGCACAGACCAGTTGCAGACCACTTGGGAACCAGATTCTTGAGGCGGTTATTCTCTGAAATATTTTTCAAATTTCAAATAGGAAAATAAATGAAGTGACGGTTGTAATTAAGGCAACTGCAGTTTGCGAAGAACGGATATATCCGTTGTTATTTTCTTGCCATCTTATTTATATTCTTGCATGTGATCATACTTTCCTTATTTCCTTCTTATTATCTTTGATCACATATTTTCCTGATATTCTTTCTCTTTCTCTGCTTATATTCTCTCGATCCAACCCTAATTCCTTTTTCTACTTCTTTCTTTCTCGAATTCTTGAAACACAAATTGTTCAAGTTTTCTTTTCTTGTTCTTAAGTGCTCAAAACAGAGTGAATTCAGTCTCATCATGTCAAAAAGAAGGAGCACTAGGTTGGTAGAAAAGGAGGTTGAAGAATCTCCCGAAATTGAAACTAAGAAAACAAAGGAAGTGGCTAAACCAGTGGAGAAATTAAAGAAGAAGGAAGGTGCTGATGTTGAGGGGGAAGGTACAAAGAAATAGAGTGTTAAGGTTGTTGCTAGCAAGGGCACAAGGGTAAAGACGGTTGCTATGAAGGGTGCTGAAACTTCCAAAGGCAAGGGGATTGAGCAGGAACCAGAACCAAACCAGTTTCCAGCTGACAAAAAGAAGAAGCTGCCTGCTATTGTTGTTGCAGAGGGTTCTAAACCCAAGAAAAGTAAGTCTATCACTCCAGAGCCTTTGTATGATTTGAGGGATAGGTCTATTCTGGTTGGTTTTCTGTTGCAAGAGTTGGGTTGATCAAAAAGTCTTGCATGAGGTTAAGGAAGCTTTAGCATTTCAGAAATGGTATGTTTTGTTTGCAAAAGAACTTGATGTGTTTATGCCTTTGGTTGAGGAATTTTATGAACAACTGCATACTAAGGACGATGGGTCTTACTTTGCTTTTATTAAGGGCACTCCCATTAATTTAACTGAGATGATTTTGGCTGAAATTCTCAAAGTCCCAAACAAGGGACTTGATGTGTACTCTAGGGAGAATTGACCCACAGTTTCTAGGTCAGAAGGGCATGACATATGCAGGTGGTGTTCTGAAAATGAAGAATGAAGGAAAGGGTGATGCAGCTGGTGCAGGGACCAGTACGGAATCAGTTCAGGCCACTCATGCTTTGGTAAAGCAGTTGAGCGAGCAGAATCAGATGATGCAGAACATGATGACCACTGTTACTGAGTTGTGTTCTGCACTTCAGGAATCCTACAAGAGGGTTGAGGTTCGCCTTGATAGAGCTGGTATTCAGTCAAGAAAGGATTCTGAAGAAACGGAAGAGTCATCCTATGCTGCTGGTGATAAAGATGATGATGAATTGGTTTCCGAGGAAGAGAAAGAAGAAGACGAGGAAGAAGAGAAAGAAGAAGAGGAGGAGGAAGAAAATGAAGAAGATGTTTCAGAGAATCTTGAGGAGGAAGAAGATGATGGGACTGAAAACGACTCTGGAGCTGATTGATTTCTTCTCTTTTCTTCTTATTCTATTTTACTCCTAACACCTCTCTTTTCTTGAACTTTCTATCTGGTTACCCCCCTTCCCAAATTACAAAAACATTTGATCTTATGTAATTTGGTCTACTACTGGTCTGTAATAACTCTTATTTAGGACTCGTAGCTTTTGGTGCTTTGCAGGAACAATGATAGCATCAGCATCGCTAGAATGCTGTTTGAGCTGCCTATTTAGCATGAACTTCATATAATTGGTAGTTTAACTACTGGTTGTGTGTTGTTATTTGTTAATTTGTTTGTTTTCTTGATCTATTTTGATGATGCCAAAAGGGGAAAGCAGGTGTGAAGTTATGTGATCTTTTCCACCTAATCTTATGGGGCAAGCAGGTCTGGTGTTGTTCCAGCAACTAGAGCAAGGCTGAGTGCCCTGTTAGAGGTGATAGACCAGAAGTGGTCTGGAAGTGAGTGTATTCAAAGCACTTTACTTTATTTCACCCTAATGGCTTAGAAATAAGTCTGAACAACTACTGATGTTCTTCTTGCGAATGCATGTTTAAGTCTAAGAGCTATGAGTCTAATTAGTATTTGCCTATGGTACTTAGAAACTCTTTCTTAAACTACTTCAGTTAGTTGTGAACTGGTGTACTTGTAAATGATGCTTAATCTGCAGGAACAGTTAGAGACCAGTGCCTTGAGTTCTCAACTTAAGAATTCAAATTGTTTGAAAAAAGTTTTCAAAACTAATGATATTATTTGCAGGGGGAACTTCAGGGTTTGTCATCATCAAAAAGGGGGAATTTGTTGAGTTCCCTGTTTTGAGTTTTGAGTGATGACAAACCACATTGAACTATTATATTGCATGCATGTTTCTGTTTGCATGTGTAGGTACCAAAGTACAAGTTCAATGGATAGAAAGACGAAGCTTGTGAAGCAAAGTCTTGAAGAATTGCATGAAGACCAAGATCATGTTGTAGCACATTTAGGTCTTAGATGCAATGTAAGTGGTATAAAGGTGTTGATGCACTGTAAAGGTTTGAAACTAGAGAGATGAGTTAGTTGTGGATGACAAAAAACCACGATACTTGTCATACACAACTACAAGTAAACTTGGTTGATTGGAACAGTCTGGGAACAGATCTGAACCAGTCCTCTAGGGTTCATTTCATGCATTCGTATTTTAGGAAAGTTCTCTTTCCGCGCAAAATTGATTTTCAAAATACGCGGATGCATGGTTTGTTGTGCGAGCAAGATTTCTTAAGTATGGTAAGTGTGTTATATGATATTATACTGATTTTATTTGATATCAAATAAAATCAGTGAGTATATTTTCCTTAGAATAATTTCCATACTTTCGAGGAATATATACTCTCATAATATCATGTAACATTTACTTACCAAAGGCTTATTTAAGGAGTTCTGCTAGCACACAAACGGTAGGGCTTTTGCACGCATATTTTCATATACTCTAAGCAAAAGCATTCTCTCTCTCAAGCTCTCAAACCTAGCACAAACCCTAATACCACATAGATCTTAAACTACTCTCATTCTAAGCGTGTAAGGTTGTTTGTTCTTGAGAGAAAACTTGTTGTAAGTGAGCAAATTGTGAGTTCAGTTTGCTGGGGAAGTTGATCGGGGATCAACTTCATTTGAACCATCATAGTTGGTGGTTGGGTCGAACTTCCATAGGTGGAAGTTGGGGAATCATCTTGTGCATAGGTGCATAAGTGATTGAGTGTAATTCTTTTGTTATTCTGAGTTGATTAATAAAAGAGTGAGTGAGTGGAGGACATAGACTTATTAGAAGTCGAACCTCGTTAAATCCTTGTGTTGTTTATTCATCCTTTTATTTCCGCTGCTAGAGAACTGTTCTTTTACTGTTCTTACTATAATCGAAAAATTTACAACATTCGGACAAACACTCAATTCACCCCCCTCTTGAGTGTCACTTGCACTTACATTCCTCGCATTGCTTCAGCTTCAATCCACTTAGTGAAGTAGTCCACAGCTACAATCATGAACTTTTTCTGACCGGTCGCTATGGGAAACGATCCCGGAATGTCCATGCCCCATTTGGCAAAAGGAAGCGGGAATAAGATTGGAGTCAGATAGTTGGACGACTGCTGGTGTAAGTTACCATGCTTCTAACAGCTATCACATTTTTCGGCATAGACAAGGGCGTCCTCCTTTAAGGTGGGCCAGCAATACCCAATCCTCAAAGCTTTTTCCCCCAATGCTCTTCCCCCTATGTGAGAATCACAAGCTCCCTCATGAAGCTCCTTTAACACCTCTAATCCATCTTCTCTAGTAATGCACTTGAGAAGAGGACGGTTGACTGCCTTCTTGTATAGGGTCTCATCCCATAGCTCAAACCACTTATATATGGCCTTAACATACTTAGCCTCTAAGGGACGAAGGGTAGACAACCTGTCTTCTTGAACTATATAATAGGTTCCATCCAGACTTGTTCTTGGCTGAGGAACATGACCTGCTCTTGATCAATGCTTTTCTTTGATTTTACTTCCCAAAATACTGTTCTTGGAGCATCTCCCTCGGCCGAGCTAGCTAACTTTGAGAGCGCATCAGTCTGGTGATTTTCTGATCTCGGCACTTGGTCGAGAACAAATCGTTTCAAGGGTTCGACCTCTTCTTTGATCAAGCGCATATGTTTTCTCATAGATGCCTCTTTACATTCAAAATCCCCATTAACCTAGCTGACGACTAGTAGAGAATCTGACTTAGCCTCAATCTCTGATGCCCCAACCGCCTTGCACATTTTTATGCTAGCTAAAAGTGCTTTATACTCTACTTCATTATTGGATGCTTGAAATTCAAATCTAAGTGCATATTCAAACTTAACTCCTTCTAAACCTGCCCCACATCCATTGACGGTAGAAGAGCCATCTACCATAAGCGTCCAGTGCTTCTTTCCTTCAGCTGGATCTTTAACAGGTTCTATAGCTGGCCGGGGTAAGCTCCATTATGAAATCGGCCAAAGCTTGCCCGTTGATCGCCTTTCTGGGTTCAAAAACGTCAGGTCAAACATGTTCAATTCTACTTCCCATTTGAGCATTCGTCCTGAGGCATCCATCTTTTGCAAAACTTGTTTTAGAGGTTGGTCAGTATAGACTAGTATATTGTGGGCCAAAAAGTACGGCCTCAACTTTATGCTGGCCATAAGGAGTGCCACGCCGAACTTCTCCACCAACAAATATCGGCATTCTACATCCTTGAGCACATGACCCACAAAATAGACGGGAACTTGCACTGATTCTCTTTCGACCAACAGAACAACAGCCACAGCTTGAGGCGAGACGACCAAGTATACAAATATCTTTTTCCCCTCAGCTGGACTGACTAACCGATCTAGTTGACGGAGGTGCTCTTTTACTTGCTGGAGCACTTACTCAGCTTCGTCTGTCCATTCGAACTTTACTTTTTTTTTTCTTATGGTCGAAAATAAATGATGTCATTTATCCCCTTACTTAGGCAAGAATCGTCCTAGGGCTGCTAAGCACCCTGTTAGAAGCTGAACTTCCTTGATCTTGGACGGGAATGTCATGTTTAGAATTGCCTGAATTTTCTCAGGATTGGCCTCTATCCCTCTTTGGTCGACCAAAAACCCCAAGAATTTTCTAGCTACCACTCCGAAGACGCATTCCTGAGGATTCAGCTTCAATTTATATTTTCGAAGAGTCTCAAAAGTCTCTCGGAGGACGGAGATTGCCAATGTGACCTTGTTCTTCCCGACTTTAACAATCATATCATCAATGTAGGCCTCCATATTACGCCCCAGGTGTGGCTGAAAAACAGTGATGATAGCCGTTGGAAGGTAGCTGGTGCATTTTGAAGGCCAAATGACATTCTTAGCTAACCATAAAGCCCTTTTCTGTGACGAATGATGTTTTGTATTGGTCTTCTGGCCACATGGGAAATTGATGGAACCCCGAGTAAGCATCCACAAAAGTCAGCAAGGTGTGGTCGGCCGTGGAATCTACTAACCGATCTATTTTCGGTAAAGGGAAGCTATCCTAAGGACATGCTTTGTTAAGATCGATGTAGTCCACACACATCCTCCATGTGCCATTAGGCTTAGGTACCATGACAACATTTACTATCCAGCTTGGGTAATAAGTCTCTCAAATGAACTTGGACTTCAATAATTTCTTAACTTCTTGGTCGACGGCCTTAATCCTGGCCGGGCGAAGGTGCCTTTTCTTCTGATGAACCGGTTTTTGACTTGGATCTATATTCAGTTTATGAACAGCCACTTCAGGATCAATTCCCGACATTTCTTCAACATTGTATGCAAAAACATCTTCGAATTCCTTCAACAGTCTAACTACCTCGTCCTTTAATCTTAGATCTAGGACAGACACAACCTTGAGCATGCTTTCTAGACGTTTATCATCCAAACAAATTTCCACAGGCACTTCTACAGGCTTTGGACGTTCAAGTACAACGCCTATAATAGCCATCACTTCTTTTAGCAAAGGTGCTTCTTCTTTTTTAGTCATGTATTTCCTTTTCTTACTCGGCAAGAGGCTGAACGGTTTGCTTGCTGGAGAAACCTGCGTCTGAGGTCTTTCAACCACCGACCTCGAAGCGTCCACTTGGCCATTTACAAACTCGGTCACCTTGCCTTCAGCAGTTATCGTTGACTGTTCTGACTTTTCTCCTTTCCATGATGAGGGTCTCAGAGTGGTGAGATAACATTCTCTAGTCGCTTGTTGATCTCCATATAGAGATCCAATTTTCCCCCCATCAAAGTCAAACTTCATCAGCATGAGATGGGTAACAATTACAACTTTGATATGGTTCAATGTTGGTCGTCCTAGAATGACATTGTAGGCAGTCAAGTCTCTGACGACCAAGAATTTAACAAACAATGTTTTAGATGCTTCCTTTTCTCCAACCCAGACTGGCAAGGTCATTGTTCCCACTGGGTGGATGATTCCTCTCTCAAACCCGATTATGGGATAATGAACTGGGACTAATTTGCCTTCATCCAATTTTTAACCTTGACAAACAATTAGCGCTTATGATGTCTGTTGAACTTCTAGTGTCGATCATAATCCTTCTTACTCTCAAATTTGCTATCTTCATCGCTACAACCAAGGAATCATCGTGAGGAGTTCTCAATTTTCCCCGATCCAATTCACTAACGACTACCTTAGGGAATGGATCAGTCTCTGCCTGATTGGTGAGCAGAACATGGTCGAGTTCCTTATGATAGTTTTTTTGTCCCCTATTGGTCGGTCCTCCAACAGCAAATCCTTTTGATATAACACGAACCACATCCTCATCGGTACTTTCACTTTCTTTCTTCCTACTTTGGCGATCATCTTTCCTCTGGAATTTTCTCCCCCCTTGGGGCAAGTGCGAAGTCATCTTTCCTTTTCGAGCTAAATCCTCCAAAGCTCTCTCAATATGTTAACATTCATTCGTTTCATGGCCACAATCCTTGTGAATGTGACAATACTTGCTCTTATACCTATTCCTATAGGGAGTCTTCATCTTGGCCGAAGCCTTCAGTTTATGCTAATCTTTAATCTCCATCATAATGGAGTATTGATCTTTGCTAAACGTTATGGGCTCTATCGAAGTTTCAGACTCTCTTCTTTTTCTTCGTCGAGACGAAGTGGTCGTAGAAGTCATAGCCCAAGTTTTCGCCTTCTTAGGATTGTTTTTCTTCAGCTGAATTCTTTCCTCAACTTTTTTCCTTCTGTTTGTTTTGCTTCCGCACATATGATAAGTGCGTTTCTAACGCACTTTATGACCTATTTTTGGTTTATTTTGGTCCTCCTTATTCTTTTTTCTCCCCTCTTTTCTGCTCATTTTCCTTTCTACTTCCTCACTTGATCATTGATTGATCATAGTGACGTTTTGCTAGATTTTCAATCTATTTTGATCGCATTTCTAGTACATATGCTTTCACCAGGTTTTCTTGTATTTTTATTGCAGGTATGACCCTTCACGGGGTCGAGTATTGCGAGATACGACTTAAGGGGAAGAGCGAGAGACATCGAGGGAGCTTAAGGTGCCCTTGGAGGCCCCCGCACACAATGGTGCGCCCGTACCTTCAGCGGTTTTAGACGCAAATCACAGAACACATCGGTGCGCCCGCATTTGTGTGTGGTTCCCCCGCACCATCTGATGAAACATTCCAGTTTGAGGCAGACGAGTTAGGTGCGCCCGCACCTCTACTTGGTGCACCCGCACCTCTACTTGGTGCGCCCGCACCTCTACTTGGTGCGCCGGCACCCGTCGTTTCCGGAAAAAGAAGCTCGTGGCTTCATTAAACAAAGTTTTTGGTTTTAGGAAAAACTTATGCATTATTCTAGTTTTTAGAGAGTATTATTTTAGGGTTCATACTAGGGAGATAAACACTTGAGTTTAATTGAGATTTGAGATTATTAATCATAGTTGGTGATTATGATAACATTCAAGGTATTTTTCATTCAATTTAATTTGAAGTTTCAATTTTTATTTCATTCTTCTTGTGTTTGGTCTTGTTCTTAGTTATTCTTAGATCTTTATTCTCATAGTCTCATAATTGTGATTTTTATTAGTTTAATTATCTCTTAATTATGTTTAGCCTTAGATTAGTCATAGATTTTATGTTTAATTGCTTAGAATCCATGATTAGTGAGTAGTTTCGTATCTAGGGTTAGCGTGAAAGTGTGAATTAGGGTTTTAAATGTTTTATTGATGTGATTGTGATGTTTTAAAAAAGTTTATGCATTGATCTTGGTGTTTTGAGACCTTATCACATTTATGCTTTGGTATTTTGAATTAAAATGTTGTTAAATCGAATTTTGAACTCTTTTATCATCCCCAAGAATCAACTTAATTTCTAGGCCAAGATATTGGGTAGAAATTAAGGGGATCCTTTATTAGGAGTTTTCCGAATTTATCGAATCTCTTAATCAATTAACTAAAGACCATTCGATAGAGGATTTAGTTGATTGATTAAGTTATTATACATGAGGACCATTCGAGAGAGGACTCGAGTATTTTAGAGAAAGCTAAACCTTACATAATCGTCTCAGTTACTTCAAAATCGCATTAACATTCATTGTCGAATCTTATTCATACTAGTAACCTTAACTCTAGTGTCTTCCTATTTGATATTCAAACTCGTGTTATTTGCTAGTTCTTGTTATTAGCTAGTCATAGTGGTTGCCAAATATTTTCAAACCCCAAATACCCTTCAATTATGTAGTCTAGACCTGATAGACTTTAATTAGTCCATTTTTCCCTGTGGATCGACCCTTGACTTGCTTTTGCTACGTTTTAGTAATTGCTTGTTAGGATTTATAAATATTGTTTGGAAAGTGATTTTTGGTGGCTTAACGACACACTAAAAACCCCTTATCAACATACTTCAGTTGCATGAATGAATGCTTCAGCCTCCCTAAGGGCTCAGCTAGAGCGGTGATCTTCTTCTTTACCAGATCAAACTTAAAACTTCCTGGCCTGAAGCCTCTGATGAAGGCGTCAAAGGCCACCCCAACATTAAGATCTTGAATCTGCAATGCCTCTAAATTGAATCTTTTAACAAAACTTCTGAAAGCTTCCTTTGGACCTTGGATGATCTTACCCAAGTGCATGCTTGTTTTCTGTTCTTGCTGATTTGCTACAAAATGACTAGTGAAAAGATAAATAAGCTCCGTGGAACCGTTCATTGAGTTAGGGGAAGATTGTTGAACCATTTTTGAGCCACACCTTTTGGAGTGGCTAAGAAATTCTTACACCATGTGGCATCATCTACCGCCTGAACATACATTGGATGCTTGTATGCGGACAAGTGATCGTTCGGATCGGTGGTCCCATCAAAGGGTTCTATCGTAGGCCGCTTAACCTTTGGGAAAGGGGGTGCTTCCATAATTCTGGCCGAGAATGGAGTCGGCCAGTTAATCTTGAGAGCCCCCGACAGTCCCTCAATGGGTATGTGCTCCCTGCGATATTCCCTCAGTACTAGGCTAGAGGAGGTGTTTGCGAGGCCTGGTCGCCTATACATCATAGGTTGCTATACAGTCTTCTCCCGTCTTAGCTGAACAGCAAAGGGTCCCAGACTCCTTCCCTCGTCTTGGACAATAGCCTCAACGGAGGATCCCTTAGATAGGGGGTGTATTTGGAGGCTGAACACTGCAATGCTGCAGCCTTCTTTGCTTTCAGATACTCTCGAGCATCTGTTTCTATCCTATGACCACTTTGGATGTTGAATGTTGTCTTGAGTTCGGACCACTAGCTTCTAGTCCATCTTCCTTCGCTGCTCACTAACTTCCGGATACTTTCCTTTGGTGAGCCTCTTAGATAATTCCTGACGAGGAGGCCTACATGATCCTGGACGACCCTCGTGAGAATGTCCCTTTAGAGGATTGACAGCAGGTGGATTCGAATTTACTTGAAATAACAGCATATTACTCTTGATCTGCTCGTGAACAAAAGCAACCATCTTAGTCTGAAAATCATTCAATACGTTTTCCAGATGGACAGATGTCACCGGACGCTCAAGATTCTCCTGAATAACAAGCTCTCGCATTCGTCCAGGAAGATTGACAACAGCCGGAGGCCTATCCCTTCCTCGCGGTGGCCTTTCGTCATCCACCGTATCCTCTACTCGAAGTTCAAAGCTTCTGTTTCTAGCTACATTAGATGAGTGACAATCAGTCATTGCTGCGTCTCCACACAAACGACGCCAAATGTTATGAGTGCTAAAGTTGTAAATATACTGCTATTCCACAACAGGTTCTTCAACTGGAGACTTGTGCAACAATGTCTTGATCAAAAGATCACGAACCTAAGCTCCGTTCCCGAACCTGCAAAAAAGGGACCCACCCTAGAGGTTTGGGTGGTATTTTCCCCTCCGAAGCTTAAGTCATGTATCAGGATTAGTAAGGGAAACTTTAGAGAGAGAGAATGTAGAGAGAGAGAAAGAATTATGATAGAGTAACAGTACAATGCTTTAAAAAACGTATATTTCTCTTGATTTAAAGGACTATTGTTGTACCTTGAGGTACCCTAATTTAAAGGCACCTGATAGGCTAAGCAATGAAAACATGACACGTGGCAGGCAATGATTGGAGGGTATACATCATCCAATCTTATGCAGGTGTCGTTTGGGGCTCTGGGCCTAAGTACAAGCTAGGCCAGAAAGGTGGGATGGTACTTC
The DNA here is from genome assembly GCF_026745355.1 of Beta vulgaris subsp. vulgaris. NCBI lineage: Eukaryota > Viridiplantae > Streptophyta > Magnoliopsida > Caryophyllales > Amaranthaceae > Beta > Beta vulgaris. The sequence goes on from NC_079208.1 coordinate 29,907,996, forward strand.
TCCAAATTGGAATTTGTACTTTAGTAGTCTCCTTTTGGCCTTGTACTTTCAACAGCAAGTACGAGACACGTGGTCGATCCAGATGAATCTACGTGTTCCACTAAGAGCCATTGATCTTTAGGCTACAACACGTATAAATTCAAATGTTCAATTATAAACTCAAATGTTAGATAAAATTGAATGACGAACCAAGGAAGTAAAAATCTAGGCCCTAAGGTCTAAACATGATATCATCATGAGGCTTCCCAACAAATTGCTAAAAAGGTCTTCTAAACTTCTCGAAAATGGGTTCAAATATTTAATTTTTTTACTGACCCTAGAAGTTATTATAAAAATGATCGTTAAGAAAATAAACTGGATATTTAAAAAAGTTGGTTTAACAAGCATCTTCATCATTTCATTCTCATCTTAGAAAAACTCAAAAAAGATGGATTTTGAAGCCTATGAAAATCTAGTAGGTGAATTTGATGATGATTGCTTCAATCATCGTCAGGCCCTTAATAATATAAACGAAGACAAGGAAGCCTTCATATAGACCAAAACAGCACAATGGGAAGGAAGATGGCAAGGATTTTTGGCGCTAAGCCCATAGTGGAGCCAGAAGATTTGGTGCTGGCAAAATCAAGCACCACCAAGGTTGGTGCCAGCATGGATTTACCAACCACCTACATATGGCCAAAATTGGCAGAGAGATCACAAGATCAACTGCTAACGATCTGCAAGAAATGGGGAAAAGAGGTAGCAAATACCTTTAGTTTTCGAAGGCCACGGACTTTGAATTGGGCATACGCAAAATGCCTAATTCTTAATTGTACCCAAACTTCTGTCAAAGTGGTGAGGGTAGAAGAAAGTCAAGACGAAACTGAGGGAATACCGGTACATTTCAAATGTGTATGTCGACTTTGGGAGCCATGGGCCCCAGAGTATTTATTCCCATGGATGTATTTGGCCCTAATCAACTGGGGATATGCATGGGACCACAATTATCATAGGATGATCTTCAAGGTCGGGTTCAATTACTCTCTTGAAGATTGTCACTATTTTGCGGTCATAAGATATGTGGCAGGAGAGAAATAGAAGATGAAGACTATCACGCTATGGTAGGACTTGTATGTAGAGAGCATCTTGAGATGCTATCTATCAATGCATTTAATTAAAAATGTAATTTGTCTACAAATAGATGAATTTTAATTTTAATGTTTATGAAATTGCTTCTAAAAGTAATTTTCTTGAATGTGTTGTTAATTTTTTTATTATTCTTAAATAATTAAATTTTATTTCATCAAAATGAAATAAATTAATACGCGTCTATCAATGCTTATTTTTCTCTATAAATTGTCCCCATAAATAAGCAGTTAAGAAAGTGAGTGGATGGAAAAAACTCAGATCCTAATATATATATATATATATATATATATATATATATAATATATATATTATATATTATATATATAATATATATATATATATATATATTCAATCTCCAAAAGATTTAAGGTTTAATAATGGATTACACTCGCTTATCCATGTTTCGTCAATCTGCTCCAGAATATGCACCATATCCATTAAAGTGCCAAATCATCATAAGGAATTGGATATCATATATGGGAATAAGGATGGATTTATGAAGGAAGAATCCATTAAATGGAATTTTTCTATTAATAAATATTTTGGCAACAATCCTATTACACAACAGAATCCTAAACATATAGAGGAATCTAAAGTCTTCCAAATAGGGTCAAATTTAGATTTAGTGGAAGAGTATATTTCAAAATTTTGACAAAAATGATCAAGTCACTTCCTTATTGGTATGCTGATCATGGGGTAAGACCATAATGGAAGAAATTTGGAAACCTGATATGATTTGCAGATATTTAAAAAGGTTTTTTGTCAAAGGAAATACAAAAAACATAAAAGTATTTAGAATGGTGGATGGATCATCTTTAAGAGATTTGGTACAATACACATGTGTGTGTCAAATATGACATAATGTCGTGACTCATGATGTGGATCCTTATTGGATATTACAAAACTATCCTATAGGATTTCGTCCTAAGAGAACCTTCTTGATGGATTTCACAATGGCTAGAAGAGAAGGTGAAGTAATACAGGAAAGACTGTTCTTCTCAACTAAATTTAGCCATCCTAGAGAAAGATATGTTGACCACCTTAGAACAATGGAAGAAGCCATATTCAGAATATTATTAAATGATATTGGCTATAATCATTAAGCTTTTTGCTAATAATTTGTTGATTTTGAGCACATCTCCTCACAAATCAGGGGGACAATTTGTTACTACCATTTTCAGATGATGGCTAAGCATTTATTATGGTACATTGTATTCCCCAAAGGTTTTCATATTTATGTTAATGTGGAATTCCAATCATATTAGGAGACTCATGAGAGAAAGTCAAAAACCAAAAGCTCATAAAAAAAGTCAACAGAAGTCAAGAACCAAGTGGAATGTTTAGGAGATGGAGGTCAAACAACTACGAAGACAAGGGTAATCAATAATCTGATCATGGGGCAAGCTACGTGGGTATTGAGACGTGGTCATTCCAGTGCCATAAAAGGCAGTTATGATTTGACTCATAGATAATTCAAATCATTTCCTTCCAAAGATGCATGGGAGTTACGCATAATGTTGGAATATAAATACAAGTGAAAGTATCAAGGAAAAGACAACTAACACAACACACAACAACGTGCAATTTACTTCCTTTCTAGTGTAGCCTTAGCCTAGCCTAGCCAACCCCCTTCTGGGGTTATAGTTTAGATCTAGAGCATGTACTAAGTGACAAGTTTGTTCATCTCCATTTTAGCCCGAAATCATGAAGGTAATCATCTTTTTGTTTTCCCTTTAATTGTCCAGCCTGGATTATCCTCATGTGTGTTATTAAAAGCTTTTCTGGAAGTTTGTGATTTCAATGGGAATGTTCAGCTCTAATTTATAGATTAATTATTGCGTCTTTTGTTCTATTAAATATTTCTCGCCTGAATTTATTAGGTGTTGTACTTTAATTAATTAATTAGATTACAACAAAGTATGTTAGCAAGGTCTTATCTAACCCCTAGGGACTAAGACTCCCATGGTGCTCGATATCTAATTATTGGGTGTACATTAACTTGGTTGCAAAGTCAACCAATTGATTTTACACCAACGGCATAAATCATCTAGACATGATTGATTCCATCAAATATCCAACAACACAACCAATTCTTATCCCGCCAAACATACCATGCGCAAATAGGCCCACTTTTCTTTGCCATTGCTTTCTTTTATCTCCTCTCACTTCAAAATACTTTATAGCTCAATTAGTTATTCTTGACTCACTATTTTAGGCAGTCTGCTACGCCTAACTCTGCAACCAACCAAACCGAAAGTAAAAATGAAGGTTAGTTTACTACTCTTTTTTCAATTCTCCATGCAAGTTTCATGAACCAATTTATAAAATTATTCAGTATACTACTACCAATATATGGTTCAGGCATGTTTGCACAACTTTTAGCTTATAAAGGGATTCCTGCTTTTTTTTTTTTTAGGTTTTTAATTGGGTGCATCAACGATTTCTTAATGCTCATTCGTGCACCGGTTTCCTCCAAGGTGATCTACTTTATCTTCTTTCTTTTTCTTCGTTACTATTTTAATACTTGTACATTTGTTGTTAGAATGGGAACTTTGTACACGGAAAGGACCGGAACAAAGTGTATAATACCTCGATTTATTGGTTGCGACATATACTTTTTAAGGGTCAAACTTTATACTTAGTATTTCTTTTATTAATATGATAAAAAGAATAAAATTCTATGAAATCTTACTAAATTATTTGTTGTAGCATATTAACTTGTGTTGCTAAATAAGTGTAACAGTTTAACTTTTACACTTGGCAACATACAACTTTAACCATTAATACTTCTAATAATTTATTTGTAAATATTATAATAAACTGCTATTATGAAAATATTCATTGAAACAAATCTAGCAACATTTTAAATGGTCATTTCTGCTTTTATATATTATTAAGAAAATAAGGTTAAAGTGAAATATGTGAATAGTGCAAAAGTCAAAATGTTGTACTTAAAAAGAAATAAAAAAAGTGTATATCAAGCTTTTATTATGTTTATTACTATATATTTAAAATACTAACACTTAAAACTGAGAATTAGACACCGACACACCGCGAATAAACTAATCTAGCAGCTACTAATTATAAAAACAAGAGGAGGTACTGTGCTGGATATTTTTCACTCAGAAGTTGCAATTATTGCATGGATCATAGAATTTTGATGTAGAATTTAGAATTGTTTTTACTATTGCTGTACGTTTTGAAAGATAATAATGGTTTGCCTTTTTAGGGTGCTTAGCATATATATATAGGTTCTAATGAGAATCCTTTTATGGTGAGAATCGTGAGAACCACTTAAGATGAGCAAAAACTTCCTAAAATGAGCATAAATATAAAATGAGTAGAAAACATTAAGGGGGTGTTTGGTTGGAGGGTTTCCAGAAAGGAAAAGGGAATTGAGTTCCTTGTTTCCTTTTGTGAGTGTTTGGTGAGTGTGTTTTTTCAAACCCTTTACCCCTTTTTCCTATTACGATTACCCTCTTTTCCCTAAGATTGATTCCCCACCACCCCCAAGGTTTGGGATTACCCCATATCCCTCTACCATATTATTATTATTATTATTATATTATTATTATTATTATTATTATTATTATTATTATTATTATTATTATTATTATTATTATTATATTATTATATTATTATATTATTATTATTATTATTATTATTATATTATATTATTATTATTATTATATATTATTATTATTATTATTATTATTATTATTATTATTATTATTATTATTATTATTATTATTATTATTATTATTATTATTATTATTATTATTATTCATTATTATTATTTTTTATTATTATTATCATTACTTAATAATTATTATTATTTATTATTATTATATATTATTATTATTATTATTTATTTTTATTATTATTATTATTTAATAATAATAGTAAGAATAATAACAATTATTATCATTATTATTATTTAATATTATTAATATTACTATGTATTATTTATTATTATTTATTATTATTTATTGTTACTTATTATTATTGTTTATTTTTATTTATTATTATTATTTATTATGTTAATTATTATTATTATTATTATTTTATTATTTTATTTATATATATTTTTATTATTTATTTTTATTTATATTTTTATTATTTATTATTATTATTATTTGTTATTATTATTATTATTAAATAATAATAATAATTTTCTATTTTCTTTGATGTTCCTAACTAAACAACATTTTTAATCAAAGGGAAACCCCTTCCATTCCTCTTGTAACCCTTTCTCATACCCTTTCCCTTTCCTCTCAACGAACCAAACTCCCCCTAAGTTATCAAAAACGTAAAATGAACAAAAATGTAAAAGAAGAAAAACGTAAAATAAGCATAAAAAAGTTCAATGAGAAAAGAAAGTAAAATGAGCAAAAGGTGAAATGAGCATAAAATTGTTAAATGAGCAAATAAACCATAAAATAAGTGCAACAAAAAATGAGCGAAAATATTATGAAATGATCAAAATCTTCGTAAAATGAGGAAAAATGAGTGGTTCTCACCATAAAGGTGGTTCTCATATGAACTTAAACATATATATATATATATTATATATAATATTATATATATATATAATATATATAATATAATATATAATATATATATATATATATATATTTATTATATATATATATAAATTACAGTTACACCTAATATTACATAATACCTTAGTATTCTATTATATTTCCAATTTTTTCTATTTTAATCTGGATGAAGTTCAATTTTTTTTAGGTGAATAAAGTTCTAATTTGTCATGCCATGATGTAAATTGCTTTTCTAATAAAAAAATATATAAAAAGTCTTTTTTTACAGTGAGAAAATTTACATTACCTACAAAAGTTATACTTCACAATGTTGTGTCCTTCCTTAAAAAGGCCATTATTAATTAGCACAAGTGCATGAATGTGTAATTGTGTATGCCACAGAAAACGCAGCCGACAAAAATGGAAGCTTAAAAATAGAAAATGAGAAGCATCTTTTGCTTGAGCACAATGCTCATATGGTAGTGGAAATGCAAATGCTTGACCATTGGAAAGATGGGATCCTCTCCATTGGCACTCTTGCTATTGGTCCTTTAGAAGATAGTACATTTGGTAGCATCGAGGAAGTTGGTGATGGTCATCATCATGACCATGAAATCACTGATGTCCATAATCATGATGTTAATGATGATGATGATCATGAGGGTGATGATGATGATAATGATCATGAAGCAAGTCCTTTGATGGATGTGGAATTTTTTAGCCATGAATTGGAGAAAGTTATTGGTGCCAACCATGAGATCGTAGAAGAAGTTGTTGCTGATAATGTTGTTCACTTGAGAGACAATAATTTTGACGAAGGACAAACTAAGAGGAGAGTGACTCTTGCTGAACTTTTCTTGGAGGAGTATTCTGATTACCACCCTGTGAAAACGCAAAAAGAGTTAGAAGATGGTGATGATGATGATGATGATATCAGGGGTGATTACTACATAATGAAAGAAAAAGGCTTGGAGATGAGCACGAAGCCAACTTTTCTTGCTAAGAATGGCCTTTCTAAGGCCAAAAAGCTTCTTAAAGAGGATTTGCATCCAGTCAAGAAGTTTAACCAGGTAAATGATATTACAGAAATATCCTTGAATTTAGAATCTGAATATGTTAACTTTTTAATGATTCCATATTTTCAATTTAAATACTAATAAAACACTATTATTTGCACTTCAAATCAATATTATGTAGAGTTTGTCTTATAAGATCAGACCGCCTACTTTTAAATTAAAATTAGGCAACGGAAAAACCAATATTAAAAAGTGAATTAGCCCAATAATGACTAAGTTAATTTCTTTCGGTGACTAGTTTAATTCGTTTAGTGACTAGGTCTACTTTTATTTTAAAATTAGACAGTTTTTTTTTAATTTGTGTATTATGTATAATTTTAATAATTCAAATTATTAGTTAATACTTAGCACCAAAATAAAGTTGTTTGTTAATAGTTTTTTTTCAACCTCAATGAAATAGTTAGATGAAAATAATGAAATGGGTTGTTGAAATGGATAGGTTAAGTAAAAGTTAGTTGTCGCGGGCTTCTTCAAGTGTATCAAATTGGTTCATCATCATTTCTTTGTTTTTAAAAGGTTTTAGGTTGGCTTTAACCTAAAATATATGATTGAAGGTTTTTGTTTAGTAGTTGTCCCGTAAAATTCGAATCCGATTTTTCTTGATAATGGAAGATGGCTAATTTGTTCAAATTACTCTGTTACAACTACTATAGCTATCACAAAATGTTATGTTTCATGATTATTTTATAATGGTATAAAATTTAATCTCACATATTAGTAATTAAATAAGATGATTTAAGCCTACGGGACATTGTACAGGTCAACTACTAGTTTTATATATAAAAATCATGTAGAATTTCTCTTATTATATATTTAGGAGGTGATTAAAGTATAAAATCTAATTTAAATCCCAATGTTATAATCATTGGCTTACCCGTTGGAGTTAGCAAAAGTTGATAAATTAGCTCAAATTGAGAATTTTAAAATAGGAAAAAGTTCAAAAGTTATCTAAAATGCCATTTGTTTATTTTTATTTTTTATTTTTTTTGAGGGGAGTTTTACTTACTACTATGGTGATTCCTAACTTAAAATCTAAACTAAAATGGTTTGATTATAAATAAAAGAACGGTAAAGAGTTAACTTTTATCAACAAAAGTCTATTTACTTTTGGTTTGCTAAAGTTTAGGAAAGCACATCAGAAAAAGAACTATATAGACAAGGAGTTTTGGATGCAATGCTGGTACTAGTATTCATAAAAAAACTAAAATAGAAAAATCATATCAAAATATCGAAAAATCGATCTAAATGAGTGGTTATTGTACCGACAAAAAAAGTTTTAACGGTACAGTTACCGAACCAATAAAATTAACGGTTAAATGGTTCAGTTACGGTTATGATTTTTGAGTAAACGGTTAACCGAAATACCGGAATTTCTTTTTTCTCTATCTAATTGTTGTGAAAAATTTTCAAACAATTACATGAATTCAAATATTTGTTGTTAAGTTACAACAATTAGAGGAAGTATGTAATTATTTGGAAACTCTAGTACTAATATAAACACTATAATTGGGAAATGGAGTGAATTCTTAGTATTAGTTATGTTTTACAATGGATTTATTATCCACTTTATAATACATTTTATATTATAGTATATATAATATTAAAATAAATGCATAAAAATTGAAAATATATATGTACATTAAGTAAAACATAATAGCATAATTTAATAACGGTTAGTGATTAACCGAAAAAACGGTTAACTGCTTAGGCGGTGACTGATCTAAACAGTAACGGTTATGGTTCACAAAAAGAGCAAACTGAAACTTCCGGTTACCGAACCAAAATGTTATTTCGGGACGGTTAACCACCTATGAACACCCCTAGTTAGTACCACCCTTAGAGATACAGTTTAAATATAAAGGCATAGATAGGCGACTTTGCGTAATTCCAATTAGGGTGGAAAAAAAACTTAATTCAATCATTTAAAGACATACACAACAACCAACATTTAACTTGTTATGCAATATTTGTAAGTTTTTATATTTTCATTTTTAACAACATTGGTACATTTATACAGCATTTTTCTTTTTTCATACATCATTATTATTTCATTAAGCTATATCATTTTTTTCTCTTATCTTTTTTCATAAAAAACAAACCATATATCTTTTATTTACAGCAACTCCATGGGTTGGACGAAATTTGTTCCAACCAAATTGAAATTAGGAATTTCTCTAAACAAAAGTTGTAACGTGATCTTGGATATAAAAAAAAATCTTATGGTGTTATGGTAGTAAAATTGTAACACCCGATCCATACGTAGTCAAGTCTATTATATTACCAATGCGCATCTAGGGCCAACAATTGTTCTTAATAACCATCGCAAGTTTTTATATTTTCATTTTAACAACATTGGTAAATTCTTATATAACATTTGTCATTATCATACATCATTATTATTCATTAAATCATCATATGTTTTTTTCTCTATACTTTACTCTTAAAAAATAAACCATACATCTTTTATTTACAACAACTACATGGGCTGAACGAAATTTGTTCCAACAAAATTGAAATTAGGAATGTCTCCAAGCAAGGATTTGGATGGAAAAGAAAGGAAAGGAAAGGTAAAAACAAACTTTCTCATGTTTGGTAAAAGAAAATAAGAGGGGTTTGATTGGAAAGGAGAGAAAGTGGAAGGAAAATAATACTCTTCAATCCTTGCTTTCTTTTCCTCCCAAATTCGGAGGAATTTGACTGGAAAGAAAGCTAAGAAGCTTTTACCTATGTTTTTTTATTTCCTTCCTTTCATTTCCTTTACTAATTACAACCAAACATGTGAATTTCTCTCAAATCCACTAATTATACCAAACATTAGAAACTACAACTACCTTTTTTTCTCTTCTTTTCCCTTTCTATTCCTTTCTCTTCCTTTCGTTTTCCTTCCTTTATTAAAAAAATCACCAAACAAAGTGTAAATGAAAGTTGTAATGTATTCTTGGGCAAAAAAAATTCTTATGGTGTTATGGTAGTACAACTGTAACACCCGATCCATACGGAGTTGAGTCTATCATCAGCACGCATCTAGGGCTAACAACTATCCTTAATAATCAACACAATTTCTTCCAGCGCATTTTGACCTCACTCATGCGCACCCCAAGAAAGTTCTGATGAGGTCACCCATCCTTGGACTATTCCCTGCCAAACACGCTTAACAATGGGTAACTAAGGAAATTAGCTCCCTAAAAGAAAGATGCATGTTGTTGGAATGAGTAGCTTGCTAAATTCCTCTAAAGCAATCATAAGAGGTATTACATGCACTCCTACTTGAGGATAGCAACGCCCCCATTGCGCTTGATGATTCTACATATTCGGCCACAACCACCAGTGGGTTGCCTAGCCTGAAAACTAATCACATATTCGACCACAGCCGGTGATATAACCCCAAAATCCTCCCCTATTAGGATGCTAATCTTGGGTTAATTATTCACACGATCAGGACGCAGTTGCAGGATTGCTCTGATACCATTTGTAACACTCGACACATACAGAGTCGTGTCTATTGTCACCAATGTGCATTTAGGGCCCACAACTGTCCTTAATAAACAACACAAGTTATTCCGGCGCATCTTGTCCTTGCTTACATACACCCTGAGAAACTTCCCAAGAGTTCACCCATCCTTGGACTACTCCCATCCAAGCAGGCTTAACTGTGCAGTAACTAAAGAAATGAACTCCTTAAAATAAAGATGTATCTTGTTGGGATGAGTAGCCTGTTGAATACCTTTAAACCAATCATAAGGGGTATTACAATAACACTCCATAACCATTTCTCGCTACATGACTTCTCCATTGGACATCTAGAGCATTTGTATGATTTGACACATGTTATATTTGTCTAACTCACTTGGTTAAGGTGTCTTGACTTATATATCGCAGGATATATGGCTTTTAATGTGGAGTGTTCGCACAAATTTGGTACGAAACAAGTAAATAACGAAAAGGCATGACAACACTCATGTAGCGTTTGCTCCATGAAGAAGCATCCTGCTAAGCATGCACTCCAAAGGGGAGTGTAAGCTCTAGTTTTCAGTTTTGTTTTCTCGCGAAGCATTGTTTCATGCTTTGAGCGGTCTTGCGTTATTTCTTTTAACCGCTAATTCCAGAGTACACTTTAGACACTCTATATATATGAAACTCCTCTCATAACACATTTGTTTTTAATTGACATTGTTGTTTGTGAACAACAACTTTAATGTCATTCTTCTTTGTATCTCGAGAGAGGATTCCATGCAATCGCGCTCAAGTCTAGGATCGGAATACTTCGTGTGGGAGAGTGACTACATGCCTAGAAGATTCACCAACTGTCATATTGATCTTTGTGATCTTTGTTCTCGTGTCTTCCTCTAACATTCTCAACGACTTTTCATGCGTGCAGACTCACCAAAATATTAACTCTAGTTTTTTACTTTATTTGTTCTTATTTTGTAGATTTAGATAGATTAGATAACATGTATTAGTATAAAGGGAAAACTCATGCAAAATGTGTGATTTATTAAACTACTACCAAACATTTGCGTTGAATAAGAAGAAAACTAGTATTTGGGATCAGGCGTTGGCATGAGTGTCATTTATTTTCGAACTTGATATGCATTTTTTCTTATTCGTAATATAATAAAGAAAACTCAATATTTAAAAGGTACAATTATAATAATATAGACATTTAAAGCGTGATTAAAAGTTGGTTGAGATGGTAATTTATACTATGTATAATTACATGATGTTACGGGTTCAATTATTATTGCAAGCTAAGGGATTGAGATCAAATCACTGATAAATGTGCTTTGAGGGATAATTGGGTTATTTTAGACGCACACTTTTTGAAAGACACTTACCAAAAACAGAAATATAAATGAAAACGTCTTTGGATGCCTCCATTCAAGTCATCTATTTGAAGGAATATAAAAATTAATTAAATTGTTACCGCTGTAAATTTATTTAGCTTATGAAAAGGATGATGAAGAAGAAGATTCATCCGGACCTCGAAGGCAAGAAGGACATGCAAATGCATCCAAACTACGGTCGCAGCAGCCCTACCAATGACCAAGATCCTTCTAATAACGAGTTAGCTTCTTTACTTCTCATTCAAGGTATCTTTTTATCACTCATAATTATGTTAGTGATTTTGTCACTCATATATCTCATTTCATAGTCATTTATGTTCTGTTTGGATACTTTACATACTTAGAATATTTTATTGCTAAAAGACACGGGAAATTCCTAAGATTATCATTGTTTTGTTATTTAAAAATGAACTTTATAATAATCCCGCCAGCCAATGTCCCACATCATTATATGTCCTGCATATAGTGAGTGGTGATCAATTATCCAGATGAATTATTATGTATCGTAATTTTATGTGATAAGAAAGAAATTCGTTTGTGTCCCACGATACCAACATGAATTTGAAATTTTCAAAAATGGAAACAATATCTTGTTTTTAAAAGATTTTTTCTCTCACAAAAATCAACATGAATATTGTAGTGTAATTGGTTAGTGCATTACTATATCAAATGAGAAGTCATGAGTTCCAGTCTTGAAATAAATATTTTTATTGTTTAATGTCTTATTTGATTGTGTGGGAGGAGAGTACATGTGGCAGCATTGCATTTGTTTTTCTTGAGTTTTAGATATATATATAAATAAGTTATATTAACCGTATAGTGTATATCATAACTATTATTAATTAAAGACTTATTATTACATCAAAAACAAATATAATCACTTTTGTATTTTGGAAGAGAAGCAATAGGAATGTAGTTTATTATCCATGCTCTTGAGAATACAGATTAGCACTAATGACCCAAGTAGAAAAATCCAGCCACATCGGTATGTATTGGCGTCATTTTTGTTTCCTTTAATTATAGTTGATATCTTCATAAGAAATAACACTTTTGGGTATTAAAGAGATAAGTATTTCCGATGTAAAATATATAAATAAATGATTATCATAATCACATTGCTGGAATTATTTCTAAATACGAAGAAATCTTATGTGCCACCCTTGCGCAAGACCCTTATCCAGAGGCTTATTACAAGCCAAACTTAAGATGACGCTATAATTTTGTATTTAAGTAAACAAACAAAGAAACTTAAGATGAAGTATTTGCCAATCACTTGGCTAAAATGTCCCCTAATCACTTTCTAGTAATTGTCTACATATGTCGAGGCAATATTATCAAGTCTTTTGACTAATTTATTGGATCCCAATAACATAGAAGTTGGATATTGCACAATATATAGCTAAGACGATTATTGTGAAATGTGATCCACACACATGTATATCGCATGGATAAATAGTATGAACTAAGAAGCTGGGTCGATGAAGCTTTACTGTTGTCCTCTACCCTTTGGAAGTATTCAGATTTTGAAAAAGAAAAGGTTGTGGGAGCCGGGAGGCTGGGAGCTCATCTGTTTTATTTTTGCATATTACAAGAGTATTCATTTGCTTGGACCTTATAATGATATGCATTGGAATGTCATGGATTTTTCATAGCCAAAAGAACAACAAAAAAATCAATTGCCCTAGATTTTTGCAGTAGGTCAATCACAACTTAGCAAGAAAATTGTAAAAAGGCTTGCCAATTGTTACTTGTAGTCTTTTCCTACCTCAATACTACCTCCGTTTTTACAAATTGTTATACTTAGTTTTCTGTATATGACATCTTGGACCATAAATTCTTATTATCATAGTAGATGTCAAAAGTATATATTGTGGGTTTTGGTTACTCATTTTTTTGGGTAATTTTAAAATAGCAACGTTTTATTATTATTGCTAGAGATATTAATTGTTAGAAAAAAAATTGTTTTAAATAAGTCAACCTTTGCGCGGTCTTTCCAGTTTAAGTCTACCTTTTAATTATCCCTGATTGAGTTAGGCTTGTATGTCTACTTTTTTCTAGTTAGTTTTAACCTGTTTGTAACTTGTTTAGTAGGTTACTTACGATACATGATACAATGTCCTTTCTTTTAAAACAGGCCAGGGTAAGGGTGGGACATTGTAACACGTATCATAAGTAACCTACTAAACAAGTCACAAATAAGTTAAAATTTAATAGAAGAAAACAAACATACAAGCTTAACTCAATCAGGGATAATCAAAAGGCAGACTTAAAATTGGAAGACTGCGCAAAGGTTGACTTATTTAAAACAATTGTTCCTAATTGTTAAAGATATGTCTCTTCGAGACAAATCTATACAAATATAGTAAAAGTCGTGCCTAAGAAAGTCTATGTGGCACTCTCCTCCAACTTCTAATGCAGATGCTTTATGTCTATGTTTACCCCTTAACTAAAAAAAAAGTGTGTAATTGTAAGGTCTCGAACATGTGATCTTTTATACGGAAAGAGTTGAACCAATACACTATGATTTTATTGTTTAATGTTTGAAATGAAATATGATAAAGTCTTATAATAACTATATTTGACTAAAACGACTTAAACAAGAATATACATCTCTAACATTCTTACTACGTAACTAACAAGAGACTATATTCTCTTACCACAATTCCTTTTAAGCTATGGTTTTCAAAGTTAAAACTTTCAGGTTTTTTTACTTATCGCGTCATGACGTAAACTTTAAAATTTATTAGTGGACAAAAAATACAAAATTAAAAGTGGCAAAATAAGTTATAAAATTTAAGAATAATAACATATTTGTTTATTGTAACTAATATGAGGCATTGCTTGAGCCAAAACACCAGTGATAATTATAAGAGATGTGAACTGAAGACTTTGGGAAAATAAGTTAACCATTAAAAATAAATAGGGAAATCACTATTTCATGTTACTTTGGTATATTTTATCACTTTATTCCTTTTGGCCAAACCTAACCGGGCCTAATCATGACTTAGCCCATTACCTGGCATTGTTCTCGTTCATTATCTCTATTATATAAGCTAAGGGGAGGTGTGGTGTCCTCTTTTGAAGTGACTAAAATACCCTCTAATAATTTAAAATAATATTTTTCTTTTTATAAAAAATTGAAAAATGAGAATCAATGGAAACTTGCCATATGAGTAGGTCAAAAATGGAATATGCAATACCATTAATAACTTGAAAAACTAGATTGACACAATCAATTCATGAAATCAATTAGAATCTTCAACCAAAAAAAGTTTAGCAATATATCGTGATAACATAATATTTCATATTTAAAAAGTTCAAACAATGCAATATGGTTTATTAACATTTATAATTGTTAAAAAACTATACTAAAGTCTCTAAAAAGAAAATTATTAAATCATCGACCAAATTTTACAGTGACGGTATTGAACAGTTAAAAATCATTCACCTTTAATTTAAAAAGATAATAACATCTACAAAAGAACCTTAATAATTTACATCACTATCAAAATAATTTTAGATTAAAAAAAACATGTCCATTTGTATATAACTACATAAAATTGTCGACGCACCAAAATTCAAAGTGAACTGAAACTCTACCAAAAAAAAAATTACTTAAAGAGTTCGTGATCGTCACTAAAGGTAATAAAAAAAAACTCTATCTAATGATCCACTACAGAAGATCGTCCCTCAATAAATTTACTTAATTGCCCCTTAGTAAATCAACTACTCTACCAAAAAAAAGATGAAAGAAAATCAAACTCAAATATAGCATAAAAAAATTAACAAAGAAAATTAACAATTTAAGCATTTGTGCAGATTAACAATTTAAGCATTAACAACTAACAATTTATAGCATAAAAAAATTAACAAAAAAACATATACATTTATAGCAATCAAATATTTGATCAAACAACACACAATCAAGTAGTAAATCAAATAGGAAGATATAATCAATTAACAAAGTGAAATGATTTGATTTAAACAAAATACTTTGTTGATAAAAATATAAGAAATCCTTAATAAATCTGCGTAACATTCTTTTATCGCTCATCAATTTTAATTTTAAAAATCTTAAAGAAAGTATAAATAAAATAAATAATAAAAGACGAGTTTGGTTAAGTGATATAGGTTTATTCAACAAAATTAGGTAGTTAAAAAAACATGTCTAATATTCAAATTTTACCTTTAATTATGCCCAAAAAAAAGTTATAAATTAGCAACATAAACTTAGGCAAGGAACATTATAAATGCAAGTCCTTTCTATTTTAATTGAGTGAGATCAACAAGTGGGAAAATATAGGATAGTATAGCAAAAAGTATATACTCCCTTTATCATTTTTTCTTTACACCGTACCCATTTAATTTAATTTTTGAAATATTTCCAAAAGATTGCCACATATTACAAAAGATAATATGGATGACCGCCGCCTACTCCTACATTTTATTTAGTCTTTCATTAACTGTTCAACTCCACCCATAAACAATTGAAAGTTCAATCATCTCCATGAAACAAACAAATAGAGGAAGAGGGAATACTAAATTAAGGGGGGAGTAGGGTTGATTAACAGTTTAGGCTAGGTTGTGTTCGAGTTCGGATTAATAATAAACAGTTTAACACGTCTTAATTCAAACTTAACCCATTTATTAAACGGATTGAAAAACTCAACCTTGACCTGACATGTTTATTAAACGGGTAATCCATATAACATGTTTAACCTATTTATATGTTTATTACTATTAAATTTTTATTAGAACTTATTCGTTTTCAACAATAAATTCACATAAAGTACGCATGATTAGATTTTCTTTTCCGTATTTGTATTCTACAATTAGTAGTTTTAAAATTTTCACCAACTTTAACACAACTTTTTAGGAAATTTATATTTTAATTAGTCCAACAGGTCAAAGCAGGTTAATTTCGGGTTGAAAATGTCAATATTAACCTAATTCATTTAATTAAATGGGTAAGTTATGTCAACCCATTTATATAAATGGGTCAAAAATCTCAACATAAACCCGCTTATTTCAGGTTGGATTCGAATTCAGTAAACGAATTGGGTTAGTTTTTCACAGTCCTAAAACAATAACAAGAACTTCTTAAGACAGATGAAAACATGAAGTATTAATAATTTAAAGGAAGGGAGATTATTAGTATCAAGTAGGGGTGTAAGCGGACTATGAAAAGTCCAGAGTCCAATCCAGTCCAGTCCAAACTTATTGGACTAGACTGGACTGAAAAATTTTCGGACTGGACTCGGACTCAAATTTTCGAGTCCAAATATTTTTGGACTGGATTTGGACTCATCCTTTTGGAGTCCAATAAGTCTAGTCCAGTCCAAAAATATTTTTAATATAATGTGTATATTAAAAAAAATTGATACTATTTTTAAAATTTTGGAGTTTTCAACCTTCCCTCTCTAAATATTTCAACTGGTGCCAGATAATTTTACTTGGCACCAGACTATTGCACTAAGCTCCATTTGTTAAATAAGTAAATTATACTAGCAGTACTGCAGTAGTAGGCTAGTAGCCGACTAATTCTATCTCACTTCACTCCTCAGTCCTTACTACTCACTTTCTCTTACTCTTAATTTTCTTTCTACCTAGCTGTCTCGACTCTCGCATTCTCTATTTCTCCCTCAGATTAATTCTCAGTCTCTCTGCTTCTCTCAACTTGGATCAAGGTAAGCATCTAATTCAACTTTTTATGCATAGTATTTTACTTTAATTTAAGCTTTCAATCTAATTTGTGGATATTGATAATTGAATCAAACGTCAAGTGCTCAAGCATCTGAAAAACGTTGTGAATCATTGAATCTAAATCGGGAAAAAAAATATAATAATCGGACTGGACTGGACTGGATTCGGACTCAAGAAAAAATTATCGGACCGGATTGGACTGGACTCAAAAAATATTTGGATCGGACTTGGACTCAATTTCTCGAGTCCGAAAAACTTTGGACTGGATTTGGATTTGGCAAAGTCCAATCCAGTCCAATCCACTTACACCCCTAGTATCAAGTTATCTTCAATTCAATTCCTTCTCGTGTTAACATGAATTTAGGAGTTTATCCTACATCAGGGTATAATTTCACACCCTGTCATCGGTCATTCTATCCTTTATATAACGTGTTGAAAACATATACATTTCCTCCGTTCTATTTTAAGGAAATTGTTTGCTTTCCTACACAATCCAAGATGCTTCTTTTTATTAATATTTTTAGTTGTACACACGTAAAAAATTTATAATTTGATAGTATGCATCGAGACAAATCTAAAAAGACCTCACTTGATTATGTTTTTCTTTATATAATGACGATAAAATGGAGTCCAAATTGATCAATGAATAATGTCATTTCGCCTAATATTTTATTTAAAACAGAACAAAGGCAGTATTACTTTTATCATACACCATGATTTATGATAACTATGGTACATCTATGACTATATTCTTGTTTCTTGGGGAACTTCAAATGAGCAAATACCAAAACGAAAGCTTTATTGTAGCATAACTTACTTTTATGCTTTTACCACTATATATTTATATAATAGAAATTACTGAATAATAATCAACATTTTAGGTTCTTGGAAAAACTTCAAGCCTAATTTTATTTATTTATATATATATTATATATATTATTATATATATATATTATATATATATATATATATATATATATATATATATATAAAGCATGCTATACGTGCGTGTCAAATTAAACATTTTTCTGAATTAGTTATTCATCCGAGTTACAAAAAATTTGATTCGAACAAACATTTATAATTATTTTTAATTTTTAATATGTTTTTCTGAAATCAATGTTTCGTTGGTTTTTTTAGTTATTTGTTCATCATTAGTCAAATATAATATTGAAAGCAGAAGAAGGCTTGTGCTAAAATAATTTGAAATAATTTGTTTATCAGGTTCAATTCAATGGTTGAATATTAATAAAGTGGAAGAGTTTGATTTATGTAATAGAGACTACTGAATAATCATCAATATTTTAGGTTTTAGAATATTAGTAGTATAATTATTACTTTGAAATTCAAGTTTTTATCTTTTCTTCTGATATTGTCAATCAAGTTATATTGTCATTTTAATTTTTTTTATTAGAGTTCTACGCACATGGAGTATATAAGAAGAGGAAATCATTCTCCTTAATTTAATATTGGATTTAAATTTCAAATTAAATTCCATTTTGACTTGTTCGATATATATGACAAGTAGCTAGGAAGAAGAAATTATCTAATGTATATGGCAATTTAAATTTATTAAGGATATATCAGACTTTTTGTAAGTGAGACACCATCTTCCTTCCTCTTTCTTCATTTTTTAATAAATGACATAGAGAGAAAGTGGAGGAGTACCAATGAGCCTAGAGAAAGAAAGTTAGAACCACTTGTTTAACAAATCAAATTTGATTGTTGGATAAAGTAAGTAGATGAAACAATTAAATGATGGCAAAGATGTAACAAATGAGAAGTATTTTTTTTACTATTTGAGCTATGTGTCACTTATTATGACATTTTCCTAAAAGAAAAATGTGTCACTTATTAAAAAACAGAGAAAGTATATATAATTTGCTTTTTAATTTTATATAATATTGATCACTAATTTAATTTGCTTTGCTTTTTAAATTTTTATATTATTGATCACTAATTTTAGTGTTCAAGGTATTTTGCCACATTTTCTTTTGTGTTTCTGTACACCTTTTTTTTTTCTTATCAGCATTTGGGTGTTTTTTGTGTCAATTATGTGTATGTGCATTTATTTTTAGTGTTTGTGGGGTGATATGAACATAGGCTTATCTAACAAGGATGGTTACAATAATTTAGTACATCACATTATTTTTTTCTCATTGTACAATTTTTATTTTTTCCTTATACTATTGATCTTGTATGAGTTTTACTTGATTTTATTTAATTAGTACAAATAATTGTTTGGTCACTTTCATTAACAAGATATGTTCCTATAAGTTTTTGATTAAGATAATTGATTGGTATTAAAAAGTAAATACTTGAAACTGTAATTGTAATTTCATGTGAAATTTATGTGTGGAGTGTTTTTTTTTTCTTCATCTTCTGTCCATTTCCTGTTATATTCATGTGAAATTTATGTGTGGATTGTATGACTTCGGTATTTTCGTATATTAAAATTTTAGTTGCTTCATATTACATACATTATGTGTTGAAGTAAATTATTTTAATTTGTTCCCCACATTGAAAATCTTGGCTTCCAAGTCCCAACTATATATATATTGCATTAATCAAGTTACATATGATGAATATCGATATGCCTCAAAATGTCTTTATATTTCTCCAGATGCTATGGTTTGAACTTTGAACAGCGGAAAGATCATGTGATACAGCAAGGATTTTAGTATTGCGATACGGTTGCATGTCAATCACGTCATGTAAAATATGCAATGTATTTAAATAGGCCATTTTTAATCAAATTGTAAGGTTTTGGATGTTATTTGCTTTTTATGGATGCTTTTAGAGATTTCGCATGTGAGCTAAAATTTGTTTATGGTCAAAGTATGAATTTGTGTTTGATATTTGTTGCAATAGGATGACTCATGTGTTATCAACACCTAACAATCTTCTGTCCATTTCCTGCTATATCCATACACATATCATAATTAAATAACATATATCTAGAATACTATTGCTTATACATAACATGTTAAAGTCGTCATTTTGGGAAAGTTAGGTTATTGGAGCATCACATAATAATATCTTGCTCTACATTATGCACCATAGTAATTAGTATTACATATAGAGGTGTCAATTCACTTTAACAGTTCAGTTATGGTTATATCCAAACAGTTCATAAGTTCATATCAGTTCAGTTTACGACAGTTAAAATTATTAACAATTCGGTTTAGTTCAGTTAACAAACTTTTCAGTTTAGTTTAATTCAGTTATTTTTGTTTTCAGTTTCAGTTCAGTTCAGTTACAGTTTAACCAATTTTATCTGAACCGTTAAACCAACTAACGGTTGAATCCATAGTAGTTAAAACTCGTTGCAATAATTTTCAGTTTTGTTTCGATTTATTTCAGTTGTTCACGAAATTCACATAAGTTCGACAACAATCGCATCGGTTTGGGTAGAAGTTAGTCACATTCTTGTATTTGTTCGATAAAAATGGAACTTCATGTCGGGTTTTGGCCAAATGTTTTTTCGGGTTCGGTTAAAATTAACGTAGCAAATAAGTGTAGTCTGACACTTGCCTCGAAAAAAACCGATTGTATTGTACTTCAAAAAAATTGTATAAAACTGACATCAATATATGTGTACAAGACTGATATATGTGACAATTTGGAATAAGACAATTTTATATAAGTCGGTATTCAAACTCTTAGTTGTATGCAAATTATATCATATTTGGTTAAGAATGAAGTCTCATATCAGTATACATTCTTATAAACTTACTCGAAAAACGAGTTAGACATTTTTTAAAAGGCCGATTAGATCAATGTCTTACTCTTACTATATTAATCAATGGATTAATATAGCTATACTAGCCATTAAGCTCTATGCATTTGAAAACTGAAAACGTATAATCGACGTAAAATAAGTTAATAGTGAATTAGTTCAAGGTATCTATGTGAATCGATAAATTAAATCAAGATAGCAATACGTACTCCTTTTAAGTTAATCGTTAACAAGTTATATTTAATTTGAAACTCATGTATCTTAGCTAAACTGAAAGAAATTGATGTTACATTAGATTAATGTATCAACATAAGTCGGTAAAGTAATTGAAACACAAAACATTTACTTAAATGAAAAGATGTTGTTATTGGAATGGGTGTATCAATGTAAGTCGATAAACTAATTCAAGATAATAACAATATTCTACTTAAGTTAATCATCTTTAAGTTGAATTCATTTCGGAACTGAAAGCATCTATTTCACTTGCAACAAATGCAGAACAATGTAACTCAGTAGATTGGTTAAATATAACAATGATTCATTTAAGTTAATCGTCTCTAAGTTAAATTCATATTGAAACTCAAAACAACTATTTTAAATTGAAACAAGTTGATAGTAAGCTAATTAGATCGATGTATCAATAATGTAAGTTGATTAGCTAATTCAAGATTGTGTAAGTTCGTTTAAGATAATCGTCATCACGTTGTATTCATTTCGAAGCTCAACATTCAATTGAATTAAAATGAGTTGTTATTGGATAAGATCAACAAATGTATCAATGTAAGTTAATTAATTAACTTACTAGAAGATAACAATATTCTATCTAAGGTAATGGTCTTTAAGTTAAATTCGTTTTGAAACCCAAATCATCTAATTGAATTGAAACAAGTAGTTAATTATTGTTACCATGTTGTAGTAAACCTATTGCTTATTAGTAAGATACTGATATGAAGAGAAAATTTGTGTATGCATGGGTGCCTGGCAAACTATTCGAGCTCGGCTCGGTCAAAGTTCGGCTCGAGTTCGGGATCGGCTCGAGACCTTAACGAGCCGAGCCTGAGCCTCCTTAAGTTCGACTCGAAAGCTCGTAAACAAGCTCAAAAAGATTTTAGATAGTTATATGTAAAATAGCTATGTCCCACATCGATAGAGAAAGTAAACACCGATATATTCCTTACATAATCTTATTATCCTTTGTCTACACTTCTTATTTAATTTGTCTTATTTTATAATGGTGGACTATTTATGAAATCCTCCATTTGTATTTTTAAAATTAATTGTTCTACTAACTAATTCAATCACTTATGTATTGTGTATATATACACATTTTGGAAAGTTGAGCAACACATGACAACAAGGCCAACAACATAATATTTGCAAATATAAGTATATAGTACTCCCTCCGTCCCAAAATATAGTTCTCGTTTCATTTTGCACAGTCTTCAAGACGTACCTTTGACGTAGACGATATCTTCTTTTTCTTATTCGTAAAAAATATAAAAAGTTGATATTACGAATTTACACATTGAGACGAATCTAACAAAACCCTTCATGAATATGTTTTTTTTTATACATTAGTAAGAATACTTAGTCAAAGTTTTTAAAATTTGACTCCCAAAATGAAAATGAGAACTATATTTTAGAACGGAGAGAGTAAAATAGAACATGCACCCAATCCACCCCTATCTTGCACATAAAATTCTTTTTTTGGAATTTTGTAAGTCCTACTTCCTACAGGTTGGAAAAGTAAAACATTATATTTGCAAATCTATACAAATATATTAAAAGGCGTGCATAAACAAGAAATTGTGCCACGTGGCACTCACCCTAGGGAGTTTTAGTTCATGTAATCCATGTACAATAAAAAAATTTAGAAATTGCATAGTGTAGGGTTTGATCCCGAGACCTCAAGTACATATACTAAAGTCTTAACCACTAGGCTAAGTTGTATTTAGTGTTATTATTATAAAGTATTATATTAATAATAAAAAAATTTCTTACCCGGGGCATAGCCCGGACCTAATAACTAGTCATCTATATATATATATAAACTTGAAAAAATTTGTCTACGTGTCATGTCCACATCTCTTCCATCCACATGTAAAGTGCAAATGAATTTTATGCCACGTCAGCACAGCGTATTTCTTGGACAAGTGGCAACATGGTTGCTATGGGCATTGAACTTACCATATAATTGTCGTTCAAATCTAACCAAATCATGCCTAATTAGTTCCATGATCATTGCCAAGTTTGGTAAATTTTTAATGCTATTTTTAATTGCCGCTTTGATCTAGATATTTTTAAATGTTTTTTTTAATGCATCAATTAAAATTCCCTAAATTCGGTAAATTTATAATTTAATCTACCCATTAAAATTACTTGATCTACGCATATATAATCACCACTACATAGTCCATATCTATCACCTTATTTTTTAAGGAGAGTGTCAAACATAAAATTCTAATTATTTTATAGTTCAAAAATGAAAGCAAACAATCAAAGACCCCCTACATCCAAAAGAGTCATTAGCCTTTGTAAAATTAACAACCTTACAGATGTTGAAGACATGCTTATAAGTAAGTAACTATTACAATATCAGTGCTATCATTATTCTACTTTAAATGCATTAATATAATTACTTAGCCTATCTAATTATTATTAATGTTAGGTATAATTGGTATCATTGTATATACGAGTTCTATCACCTTGGCCAAAGATGGAGTGACATACCTACAAAATATTGTACTAATTGATAGAAGGTAACATTTTTTTTTACTTATCACAATATGTTTATTGGATCTATTCTTTTTTTTAATGTAAAATAATGTTTTTCATGTACTATAAATTAATTGCATGGCAGTTATGTTGACTATCTCAAGCCATTTTAGATTTGGTCCCAATGCATTGGACAACCTTAAAGATTCAATCAGTTGCCTTATTTGTGGATTAGTTGTCACAAGGAATTATGGTAATTGTATATCACTATTAATATTCATTGTAAATTTTTTTGTCAATTGGTTGAAAATAATAATTTTTAAAGATCCCATTATTTTATATGTCCCTATATTTTTATAACATTAGGTATATCTTCATTACATTGTGGAAGTGCTACAACTATAACAAGCAATCCAAGGTGAAAAAAAAACAACGAGAATGATGTGTTGGTAAGGAACTTACAATATGTATCTAAGTTTTTTTAAATGTTTACATTTACTTATCTTTTAAATTAAGTTTAACATGTTTCTTATTGACCGTTTTGTCCGACACAAAGTCAAAAGAAGCACCTTCCCATTAAGTATGACACTGAAGATATCTAATGCAACGAGAACAAGAATTAATAAATTTATTAACACAAACCATGTATGTCAAGTTTAATTTACAACAATTCCAATATAATATCTTTTTTTATTTTGATTATGTTTATGATATTTTAATATGTATAGCAATATTTTATACTATTACACGAAATATGTTGTCGAGTCGTTGGCCGATTAGTCCATGTAAACATCGATAGTATCAAATGGATTGATTCATTTTTTTTTGTAATACATTATTAAATTACGTGGGGCCACATAATATTTGCTACATGTGCCACAATAAGAATTTGCCACCAAAGAAATGGTAAACATACCTATATTACAAGTTAATGTACGTTTATTATAACTTACTAATATGTGCACTAACGTATTTTTGTATCTAAATTTTCTACAACATGTCATTGAAGGTTACAATTAAGGACAAGAGTGGATTCATAACTGTCACTCTATGGGACAAGCAAATTGGCTTTCTATTAAATAAAAATGTTGATGTACTCGATTATTTAGAGATCCATGATTTATTTGTTTAATGTTTTCGTAATACTTTTAACTGTTTTTTTTTTAAATAAACATGGAGTTAGGACAAAAGAAATTTCTAAAATACTTGAAGCACATGTAGGATATGCTTATAACCTATGTTGATTGGGATGAAGAATGTGCTTATCATGTTTTTTTGGAGTTTCTCATGATTTTATATTTTTGGTTGATTAATGTCAAATTTTTGGTTGCTTATCATTCGTGGCGTTATTTTATATTGTTATGTTATTATATTTATGTATGTTTTCAATAACATACAAAATAAACATATATATGTATGTTCTAAATAATTAAAGTACAAAATAATGTTGAATACATTATTATTTGCTTGATTTTAATTTGGTTATTTGACAAGAATTATTAAACCACATATTTCTATAGTGTACATCCAGTAGGCCCAAATATCTAATTATTAAATTGTTGAAAATATATGAGATCATGTTTGGGCAATTAATTAGGTTCAAATAAATTTACTAAAGGATAAATGAACATGTAGATTCACACGTTTTTTATCAAAAAAAAGTGAGGGTCAAAATTGAACTCTTACATTTAGCGCTATTTTAAAATAATTATAGTTATTCCTTGACCCTAATATATATTTAGGTACATAGTGGATGAATCTTCTTTTTGTTATAAAATAATTATATTTATCTCTGATCACTAACCTATATTTAGGTACAAAGTGGATGAATCTTCTTTGTGATCTATACTATTATCTAAAGTAAAATCCTAAATCCTACGTGGCAAACTCATGTTCACCGAATAATTCTAGAGTTTCACAAATACATCGATATATGTACAAATCGTTGTGCTAATCATGTTTTTTTGGTGTTTCTCATGATTTTTTTTTGCTATTGGTCATAATGTACAAAAGTTAGAGGGAATAATCAATACAAAAGGTTGTCAATAATGTCGTATAAGGTATTGGTCATATCATAAAATATTTATAACAAAAAGATTTTGGTGCACCTTTTTTTAGAAAAACTTGAACTGTTTGGCATTATATTCAACAATATTACCTCACCTATATGCACATCTACGTCTATAATATTGAATCCTTATATTTGATAGTGGCTTTCCAAAATATATTTCTATATAATAATAATCAGGATCATATAGGTTTTTTTGTAGTCGTGTATATCATATATAGATAGATTAAATTGATTAAAAATTTCATCACAACAATTTCTTTTTTTTTAATTAATCCTGAATTTTAATGTTGTAATGTTAGGTTTTGATCATTGCTAATCTTGGATCCACCACTTTTGGTAGGTGATTTAGGTAATTAATCTAAATGTTAGACTTGCATTTCTAACTTTTGTTTAGGAAATATGAAGGGTTTAAGTTATGCACTTTTGACAGCTCAAGACACGAATGGAGTAAGAAAGAACAAATGGCCAATTCGGTAAACGAAAACAGGATTGGTTTGGGCTTTAATGAAGTGATGTAGTTTAATAATATGGTCTTATTAAGCTCAAATACTTAAAAAGTGGATCATTAAAACCCAAAACAATTTTAAGCAAATTTAGAAAACTCATTTCATAGATAATTACGACTATGATTGCAAAACTAATATCTATATTTAAGAGATAAATTCGTATTTCTCATAATATTTCAAAAAAAAAATATTATCACATTATTAAGCTCATAAAATGCAATTAGCCTAAATAAAAATTGCTTGAAATTCGGGCTATCATATTATATGGGGCATTGATTCAACTATTACAATTGTATAAATCTCCGCACTATTCGGTGAATTATTCATATTTTTTGATTATTCTTATCTTCCCATTCAGAAAATGTATGTATCAACATTTCATGTTTTGTTGCTTTTTTCTCTTTACATTTCATTCCATAAAGTAAGTATAAAATTGAAGGGGATGAAAAACAACCTTGAGAATCTATGTTATCTTTTTTTCTACAAGAATGATAAATAACAAAAATCTTCAAACTATAAAAAAGAAATTTGTTAACTTAGGCAAATAGAAATGATGATATAGTGGCCTGAGGCGGTGAAAAGTGATGCTGCATGAGGGAAGAGAGAAGAGAGAGAGAGAGAAGAGAGAGAGAGAGAGAGAGAGAGTGGGGGGGGGGGGAAGTAGGACTGCCGGAAGCGAGTGTATGGTTGAGTGCCGATGGTGGTTTGAATTATGATTTTATCTAGGCCTTTAAGAAAAAGCAGTAGGCGGAGCAAAGATTTAATTAACTTTTTCTTTTAAAAATAAAATCGTAAATCACATGATCCACCAAAACATTAACTACACAACCATAGAACACATGGGTCATAAGCCAGTTTAAAAATATTTCTAATACACGATTATAAAACTTTAAATCACAAGCTAATATTCACAAGATAGTTTTAGGAAAAATATTCTAAAATCTTAAATATATAAAAATAATTTTTTTTTTTTCAATTAGCACGGGTCTAAAATCTAAAATATTTTTTTTAATCCTTACCATCCCATTTAAAGGATTTTAAATTTTAGCATATTAGTTATAATATAGTAGATATCTTGAATTATGAATCAAGAGACGTTTGAAAGAACAGGGACAATACAAAAGGAAAAAATCTAAATAATATGATATCGTACAACTTATAGTTATTTTAACCTTTTTTTATATGCGTGAGAAAAATGTGTGGCAAATTAAGAGTTACGTAGAAAAACTGAATATAATGTACGGTCCCATGTCAATGTAAATTTGTGACCCTAATTTTAATTAACTTATGTGCAACAAATATTACCAAGCTTTTGTCATTAGCTCGATATCCCTTATTCAAATTTCATAAGTAAAATTTATCCACAACAACAACTATCTACTTATATAAATCGATCAAACTGGGAACATGCCACATGAAGCCTGTAATTTGTCGGGAGCTGAAAGTTAATAACGGGACAAAGAAAACAAATGGAAAGGTAGATTGTATACTGTGTACGTATATTATTTTTTGAGAAGTTATAGTATTTCATTCACTTTTACAAATTTCTATAACATAATTTAAGGAGAAATATCATTAAATATATGATTCAATATCTTATAGTTTATCAACTTTTGACGCAATTATTGAATATATGCAATATATTTAGTTTTGTTGGAATATTTTAGGTCTAAAAGTTAGAGATGAAGTAGCATACAATATATATTTTTACACGGGTCTAAACGCTAGAGACCTACTTATAACTTGGTTATGAATAATAATCAACTATTTAATAAACAAAACAGTTCCTGTACATTATGCACGGTCAAAATCATATTAACTATAAAACTTTCCGTGCATTTTTGCACTGGTAAAAAACTAGTATATAATATTAAGGCAAGAAAAATTCAGTCTACGTGCCCATAGAAATTCTGCTCTCACAATGCACGCCAATTTCATTGAGCAACGAAATCAAAGCCACGTGTTAATCCTACTAAAATGATTTTGTTTGATTATGATATTATTAATTTCCAAAAAATTAAAATCGGTCATTGAATGCCTTAGAAAACCTCCAATTCCCTTAAGTTGAAGATATATCCGTAATTTTGGGCTGTAAAAGAAAGATTCCTCACTGGAAGGAAATCTCCACTTAAGCAAATCTTCCAAGGTTTTTCCTTTCCTGTCAAATATTCCATTCAGCTACTCTTTTTGAAGTTAAAAAAATAAATTTGCAGGATGGTTTTAGATTTGATACGGAAATTGTTTAAGGAAATTTAGTTACACATAATTGAATGACTGTATTATAAATCCGTGCAAAAATATACACACAATTCAAAGCCACGAGTCAATCCTCATAAAATGATTTTATTGATTTTTTATAAAATTCTTTAAGGAAATTTAGTTACACACAATTGAATGATTGTATTAAACATTCGTGCAAGAATATACACATGCATGCAAAGATGTTCTACTCTTTTTATCTTTTTTTTTCTTTGAGATACATGTCTGTGCTGAAAGATATTCAGTGGTTTTTCTAGATCATTATTTTATGAAAAAAAATTTATACAATAGTTACCAGTTTTATATCCACTAATCAGGAAATTGATTGTTTTATAATTGCTATAATTTAGGCAAAGAAAGGACTAATAATACCAACTCTATAACTATAAGTATTCACAAAAAGTATGTTAAATGCATTAAATATTACATACCCATAATTTCAAAACATCTCACCAAATTGAGAATCCTCAAACAGAGAAAATTATGATAAAAAAAGGTGAATAATTAAAGGTCAGAGAAAAATTGAACCAAAAGCAAAATAAATGAGTCGGCCATGGACATGAGCATTCAGTGAGTTGAGAGCGAGTGAGTCAGCTCATTTTTGTTGTAATTCATCCAAAAATGAGTATCAATTGGAGTAAGAAAAAAAAAGTAAGAGAAAAACTCCTACAAAATAACAATTCGTACAACCTGCACAACAAAACGACAGGGGGTTTGAGTTTGAGTGTGGTATTTTCTTTTTCTTTCTTCATTCCTTCCTGTGTTTACTCTTTTACCTTTTTCGCAGTGTTCATATATGACATAATCATCCTATTATATATCATACTTTATGAAAGAAGTATAAAACAACTCATGGGTGATGGGTTGAATGAAAAAATTGCAAATGTGAAGTAGCATATGATATCCTGATAATATGTTAGCCAGCTGCCAGCTAATTAATTTTCTTTTTTTTTAATTCACTTTTGGTAACGAATACAATGAGATGCTAGCCCGTTCAGGAGGAAATGCAAATGCAATAATAATAGTCATGCAAATTTATATTATTACCAAATAAGAAATGAGAAGATGTTTTTTATTCAAAAAAAAAATGTCACACCATGACTATAACCAGAGGTTACATATAACAAAAACAATAAAAATAATAACAACTCAATCTTTAGTCCCAAAGTGGTCTAAGGTGGGCTAATATGAATCATCATAACAAATCATATCCACGACCAATACATACTAATTTTTTTTAAAAAAAAAACAGAGTTACGGCATGTTCTCTTTAGCATAAACAACTGAACTGAATTGAACTGAAGTGAACTGAGTTAAATTATAACTAATAGTAATGATAATAATTTAGGAATTGAACTGAACTGAAAATAAGCTGGGGAGAACAGTCCCTTAAAGTGAGAGAAGTAAGACAAGAGCAATATATGAAACAAGAAATTAAATTAGGTAAAAAAAAGTGAAAACCAACATATAAGGGTCGGTTCACTTCAACTTATTTTGACAAAACTATGACGATATAAGTTCGAAAAAATTTAGATGATTAGGTGATCCAATGGGTTGCCAACCCTTAATTATTGAAATTTCCTTGGCCAAGAGTACATTCAGACATTAATTTTATGATTGTTCTCTCTCCAATTTATTGTATATATATTTATATTATTTTTATTGTGTCTAAGAGGGTTAACCTTAGGATCACTCAAAATTTTTCCCGCTCTTACATTCAAATGAAACAAAAAATATAAATTCATCCACTTATGAGCTTACGCTTGATATTAATATCATTTTTAAAGAAAATGTACACTTTGAATTTGGCCCATTCTATATAAAAAATTCTAAAATAAAGGATTAGCAGAGAGAGTGCAACATGGCCCATGTGCTTAAATTATAAAATATAGCTTTCTTTAATGAGCTTCAGACACTAATTGAGAAGGTGAATCAACAAAATGAGTTAATTAATATCAAGCTTATATATCAAAAGAGGGATTTATAAGTATGCAATTTTAGTTGGTCTATAAGAGAGTAAAATTGTTGTTGAAAGATCAGAAATTATCGAATTAGAAAAGTTGTTAATTTGCCTATGCACTTTGTTTTGACAGCTTCTTTTTTCTTTGATGTAAAAGATAATATTGAAATGTAAATATATGGAGAACTTATAAAACACACATACATTATACAAGTATGTGTATTTATATTTGTTTACTATACAAAATTATCATTTTCTAAATTATTCTTAATATTAAAATTGTGGTGGCTTAATATATTCTAAAATTGTTTTTAGGAAGAAACTAATGAGTAAGGATTATTTCAAGTAGCAACGGGGAATAAGGTATTTAGGCAAAAAAGTAAAGTGGAAACCCGTATGATACTCATTACGTCAGATGGAACGGGGAATAAGGTATGATACAATATATCATCGAAATTGTGGTAATTTCAGGTAGCAACGGGAATAAGGTATTTATACCCCATATGGTACTTATTCCGTCAGTTGGAACAAAATTTCTTATGATGTTTCAAAAAATACACACAATTCGGAATAAGGTATGATACAATATATCATCGAAATTATGGTATTTAGTAGCAAGGAGAATAAGGATTTATACCCATATGGTA
The DNA here is from genome assembly GCF_026745355.1 of Beta vulgaris subsp. vulgaris. Lineage (NCBI taxonomy): Eukaryota > Viridiplantae > Streptophyta > Magnoliopsida > Caryophyllales > Amaranthaceae > Beta > Beta vulgaris. The sequence goes on from NC_079208.1 coordinate 29,939,185, forward strand.
CTTATTCGTCAGTTGGAACAAAATTTCTTATGATGTTTCAAAAAAGACAGTTTTTTCGGCCATGTGTTAAAAGTCAAGGACAATCCCATCACATGGTAGTTTGTATCTCCCGAGACAGTTCTTAGTCATGGCTAATTTTATGTAGCCATTTCTCAATCAAGAGTAAAAATTGCCTAATAGTACTAATTTATGAGAAATAACATGGGAAGTTTAACACTTTAAGGCCATTTCGAGTAAAATATGAAGACTGTAATGTGGAGAGGGTTTCTAAGCAATTGACCCCTAAGTGGTCACTAGGATAAGACCAAGTTCGTGCAAATTTTCTCCCTTTTTGAAGCAGTTGAAATCATTAATTTACCTTTGTCATCTCAACCCTTAGATGATGGCTTTGTAGGGCTACACCAAAATTGGTATATTATATTAAATCATGTCATCACTTTAATAATTTTTCAAAGAATTCCCATACATAAGTTATTAGCGGTTCAATTGTATTGAAAGTGTAGAGAAAATATGGAATTCCAAAGTTCCTCTTAATGTGTTGTTGGCTTTTCTTATGACTATGTTATACAACCTCCGTTCTTTTTCTACTGCAACAATTGAGTTTTCACGTTTGCCAATGCACTATTTTAACTATTAAAATCTTTGATTACTTTTTAGTAAAATTATACAAAATTGATATTCTGAAAGTATATATCGAGACGAATCTAACAAGACCCCACATGACAATATTTTTTCCTTACATAAAAATCATAACATATAGTGAAAGGTTATGATGGTGAATGGATAGTGTAAAAATCTCATTTTGCAATATTATAGAAATAGAACGGAGGAAGTAACTTCTTAATAAATTTCGTTTTGCACTAAAAAGAAGTCTTTCAAAACATATGAGTGTCATGTATATGTTAAACAACTTTATAATTAATATAAAGGTGTATATCTCTTAAACACAAATTTTTTCATCAAGTTAACGTAAGAATCATTTACACGTTTTCATTGTAGCTGATATATAAACATTGTTATTATACTAAATAGTTCCGTGCATTATGCACGGGCCTAGAACCTAGTTTAATAGTAAAACAGAACACATAGCAATGCACCTCTTCTTTGCTGTAGTGGAATCTTTTGTTGGGATTCATAATATCCTACATGGGAGACGAAGCAAGAGTAACAAGCAACTGTTATATTTAAAAGGTTTGTATAGAGACGGGAATAAAGTATGGATGTTGGGCCTTTCGACCTTGCATATATAGTGAAGATAAGGCTGTCATCCATATTTATCAACAGTTTAACAAAATTTTATTAGGTTATAAATATATCAAAGCCCGGGGAATGTATACATGTTAAGCTGAACTTCTTTTTGTATATTTAAAATTCTAAGTTTCGAGCCGAGCTTCTTGGCTTAGATCTTTTCGAGCTCGAGCTCGAGCCGAAATTTCTTGGCTCGATGAGCTTTGAGCTCGAGCCGAGCTCAACCTCAACCATTCTCAAGCTGAGCCGAGCCGAGCTCAACCTTAACCATTCTCGAGCCGAGCCGACCTCAACCTCAACCATTTTCAAGCCGAGCCGAGCTGAGCTTGTACATGTTCGGTCTCGATTTGGCTCGTTAACACCCCTGAGAACCCCTAAGGAGAGAGTATATCATAAAGTTGAGTAAAATTTAAATTGAGTTTGGAGTATAAAAGCTATGAACTTGACATACTCCCTCCGTCCCATAATACTCTTTACACTTTTATTTTGGGATATGACCCATTATTATTTTAATCATTCTACCTTTTGACTATTGACCCATACTCTCTTTCCTCCAAATAAAATAATTCTACTCTTATTACCTACCAACTCTAATCAAGCCCCACATTCTCTCTTCTAAAAATAAAATAATACTACTTTTACGAACTACTAACTACTTACTCATATCATATCTACTTTTCAATAAAATAATAATTGATAACCAAACAACAACTTATCATTTAAAACTACGTGCTTTGATAAGTGTCAAAAGTATTATGGGATGGAGGGAGTAGTTGAAAATTATCAAGAAATTAAGTTATATTTCCTCTGTTTCATAATAGTTGCACCGTGTGCTTTTTCACGTTTGCCAAGACGCTTTTTTGAACGTTAATATCTCTAATTGCGTATAAGTAAAATTAAAAAAAATTGATATTTAAAATCCTCGTATTGAGATTAATTTAACAAGATCCCACTTGACTATGTTTTTTCTTATATAATGGCGAGGGAAGGCTTGTCAAAGTTGGTTCATGAATGGTGATCAAATGCCAAAGGGTGCAGCTATTTTGAAACAGAGTAAGTATGTCATAAATTCAAGAATATCATGATAAAATTTGTATGTGAATTAGAGTACTATCATGGATTTGGGTAATATGTGAATTCGGTTCGAATAGAATTAAATAATTTAAAACAGTTTCAGTTTAAATTAGTTTGAGTTCAGGTTCAGTTTCAGTTTGAATCAAATCAATTAATTCAGTTACATATTTAGTTCAATTCAGTTCATTTGATCGATCAACTTTTTAGTTTTTCACAATTATTTCAGTTACAATTTATTTCAATTCAGTTGGAGTTCAGTTTTGGCTTTTCATTTTTAGTTTATTTCAGTTTAGTTCATCAATTTTCAATTGATTTTAGTTACAATTGCTCCCAGTTCTATTTAATTTAGTTCGAATTTCAGTTGTTTCAATTCAACGAGCAGTTCATTGATCAAACTAACAGCTCTAATTACATAGGAGTACTTCACTTTTGTCTTATTGCTAAGTCGCATGTAAATATGTAATTGAACGGTGTGGTTGCATGGACAGTATCATATTTCTTCTTTTAGCAAGAAAGGGAAGAGATTTATTACAATAGCATAGCCTTTACATTACACCAAGGAGTGAACCACCGCCATTGCATCAAGTGAACGACCCCAATAAAAGAGGAAGGAAGGTAGAGAGTTTCGAATTCAGAACAAACGAAAGCAAACACAGGTTGTAAGTAGAAAATCTGCTATCGAACTGCGGAGTAAATCCATCTCAATGTCAATCTTCCAACATCATCATACCATAAGATTATCCGTACTTTCCTTAGCCTACTGGTCCATTATGGATGTCATCTTTGCTAAAGACACCTCAACTAAAAACCGGATTATCCGTATCCACCGTATTTGCAAGAATGGAAGTCATATTTTTAGGTAATTGGTTTTCTTCATCATCTATGGTAACGTTTTTACCTTTGAGAAATCCGGAGTACCATTTCTGAGACAGCTTAGCATATCTTGTCCGATTTGGATCATTGAAATCAACAAAGTATAGGCCGAAGCTGTATTCATAACCAAATAATACCTCGAATAGATCCACAAATGACCAAACAAAGTACCCTTTGGTATTTGATCCACTTCTGCAAACAATTTGACGGAAGAAAAAGATATTAGTTTTTCAACGGATTTATAAATATCCTTAAATAACAATTGTTTCTGTCTAGAAAACAATAAAAAAGTTTAGCTCTAATATTTTAGGCTCAAATCTCAGATAGGCAGGTTGGTAATAAATTGGTGTACATGTGCTACTAGAGGTGGGCTCGGGCTGTGCCGGGACGGCCCACGTGCCAAGCTCGCGTGCCTCGTGCCACAACGTGCCGTGCCAAAACGGGCCAAGAAATGCTCGTCTCGTGTCGGGCTCGTGCCAAGTTGTAAAATCTAAGTCCCATGCACGACCCAGCCCACGTGCCGTGCCGTGCCATCGTGCCTTATACAAATTTTAAATATTATGAAATTTTAACCAATATAAGCGTGCCAACTTGTGGGTCGGCCCATCGTGCTCGTGTCGGGTTCATGCCAAACTTTTAGAATGTTGTTCATACATGGCCCACGGCCCACCACTCGTGCCGGCGTGCCGTGCCGTGCCGTGCTCATAGCGGGCTCGTGTTGGGCTGGGCTCAAATCGGGCCGTGCCGATTTGGCCCTCGTGCCGGCCCGGCCCATGCCCAGCTCTATGTGCTACTCATCAGCACGTCACTAAGGTTTGCTAACAACCTATGTACGTAGCGCAAAAATGGTTAGGATTCCCCAAAGTAAGAAACAACAAAGAGTTTTTTTCCAAAAACAACCTTATAAAAGTGTCATTTTGTGAGAAACAATCTTATAATTTTTTTTTGTTAAAAAAACCTTTAAATGTGATTTTCTTGTCAGATCAAACCCTTCAACCATTTTTCGGCATTGACTTGATTTTTCCAGCAAAGACTTTTCTTTTACCCTCTTTCTTCTCTTTTTCCCTCCAATTTCTTTCTCCCAACCCCACCCCAACCTCCAGCCTCACCCCCATTCTCCATCCTCTATCCTCACCCTGTCGCCTTCTCCTTCGCATAAGAAGCCGCCACATCGGCATTGGCCGGAAGCCTAAGGCAGAGCCCCCAATTTCAAACCTAAACAGACCATTCTCTCTCTCCTCTCTTTCAAATGCCATCCCCCATTTGAATCTCCTATGAACTTGCCATTTCATCTCTTTTCTCTCATCTCACCATGGTTGCACAAAAAGTCCAGCTTGTTGCCATTAACTTGCCATTAACCAGTAAAAAACCATGGCCCACCAATGTTGTTAACCTAAGAACCCCCCTAAGCTTGTTGCCATTAACAGTAAGAATGGAGACAAAAAACAGAGGCGACAAATTTGAGAGAGAGAGAAAGAGGATGAGCAGTAGTGGCGTGTTCAGTGGCCGTGTTCAGTGACAGCGTTCAACGGGGGTAGAGGAGAAAGAGAAGGATAAGGAGAGAGAGAGAGATGTTGCATGAGAAAATGAGGGGTCAGGGCAGGAAGTGAAAGAGAGGAGAGAGAATGGATTGAAATAAGAAATTAGAGGGAAAAAGAGAGGGAAGGGGATAAGACCAAAGTCTTGGCCTGAAAATCAAATATTTGCCGGAAAAATCAAGTCAATGTCGGAAAATGATCGAGGGATCTATCTGACAAGAAAATCGTATTTAGAAGTTGTTTGTCACAAAAAAAAATTTATAAGGTTTTTTCTCACAAAATAACACTTTTAAAATGTTGATTCTAACAAAAATCTCAAGAATAAATAATGAGAAATCGGAAAACTTGAGGTGCCAATCATTTTTGGGCTTTATTGGTATAGGGGTTTACTAAACATTTTCTCTATTTTTATATGTGTTTTTTAAAACTTTTTTTTACCACAAAAATATAAATATTTTAAAAAAAATCTGCAACTGAACCCATTTTTTGGATAGATCATCGTAGACCGGACAAGTTTCTTCGGTTCTACCATGGAGGAACCGTAATTTTTTTGGGTTATACTATGGTGGAACCGCAAACACTCTTCGGTACCTGCTACAATTTTAAAAAACTTTAAAGCAGAGGAAGAAGGGAGAAAAAGGAAGAAGAAGGAGTGGGGGGTTGCGCGGGATAGCGGGGCTGTCGGAGAAGTGGGGACGGAGGGGAGGGGGTGCTGAGTCCTAGTCTGCCCGTTGGGGGGGGGGCAAGGGGCTTGTGGTTGGGAGGATGGACAGCAGCGGAGGCAGAGACGAAGGGATAGTGGAGGAGGGCAGGGGAAAAGGGAGGAGGTGGGGTGGGGGATACGCTAGAAATTATATTATGCTCCTAGGAGCACAGCGCACACCATGCACCCAGTAAATTTGTTCCATTTCTGATGAGTAAATTTTCTATTTCAACTAATGTTCATTTTAAGCATATTTTTCAGCAAAAAATATGTTCAATTTTCCGTAAAATTGTTCTATTTTCAACAAGCAAATGTTATATTTCAACAAATGTTCGTTTTAAGCTTATTTTTCAGCAGAAAATTATGTTCTATATTTCGTGAATCTATTTTATTTCGATAAACAAATGTTCCATTTTTTTAAAAAAAATATTCTTTTAAAATTTATTTTCCACCAAAAAATATTTTCTATTTTCCCTAAAAATGTGTTCTATATTTAATAAGCATATGTTCTATTAAATTAATTGAATTCTAGCAATGTTCCACTTAAACAATAAAATGTTCATTTTTGTATTTGGATTCTGGTAATGTTCCACTTCAACAGTAAAATGTTCTTTTCCGTAAATGAATTCTTGTAATGTTGTGTTTCAACAATAAAATGTTCGTTTTCGTAAGTGAATTTCGTAATGTTCCACTTCAACAGTAAAATGTTAATTTTCGTATTCGTAGATGTTCTATTTTGTATTGTGGGAGCATAGTTCTCATTGTACTCTCGAAAATACAATGCATACATTAGGGTATTGTAGGGGGCTGGGTGGGGGGATTGTTGTGGGTGTGGGATGGGGTGAAGGTGGGAGTGGGGGTGCAGACTGTAGGTGTAATAGTCTGTATTTTTGGTAAGTTAATGTTTATATTTTTAGAAATTTTATGGTTATTAAAAAGACTTGTTATTTACTAAAAAGGTTTGTTTATTTACTAAAAAGGCTTGTTATTTACTAAAGAGGTTTTTAAATAGGTTACTATAAAAGATTTTGAGTATTGAGAAATATATTGTAGCCCAAAGATATGTTGGGCCCAAGTTTACTAGTTTTAAAATCCAAGTACTTTGTAACAAAATTTAAAAATGTTTTAGAGAAATCTAAAAAGGTTTAGAAAAGAAAAGAAGAAAAAAAAGATTTAAAGAAATTTCAAAAAAAAAAAGATTTATAAAAAGAAAAAAAATACGTATTTTGAATTGAAATACATGTTTTTATGAGTTTTATATGAACTGCATCTGTTTTATATGAACATGTTTGAATGTTTACAAATTTATTTAGAAATTTTGAATTATGTCTTTCTTTAATATATTTATAAAGTTTGATATTTGAATTTATATTCAAATATTTTAGAAGGAGTTTGATCTTTTGATTCATGTTTAAATATTTAAAAAGGAGTGTTTTTGAATTATTATTATTTTTCAAAAGTTACCTCTTAAGCAAGTTATTTTATTTATGTCTTTATATGGCTAAATTTATAAGTAGTACTAGTATTTTCAAAGGAGGATTATTTCAGAAGGTTTTTTATTAAATATATGATCTTTTATGATCGCAATTATAAAGAGGCAACGACTTATTATTTAATAGCAAGAACGGTAGCCATTATATTTATTTACCCATGTACTTTTTGTATAAGTCATGTGGACAAGGTAGTAACCCCTGTAATAGACTCAGTAAGGAATACTAAACTTGGGGGGGTGCACACTTTAGGAAAGGTACCTAGGCAAGGAAAAAGATTTTTATCAAAGTTATATATTTTATATTATATAAGTATTATCAAGTATCCATAAAGGTTTTTCGAAATTAAATATTTCAATGTTTAATTAAATAAAGTGTTTAATATTCCGCATATACATGTACTCAGTATTTTTACTAACACGCTTTTATTTGTTTTGTTTTATGGCTTTGTCTTGTGATGACCCTATTTTGGCGAGCAGAATTTACAAACTTATATGATGCATACTTCATATGAGGGAGCTAGTGAGGAATCATAATTAGTCAATGAGTTGTTATTTTATTTTCTTTATTTTCATTGTTATATAGTTGTACAAAAGTATATATTAATAAAGAGAAGTTATTTAAGTTATTTCCGCTGCATTAGTTTAAGTTCAGTTAGTAGTTAGTATTAAAGCATTTAACGTTATCACGTGGCGGTAATACTCTCAAGTTTCTCAAGTGTTTTACATCAAAATAAGTTTTCCTAAAGAGAGAATTTGGGGTTTACAATAGGGTAGGTAGGCTGGCGGGCTGGTTAGTGTGGTAGTGGTGGTTATGGAGGAAGAAGAAGTAGGAGAGGGGTAAAAAAGAAAAAAAATCATATAAATACGGGCTATATACGGTAATACGGGTGACAAACAACATGGCACTTACGACCCGTTTGGTAGTTGGTTATAAATGGTGGTAATGAGAATGAATTTGTGTGTAAATTTGTGAAAAATATTATTGTCCATTCCCATGGAAATGCTAATTTATCCTAAAGTGTCCGCTTTCCTTCTTGAATTTTCATTCCCATTCAATACCATCTTGTAGGTGGTAATGAGTGGTAATGAAAATTGCTTCCCCTTAGAAACAAAAACACAAGTTTAAGGATGAGATTGCTTACCCATGGAGATTGTAAGGGTGATTTCCTAATAAAATTACACACTTAAAATTCATTCCCATTACCGCAATTTATTAACGACTACCAAACGGGCCGTAAGGTATAGGAACGACACGATTTTCAAAAACAAAAATAGCGAAACCTCATATCCCTGATGTTTCCATGGCGCATCGGTAAAAACTGTTAGCTTGTACGGATCTCCCAACACATAAAAAAAACAACAACTTGTGATAAGGAAAGCATTTTACCGCACAGCATCAAGCACAGCTCCAAGATGAGCTTTTAAATACTCTACTCTTGATGGGTCATGCAATGCTGCATGATACTCTGTCATCTGACCTGCAAGAAAATTGATGGCAAATACGATTAATGATAAGATTAATTAATAATTAGTTTGTCTGAAAGTCTTTATTTTGAGCGCAAAAGATAGGAAGAGAATGCACCATTTTCATATACATAAATAGGAGGATTGTTGTAGATATTCTTGAAATTCTCCAAAAATTCTTGCAGACTCCATGGTATAAGAGGAAATGTACTCTGCACATAAAAAAAAAATAGAAAATGTAAGATTAAACAAGTATTTGAAGCCAACACCTCCATTGACAACTGGGTAAAAGCCGTATAATCTCTCACCACTTCAACTGGTGAAGCGCTACTATAATTATAATCTGCACAGAATTGAAATAATATCAACCTTGTGCATTTGATCCCAAAATGGAATAAACATTTTGCACCATATTAATCTAGCAATTTTCTTAGTATCCTATTCTGCTAGATCGATATAACAACTAACAAGTGATCAAGAGAGATTCATTGGTCTTATATGACATACAAACCCATTTCGTTGCCATGTCAGCTAAGTAATCTCTTGGCTCGGGCGTAAGGTCTGTGTGTGTGATCAACATGGCAGTATAGTAATTCACTCCAATAAAATCAAATGATCCTTTCACCAAATCTGATTCCATTTTGGTGAAAGTAGGAATCCGGGAGCCAGCATTAGTCTTCATTATCTTTGGATAATCTCCAGACACCAACGGATGCATGAACCTGGTGGCGGATTGAAGAAACAGAACGTAGCATCAGCCATGAGGTGAGTCTTAAACTCGATGTAAGAGAGTAAATACTAAATAGTAACTCGCTGTTGGGATTAGATCGGTATAGTATGGAAATTACCAGCCAATAAAAAAAACATGTGCTCTCTGTGCTGCAATTACATCTTCTGGCTTATTTGTTGAAGGAACAAAATCATAGGCATAGATACTAAATCCTATTGATCCATGTTGCTTGGCCTGCATGCATGCATACACTTTTAAGAACAATGTAATTGTTCGAAGTTCATAGTATCCAACAACCGCAAGATATGAGCCTAAATTTAATGAGATGCGCAGCTCAATGGATAAGCACTTCATGATTACTTTTTTAAGCAATATAAATGACACATGTTTTTTTACACCATACCTCATACTTCTTCTTGTAGAGTGTAGCAGCAGATGCATGTGCTAGTAAAATATTATGAGCAACAAGATATGGCTCTGTTGTTGAGTTTCCTTTAGCGCAATGAAGAACTCCGAAAGGGGAAGAACATCTACTTGGGGGTGAACCCCCTGAATCATAACCTCCTAAGACAAATACATTGGCTTCATTGATAGTGGTCCAATGTCGAACTCTATCACCAAATTCTCTGAAGCAAACGTCAGCATATCCAGTGAAATCATCTCTGCATCAAAGTAGCTATATCAGAGATTTAACTCAATTTTGCTTTCTAAAACAATAGTCTGGATCTCGGATAACCTGCATCGGCCACATCGACAAATGATATCAGAGTAGAAGATGGGCAATTGATTGAATGGCCTAAGTTATCAATTGCCAATTTTTTATTCTGATATCATATGGAATACCCCATAGTTGGAATATGTATGAGAACCAACTGTAGTTGGGATAATACCTATAATGTTTTTCCTGTAATTAGAAAGTACACAATTGATAACTTAGGCAATCAGGGAATTGCATACATAATACTTTTATTGACAAAACCTCCGTATTCATCCTCGAGCACCTGTGGTGTATCTAAGTGCATTAATGTAGCATGTGGTTGGATCCCTGCAGAGCGAAATCAAAAGCATCATTTCAAACAATGATTATGTCATGTCATTTATGTTAGAGAGATAGAATTTCTATTATTGCTAGACACGGATGAGATTTTACCATGATTGACGAGTTCGTTGATGAGGTTGTTGTAATATTCAACACCTTTTGGGTTAACACGTCCTCTACCTTCTGAAGGAAGATTAGCAAGCTCAAATTCCTAGTTTGCTCTTTAATTAATTCATCATTTTGATTTAACAACATTCACAACAATATATGGTTTTACCAGGTATCAGTCTTGACCATGAGATTGAGAAACGATAGGCATCTAACCCTGTTTCTGCCATGAGTTCAACATCTTTCTGAATAGACGATATCAGTTTGTCAGTCATAGATATGATACTCGAATTCAGTGTGACATTAATCTCATAAAATACATATTGGTGGAAGATAAGCGGACACGATCTTGGTCACCTTGTATTTGTGATACTGATCAGATGCTACATCTCCGTCGCCCTGCACATATTTTCCTGCAATTTTTTCTTTGTACTTAAATCATAAAGATTTTGGATTAAGAATTAAGAAACATAAGTTGAGTTTATGTTTGAAGAATCAAAGGCTTCAAGTTTATTTAAGTTACTAAAATGAGTTCCAAGTTCGATATAAGTTCCAAGCATCTTGTTATGATTTGGAAAAGCAAGTGGTTCAAGTATTTAGTGGCTAGAATAAGGTCCACCACATGTACTCCTCCGAATCAAATGACACAAATTAAACAATAATAATAAGGAAAAATGGATAAGAAGACCCCAAATTTTGAAACGTTCGCTTTTAATACCCCAACTATGGGTTATTATTGTATAATCCCAACTATTAGAGACGTCCTTCACAAATGCACCCAGATAACTTGTAACCTGTCAGCAAAGTAATTTTTTTTATTTTTTATTTCTCGTATTTTTATTTTCAAATACTTCCTCCCCTCACACACCACCATTCAGCCACCCTCTCCCCTTCCTCTTCCTCCCCCATTCCCGCAACCCTTCCTCGCCATGAAATTAATTAGAGCTTCTCCTAAATAATCAGTAAGATTTGAAATATAATCGAAATATTTTGTGTAGTTTAGGAAAAAATTATCAATATTTTGGGAATTCTCGAAAAATTATCAATATTAGGATATTTGACTTTTCCCATAAAAACTAAGTATTTTAGCCAGGTGATGTCCCAAATCATTTATAATTATCAAATATATTATTATTCATATATTTCAATATTGATTTTATCAGTTTTTTGCAATTTTCAGTTTAGTACGAAATTAAAAAATTGGCGTTATGATAAATAATTTTTTAACAAAAATTTATAAGTAATTGGAGATAAAAATAACAATTTAAATGGAATTGGGGTAAAAAAATATTATTACCTTAACATAAGTGTTAGAGATTAAAAAAAAAAAAAAGCTTATTTATATTTTTTTTATAGTTACACATAATTATAAGACTTTAATGTTTTAGTTGAAGACATTAAACATTGATATAGTCTGTATATTAGTGGTTAAAATCTATCAGTTCATTTTAAAGATCAAAGGTTCAATTCTTAGTAGCAATAGTATTCTAGTAGTTTCACGACTAATTCAATTAATAAATGATGATAGCTTTGCAATGAACATGTTAGGTTTAGGTTGAAATTTGTGTTTGATCATGTAAGTTTCAGCATGTTTGTCCAACAAATTAAAAAAAGATTACCAGAATGAGCAAAAGTGTCAAAGATGCTAGCTTTCCTTCCATCCACGAATGCTGCTCCCTCCACCTTCATACATTCATTATTCAAATTTATGAACGAAAAATGCATGAAATTATTCGCATCACCTGCCTAAGTTTCATCTCTAAGCTCTAAAAAGTCAATAAACTTTAAAATTGGCAAAAAAAAAAAGCCTTTAAAAATAATTGAAAATGGAAAAGGTTGAAAAAAAATAGAGTGAGAAGAAAAAACCTGATAAGAAGAGGTGCCGGAACCAAAAATAAAATCAGGTGGGAATTCATAGCGGTTATAGTTATACACTTTGGCGCCAACATCAACTAATTGTTCGGCCAAAATTAACAAGGTAAAGTAGAGAGGAAGATTAGAGAAAGTGAAGCTTGGCTTGTGCATTTTCTCTTCAGAAATATTCACCTAGTAGCCTCCGCTTTCTCTCCCTCGTTTGTGACAATAAAATGCAACATTTTTTGAACACTTGAAATTGGTTTTTTTTTGTTTTGGGTGAAAACTTTGAATTGGTTGTACTTGTGGGCCCTGTTGCTGCACCTTTCATCTGTAGATGTGTAAAACTAGTGATCGCCACTGGTGCGGGCTGGGCGGGCCGGACCGTGGACCGTAGTGGGCTGGGCTGAGATTTCACGGCCCAGGACCGGACCATGAAATTCATGGGTTGGGTGGGCTGGTCCGCGGGCTGAAAAATCTTGGCCCACACCGGTTTGTTACCGGTTTTCACGGTTCGGAAAGCGGTTCGTGGGTCTAGTGGGCTGGACCGGGATGGTGGGCCGGCATGAGATTTTTTTTTTCAAAATTATTTAATCATTGAAATTATTCATTATTGTTATATGAAATCTTTAAAATGAATAAAAATATATACAATTATTAGAATTAATGAATAATTTCATTATTTTAAAATTTGATGAATTATAATATATGCAATTTGATTAAAATATATACAATTTGATTAAAATATACATAATTTGGTTCAATAATAACTTGGATTGGGCTGGTCCGGTTCATGGGTTGGGTTGGACCGGTTTCGTGATCCGGGCTGGGCGGTTTTAGTAGCGGGCATTAGTGAGTTGGGCTCCAGAAATCTGGCCCACGGCCCACCCACCAATTTCACGGTTCAAGCTGGGCTGGACCGGACTTTTTGCAAGCCCGACCCACACGGCCCACGAGGTGGGCTGGGTTGGATGGGCTGGATTGGCTCGCACTGTTGGCCATCTCTATGTAAAACTGGGTCATTCTGTGGAATCTGCACAATTGTGAGCTACACAATTGTGTTAGTGGATCCCTCACTCCTTTTTCTTTTTTAATTAGGAAAGATAATTGATCCGAGTACGAACTCTTGTTAGACTACTAGCCTGCAGGGTACACCAACTTAGAGACTGTGTACAAGACTAAACAACCTAGAATTAAATGTCCAACATATTATTAGGATGAAGATTCGAAGCCTGCGCAATGTCCTGGAATTTTACGTGGTACTCCAATGAGCTACCACCTCTCCTTCGGACCCCTCACCCCTCTTCTTTTGCCTTTTCTTTTATTGTCAAAACCAATTTATTTTCATTTTGTTTATTTACCAAAATTTCTGTAAATAATTTATGAAAATCCAAAAAATAATTAAAAAAAAGAAAAATATTTGGAATTCTTTTTGGAGAAAATGATTCTAATAATCCAACCTTTGGACCGTTTGCTCAAAATAATCCCACCTTTTGTTTATTTTTTAGGAAAAAATTATTTTTAATAAGTTAACCTTTGCGCGTTCTTCTTAAAATAAGTCAACCTTTCGATTAACTATGAATAAGTTAACTTTGTCTCTACTTTTGCTATAAATGAGTTAAATCGCATTTTCATCCTATCAAATTGTGACATGTATCATAACTTAACTTCATTAACTCATTTATAGTTGAAGTAGATACAAAATTTACTTATTATAAGATAATCTAAAGATTGACTTATTTTGAAAAGATTAACTAAAGGTGAACTTATTAAAAATAATTTTTCCTATTTTTTAATAAACCAACCTTTTAACCTGATCTGCTCATTTTAATCCTTGAGACTAGTTACCTACTAACACTAGTAGAGAAAGGTCGATTTGCGTGGGACCTAGGACCCCTATTTGCTTTGGACATAGGTCCGACGGCACAGGTCTCGGCGCAAATGACCAATAAGTGATCTGCGTCGTATTACGAAACGACGCAGATCTTTTAACCATTTGCGTCGCACATATATAGCATACGGTGCGACGCAAATGACCATAGAGAGCTTATTGCGTCGCATAGTACACAAGGTGCGAAGCAAATCCCAAGTACCAACAAGGAAAGGAATCCAACCATGCCACAACACACCATGCCAACCATCAGTATTCATCTGCGTCGCACACAACACAACATGCGACGTAGATGAATTATAAGCTTTTATATTTTGAATTTTTTTCAGCTCTATATTTTTGTTGTTTTTTTTCATATACTAAACGAAAATTAATAATGTAAAGATTAATAATGTAAAGAATTAGTAGGCAATGTGAAAAGGTAGTATGTGAAGAGACGTATTTTATATTAATAATGTCTAATATGTATTACAAAATTTAGAACGAGAGACAAAAATATGTAAACTAGATTTACAAATTACATTGCGAATGTAAAAAAAATGTAAAACTAAAATGAAAATAATAGAGGACGAAATTGAGCAGCCAACGACGAAGTCGCTGACATATTCCGACGAAGAAGACTTCGAGAAGAACCAAACACAGGTCTGCAAATAAAAATAAGAATTTCAGAGAATTAAAAAGAAAATCCTAGACTAGGATAAATGCCAAAAAAAGTAAATAAAAAAACAGATATAAAAAGTAAAAAAATAGAAGACCATAATTTTCAGATGCATAAACCGAATCTAGAACGTTTTTACATAAAATTAGATCTAAAAAATTAAAAACAAAATAAACTACAATAAACGCCAAAAATAAAATAGAAAATTAGATCAAAAAAATGAAAAAACGAAATTGTAGATTTGAAAAGAGAAAATTGTAGACTACGAAATTATAAAATCAGATTGAAATATTGAAAAAAAAAACTGAACCTGTCAAAGTGAGAGAGAAAGAGTTTTTGAGGAGAGAGAAAGAGTTTCATCCATAACGGTGGAATATACGAGACGAAGTCGTCGGAGAAAGATTGTTCATTCTTATCAAACTCGTTGTTCGCGATTGTACTCGTTGTTTGCCGGCGAAAGAGCGTTGCATAATACACGATTCGCTGTTCAGAGTGGGAGAAGGATAGGGTTTGAGGGTGAGATAGAGAGGGTTTGAGGGTGAGAGAAAGAGAGACACGAGAGGGTTTAAGGGTGAGAGAGAGGGGGTTTGAGGGTGATAAAGAGAGACACGAGAATAATTAAAAAGGCGTTAGGGTTAAAAAAAAGTGGGCTGGGCTTTTGGGCTGATCTGCGTCGGATGGGCCAAGGGGTCCGATGCAAATTAGACTTTTGCAACGCACATTAGTAAAGTGCGACGCAGATAGGGCTTCAAATTTTGTCACCTAGATGCAACGATGTGCGCCGGATGAGCCTCAGTGTCCGACGCACACGAGCTATATGCGTCACACATCTATAGGGTACGACGCATATAGCTTGTCTCTGGTGCTTATGCAAGGATGTTATGCGTCGCACTCTTCATAGCATGCGACACAAATTATGTTTTTGCGTCGTTTTGCCTTTGATGAGATGCAAATCATGTTTTTGCGTCGTTTTGCCTTTGATGCGATGCAAATTATGTTTTTGCGTCGTTTTGCCTTTCATGCGACGCAAGTGGAGCGACGCAAATCGTCCTTTTTCTACTAATGTAAAATGGTAAAATTATTTTTTTTATTGTTCTTTTTTCTTCTCTAGTCTATCTTTCTTTGTTTCCCCCTTTCTACCCTGCCTAACTAGTGCAAGAATGTGCCATGTCGCTAAGAGCACGATTCAAACTATGACAAGCACAAGGCATATATAATGCTCTTGGGTTTATTTCAAGTAAATGTTTTTGTGCACCTTAGTGCTTCCCTTTCATATTTGAACCATTATTATAACCTTGACTCCTTATATTATCAACATTAAGATCAAGAGACTTTAAAACATTTGTATATCATTTACCTCTAAAAATCCTCTAAAAAGTACTCCTCAATTTTTATCTTTTTTGCTGTCATATTCACACATCATATTAGCAAAGTCATTTGTTCTTGATGAGCAATATCCGGAGTACAATCAAGAATTATGGAAAAATATTTTGCCTCTTTGATAGTCTTGATTATAGAACTCTTCACACTATTGGCTAAAAGGAAGATCAATTCATTTTGAATTTTATGCCCAAGATAATGATAATGAATTTCACGATTTTGAATCCGGCTAATATGATCTTGCATTATCACATCAAATTCCGCAATCATTTCAATCAATCCTAAGAAATTACCAGTACTATCTAGATATAATTTTCATTGGATCATCTAAAGGCCAAATTATGAGTAGCAAGACATTTAACGGCCAAAAATATTCTAAGTAAAACTTGCCTCCATCGATCTTTCTCTTTCATAATCGCTTCTTGCAAGTTTTTATCAATTGTTTCATTCTTATCTAGCCTTACTGTCATTTCATTCCAAGTAAACATATTATTCATATGCTCGGTACTATTTTCATGTTGTTTGAGTCTCTCACTAATACGCTTCCAATCACATAAACCCTCATTTGCTAACAAACTTTTGTTAGTAATAGACTTGAACAACTTGCAACAAAAGCAAAATACTTTGTCAACATGTTTAGAATAAACCAACCATTTTCTTTCACTAATCTCACCATTGTTCAACTTTCTAGAAAATTAAGCATATGAAAAATGCCTATTATTATCATCAAGAGGAAAGTCAAGATTTAATTCTCTTATAGGCCCCTCTTCAACTATAATGAAATGCCTCTTGTTTTATTATCAATGTTATTCCAATTCCTAGGATCATAAATATCATCATAAGGAATTTCTTTTTTTTTTTGGTAAAATGTAAGTATATATTACCAAATCATGTAAACTTCACCTTTACAAGCAAAACAAAACCAGCCAAAGTCTCACCCTATCAAAAAACAACCTCCTAACTACATCTAATTACAAGCTCATTTATCCAATTTCTATCCTCTATATTCCAATGAATATCAACACTACTTTTAATTCTGCTACAAATATCTCTTTGAATGTGTTCCACCACACATCTGGGATGCTGCACTGCTGCATTCCACAATGTATGATTCCTACTCTTCCAGATGTGATAGACAAGAGCAGTAAGCACAACATAGCTTACTTTTTGCAGTTTCTTCCTTCGAAAAATTCTCCCCCATTTCTTCCATGTGGTGAACATGTTTTCATAGCCAGCAAGTTTAATGTTCATCCACCTCAGAATCTGATCACAGATTGTAGCACTATATGAGCATCTGAAGAAAATATGCAAACAAGAATCTTCACCAACATCACAAAAGAGACAAGCTTTGTCTGTACACACTCCTGCTTTGAATAACCTCTCCTTTGTCTTCAATCTCTCCAACATTGCCAGCCATGCTATGAAGGAATGTTTAGGAATGTTCAAACTATTCCACACCCAATAGTGCCAAGGTACCCTAAGTTGCTGTCCCTGGAGCCAATCATATCCAGCCTTAATGGTGTACCTTTTGTCCCCATTTTGCCATCTATTTCCAGTATAAGCATTTCTGAACTTGTTCTTCACTCTACAAATAGCCTTCCAGCCCCAACTAGCACTAGCAGGTGGTTCATATGCCCACCAATCCATCTCTCTCAAGTAAACACTATGAATCCATTTTATCCAAAGAGAATCCTCTTTGTTTGCAACCTGCCAAACATACTTTCCCAGAGCAGCAGTGTTCCATCTATAACAGTCCTTAATGCCCAAACCACCATTCTTCTTGGGTTTACAAACCCATTCCCAAGCTACAGGAGGCACTTTCAGTAGATTAACCCTCCCTTCCCAGAGGAAAGCTCTACATATTTGCACAATTCTGTTCAGGACACCTTTAGGCAGTAAAAAAATTTGTGCCCAGTAGATATGTAAGCTTAACAATACAGAATTCACCAAAGTGACTCTTGCAGCATAAGAGAGATGTCTAGAGGACCAGCACATTATCTGCTTCAAAATTTTATCTACAAGAGTATCACAATCAGCCTTCTTCAACTTCTTGGATGTGATTGGGACTCCTAAATAACGAAAAGGAAACTCTCCTTTGTTATAGCCAGAGACCCTGAGGATGGTATCTTGTACATTTTCTTTCACATTGCCAAAATATATGGCTGATTTGGCAGGACTAGCTTCCAAACCTGATGTAGCTGTGAATGCCTTAAGAGTTCTCACTATCAAAGCAATTGAGTGAGGATCACCCTTACAGAACATCATCAAATCATCAGCAAAAATGATATGAGTGAGCTTTAGTCTATCACATCTATAATGATATTTGAATTCTGCTCTCTTACTCATCTTCTTCATTAGTCTAGTGAGATACTCCATAGCTAATACAAAAATCAAAGGGGATATGGGATCCCCCTGTCTGATTCCCCTCTTCCCATTAAAGAAGCCATAGACACTACCATTGATGCTCAGTGAATATGTTGTAGTAGTAATACATTACATAACCCAATCTACAAACTTCTTTGGGAATTTTAAACCACACAGCAACTCTTCAATAAAACTCCAGCTAAGAGAATCATAAGCTTTTCTTAAATCTACTTTAATAGTGCATCTGGCAGGGAGCTCCTTTCTTTTATACATACTCAGTAGGTCTTGACATATTAATATGTTGTGCATAATACTTCTATCCTCCACAAAGGCACTTTGAACTGGATCAACTAATTGACCAAGTACTTGTTTTAATCTCTCACACAGCATCTTAGAGATTATTTTGTAAATTACATTGCAACAGGCAATGGGCCTAAACTGAGTTACATCTGATGGTTGATCAATTTTAGGAATCAAACATAAAATTGTTGCATTTATCTGTTTAAGTATCTTACCAGTCTGAAAAAAGTTCAGAATGGCTGCACTGATTTCAGTCCCAATATGACTCCAGGCTTTCTTGAAAAAGTGACTTGTGTACCCATCTGGACCAGGCGCTTTATTATCTTCAATGGCAAACAAAGCTCTTTTAACATCCTCCTCTGTAAAGTCTTCACAAATCATCCTCTGTTGTTCACTAGTTAAGACATACCCCTCCTGTATAACTGATTTGCTGACAGGCATACTAGTAGGTTGTATAATACCCCAGACCAGTATAAAATTCCAGAAAAGCCCTTTCAATATCTTCATTTCTCCTGCCAACTTCCTGCCAAGTTCTTGATTCTACTAACTTTATTCTGAATCCTTCTCTGCTTCAAACAAGAATGAAAATATGCAGTGTTTGAATCCCCATTTTTAACCCACTGTTGCTTCACTTTCTGCTGCAAGAAGCTTAATCTAGCCTTGTTGAGGGCAAGATACTCATCTTTAGCTTCACCCTCTATTCTGTGAAGCTGAGCATTCCTTGGATCCTGATGAATTTGTTGCTGAATCCCAATAAGCTTCTTATAGGCTTCATCTGCAGCATTTTCCACATCTGCAAATCTCTCCTTGTTAAGCTCTTTAAGACCCCTCTTCAGCCCTTTTAACTTCTTAACAACTATGAACATAGGAGTCCCTTGAATTCTCTCCTCCCACCCTGCTTGAACTCTCTCCATAAAGGAAGTAGCTTCAGTCCACATGTTAAAAAACCTAAAAGGCTTAGGTTTATTTATTACTCTCTTGTCTAATTTGATCAAACATGGGCAATGATCTGAAATATTTTCAGGCAAGAACAATGTTTCAGCATTTGGATATTGCTCCATCCATTTCTCATTCACAACAACTCGATCTATTCGAGAGAACACTCGATCACATCCCTCCTGTTTATTAGACCAAGTAAAGAAAGGCCCAACATTTACTTGTTCTTGTAATTCACAGTTTCTCAGACACTGTCTGAACTCCATAACTTCATCTAAAGTGACAGGCGACCCTATTCTTTCATTGAGATGCAGCACATTGTTAAAGTCACCCCCTACCAACCAAGCACCAGTGACACCCTTACTAATTCTCTGCAAATCCAACCATAACAACAACCTTTCTTGTGCATCATTCATCCCATACACCATTGTAACCCAACATTTCATCCCAGTAGCCAATACTTCCACACTACAATGAATAACTTGCTCAGTACATTCAACTACATTAACTGCAAATTTACTAGGCAACCATATCACCCAAATCCTTCCACCAGGATGAGAGTTATAGTTAGTGACAACTGACCACTTGCTACCAAATCTACCAAACACCTTAGGAAAATTGTGCCTTCTAACCCTAGTTTCAAGAAGTCCACATAGTCCAACCCCATGATGTTCAAGAAACCATCTAACATCAGGATATTTTTGTGGACTATTGAGGCCCCTTGTATTCCAGAACCCTATATTATCCATGTGGAAGAAGAGCACCCCCTACTCCCTCTGTTGTACCCCTAGGCTCCCTCACGGCCCCTCCTACTGGTTCACCAGTACTTACATCCATCTGTTTCATCACATCTATTATTATCATAAGGAATTTCTTGTTCTTCATCAATACCATTATTAGTAGGAATTGGTTGTTCTTCATGTTCGAACTTTAATTTTTCGAACTCGGATCTGGTATTTATAGAGGAACTGGTTCCTTCAGGAACAAATAGTTTCAATTCAGCCATCTCCATATTCAAGAAATAATTTTCATTTTTAGCATTTTCAAAAGCTTCTCGAATACGTCGGTTTTCATCAAAAACTTCAAAGAATCTTTCTTCAATATTTGCATTTACTGTTTTAAACCAATTTGAATGTCCTTTGGTGACTTCTAAGGCCTTTTCAAGATTTTCTTCTCTAACGCAAATAGCCTTGTAGCCATTCAAAGTTTTCAAAAGAAGTTTTATTAATTGATTCTTTGAAAGTTCATTTAACTCTTCTTCAATAACATTAATGCGTACCTTATTGATTGGCAAGTCTTCTTCATCGTCTGTCTTTGCCATGAGACACAAATGAGATGTTTCCTCTTCAGATTGTTCTTGCTCCTCGTCTGTATCGGATTCTCCCCAGGCACCAACCATGGCCCTTCTCATATCAACTTTTGAGAAAGGTTTTTGTTGTTCCTTTCCTTTCTCCTTGTATTTTCCTTTACCCTTGTCATTTTCCCAAAGAGGACATTCCTTTATGAAGTGGTCAGGACTTCCATATTTATGACAACTAAGCTTCCCTGGCTTTTCAAGTTTTTTCCTTTGTAATTCTTGTTGAAGAATTTCTTGAATCTTTTCACGATCAATGCTGCCTCTTCATCATCAGTTTCTGAATCCTCTTGTTCATCAGACTTGAGAGCCAAAGCTTTAGGTCTACTAGAGTCAACTTTATGAGTTCCTAGATGTATTTCATGAGTCAACAAGGAACCGGAGAGTTACTCGATATTGAATATGGTGAAATCTTTAGTTTCAAGCAAAGCAGTGACCTTTGCCATCCATTTGTCATCCTGAGATAGACTTCGTAGTACTTTTCGTACTTGTTCCTCTGGAGTGATGACCTTCCCTAGGGATTCAAGCTCATTTATTATGTTGGAGAACCTTGTGAGCATTTCTTGGACAGACTCCTTAGGCTTCATTTGAAATAGCTCATATTTGTGCATGAGCATATCGATTTTTGATCTCTTGACTTCGTTTGTTCCTTCGTGAGTAACTTAAAGAAGTTCCTACATTTGGTTGGCCGATTTGCATCTCATGATTCGATTGTGTTCATGGAGACCAAGGCCACAGTGGAGAATCTTTTTGGCCAAGTTGTTCATCTCCATCTTATCGAAGTCATCTTTGTCATATTTGGAGAGAGGTTTGGGGATGCCTTCACCTTTTTCATTTTTCTCTGTGACTTCGAAGTCACCAATCTTTATCACTCTCAAAACTTGATAATTTTCAGCTTTAATGAAAATTTCCATACGATTTTTCCAGTATGGATAATACTTGCCATTAAACATAGGTGGACGCTGAGTTGAGTAACCTTCTTCCAATCTTTCTCCCGATGTGGTCGTCATTTCCAGGAACTAGCTCCTCAGTGTTAACTGATTTTGGAGGAACCAGGCTCTGATACCAATTGTTAATCGAGTACAAACACTTAAGCAACTACAAGAGGGGGGAGGGAGTAAATTGTAGATGGAGAGATTTTCTAACTTTTTGCGGAAATAAAAGAATATTTATCTCAGAAAGAGATAAATGCATAAACTAGAAAGAAATAAGAACACGGGAATTTTTACAAGGAAAACTTCCTAGGCCCAATAGGAAGAAAAACCTTGACCACAAGGGATTTTGACTCAATTCTCTTTAATACACTTTAGGCCAAAAGACTCTCTTTTGTACAACCTAAACTCGGACCTACTCTGTTCCTCTAGGAAATGGTTCCCTGTCAACTTGTTCCCCCTTAACAATTGACTTTCTCTCTTGACTTTACTCGAAGTCTTTTCTCTTTCTCTCTTTTCTTCTCTTTCTCTTTTTCTCTCGAAATGATTACATATTTTGATTCACTCAACCCAATCTCTAATACATTGAGTAATAATGAAAGAAGAGTAAAACCGAATATACTTTCACAAAAATATTACACTTAAAATTCTGAAAGCATAATCTCTAAGATTGTTACACAAAACTATTTGTAGAAGATAATCTTTCCCATGATCTTCTCCACGATCATAGTGGAGCTAAATTTCAGCCTCTCGTCTTCCACGTTCTAGTCGTTTCAAAAATCCGTTGGAAGTTATGCGGTTGATTTCCGATACTTCAGCCATTTTCACACGCTCCGCCATTATCCCACGCCTCATTAGTAGGTGGGTTGTTGTGGTTCCTAAAATCTAGGAACTACTTCAACTCTCCTCTTTAGGCGCTGTTAGTTGGTGCCTTTGAAGGCTACTTATCACGTAACAGTTTAAATAGCTGCGCACAAACTAACTTTCAAGTGTATTATGGAATCACTTAATTTCACAATATAGACATCCATAATATAAACTATTTGTAGCAAACACAAATAAAGTTAATAACTTAATTTTTGATTAACCTCCTAATCAATTCTCCATAAGTTATTAAACATAATATTTGTGATATATAAAAGATAATAAACTAAAGAGAAAATAACAAATCTAGATTATAAAATAAATAAAAGAAAAACGAACAAATCTAATAACACGAAATTAATCTAATAACATACGAAAACTAAATTAACCAAAGTTAATTATTTGTCATCATCAAAATAGTGAAACAACATAGTTGATCTTTGACTTCGATTAGCCAAAGTTCTCAATATCCAGTGTTCATTCGACCATCTTTGTTGATTCTTCATCAACGTGTTAGACTTCATCATTCAATCACATTAAAGATTGAATCTTTATTGAAAAAACATAAAAGTAATCATTAAATTCATCCAAGATTATTTAAGAAAAGCTAAACTACAACCCTAAGATCCTATAATTGTGATTTCTTGCATCAAGAAACACATTATTGTATTTTCACTTTATTCTATGGAAAATGACCTGACAAACGCCCAAACAGGCGAAATCCGCCCCAGACAACAGAAGCGAGTCGATATATATTTTCTCCGTTTTGAAAATAGTTGCACCATTTGGTGTTTAGTCACTATTCATTGACCAATTTTGACAAGTTTCTTCTCAAGATTATATAAGAAAAATATAGTAAAGTGGAATATTATTAAATTCGTCTCAATACGAGGATTTCGAATATCAACATTAAATTTTTTTACTTATACACAATTAGAGATATTAACATTTAAAAAAACATCTCAGCATTGCATCTATCTTCCAATCTCTTGGTGAATTTTTTTATTATAAATATTATAATATTTGTGTTGTTAATCTTATTTTTACTAAATAGAACTTATATATACTAATAAGAACAAATTTTGTATATTCAACTTATTTAACTTAGTTTATTTCCAATAAGTTTTGATAAGTTTGAATATGTTAAGGTTAGTTCCAATAAGTTCTAATGATATTGCATTCTCTTGACCTATCTTGTGAACTTATTTGTACTTAATTTATCTCATCTAAAATGAACTTATTGAAACATATTAAAACTTATTGAAGTTCATTTTATAAGATGACAAAGCTTATCTTCTGCAAAAAAAAAAAAAAAAAAAAAAAAATCACCTCTGTTATTATCTAAGTTTAGGTATATATAAGGATTATATATGCTCGTGTACTTATTTGAGGCAAACATTTTAGCTCATTTTCAAGATTTCTATATTGTGGAGTTGTTGTGACCTTTCTTAGTCATGATTTCAGTTATATAATGCTCCCCTTTATTGGCTTTTCCACAGCAATGCCCAAAATATAGTTAATAATTTACCTTGACCCCATTACAACCCTCAAAGTCCTCTTGATCTTTGTTTGTTATATGATTGAATAGAAAACGAGTCAAAGGGTCAAAGTTGAAGAACATTTGCTTTATCTAAGTCGACTTGATTTAGATTAAGTGTCATTTATTTTCCCTTAAACACATGAGATATTTGAGTGCACATGACTATAATGTGGTATGTTAGGTTTGGTTAAACCCAGCTTGGGGGAGATGGGTTGTGGTATAATAGGAGAGTCGATTGCGATAAATAATATGTTATGTGGCTTTGTTTGATATTGTTTTGATGCTTTTTTTGTGTATTGATTATATCTCTCGTGGTTTCAGTTGAGTGTTTGGCCCTATTGTAGTCTCATATTGTAGGTGTCTTTCTTCTTCAGTGTATATGTCTTATTGCTTGATGACAAGCAATGATTTAGCTTGAGAGAGTTTGATTTGTCATATTTATACATAGATTGTAGAAGCATTTATGTTGCATTTAAGTTCATATTAGAGCATTTAGTGCATATTTGCATGATCTATTTAAGCTCTACTACTCTCCGTTTGCTTCTTTTGATGAATTTCATGTGATAATAATGCAAATAGACTATATAGTTGGCTAACCTTGAGTTAAGCAAAGATGAATAAAGGAGGTAGATTGCATGAGGATCACAAAGCATCTCTCTGGGACGAATTTCGACTAGAATGAAGTAAAAAATTATTAGAAGAAGCGCCAAAAAGGACTCTTATTATCCAATCTTTTACTCATAGCTTTTAATGAACAAATGATAAATGAGTCATTCAATTAAGTTAGAAAGTAGACTTGGAGAGCTTTCCAACGACTGGTTACACACACAATTTTGATGAGATAAGAAAGTTATGACGTTTCAAAGATGGGCTTTTTTTTGTTGCCACTAGTAAAATAAATGCTTATTGCGACAGTCATTAAGTGGCCTATTGCGATAGTTTTGGCCGCTCAACAATTAAGGGCGCAATAATAGGTAATTACCTACTGCTGCGATAATTTTCCTAGCCAAAATCGCAACAATATGTATTTTTTTAATAGAAAAATTCACAAGAGAGAGCTCAACTATTACCCATTTTCTTTTATATATCCCAATTATGGATTATTCCTTACAGGTCCCAAGTTTACTATCTTGTGATTTTCATAGGTCATGAGTTACTTATAACCGATTTAGAAAGTAAGATTTTTAAATGTTTACCATCTTCGAACACTTTTAGCAAGTGACAAAGACCTATAAAATGGGACCGACATTTAAAAATCTTACCCTTTAAACCGTTTATAAGTAATTCATGAATTATAAAATCACAATATGGTAAACTTGGGACATGTAGGGAATAATCCATAGTTGCTACCTATAAAAAAAATGCCCCTCTTGTGAATTTCTCCTTTTTAATATTAAAAAAGTGCACCTATTGGCGGCGGTTCGCAACAATAGGTGCATTTTTTCAAAAATAAATAAATTTTGAAATTAAAATCTTCAATGTTAAAAATACTTAAAGTGCAATAAAAACTAAAGGTAACTAAAACACCAGATTTTTGTAAAACCAGATCAGATCAACCAGCGAAAATACTACTTAGAGAAATCATTTACCCTGCATAACAGCATAAGCATAACCTACCTTTACATAATTCTGCGTCTCAACAAAAATCGAATCCGAATCAAGGTCATTCAAGGAATGCATACCAAAAAGATGTATTTGAACAACAAAAACATTCAGATTCATAAAATATCAACCAGGGACAATCCTAAACATCAGATCTAAATCAAAAAAAATGAAGAAAATAAAAAATACAGAATTTATTGTCAGATCTAAATAAAAAATTAAAATAAAAAATTACAGACTCTCGTGAATACGTCCGGTGATGAGGTCAAGCGAAGAAAGGTCGTCTTCATCTTCGTCCGGTGACGGTTAGAATGACGATGGAGTTATCATCTTCGTCCGATGATGGTTAAAGCGACGAAGAAAGGCCGATGAACAACGAGAAGGAAACTCGTCGGAGGCGGCGAATTCGTTGTTTGGGAGGAAGGATACGAGGTGGTGGTGGTGAGAACGAAAGAGTTGATAGATCGAAGGATGAGAGGGTTAAAGGATGAGAGGCGTGAGACTGAAAGAGGAGAGAGGATGAGATAAAGTTTGAAAAAGGAGAGACTAGAGAGGCGTGAGGACGATGAGTGCTAAATACCCTAATGGGCCGTTTATGAATGAGGCGTGAGATGAGTGCTAAAAATCCTAACTTATAATGAATTCGTAAGGGATATTGTTGTGGTTCCTTAAAGAAAATGCAGAAATAGATTAAAATGTTATTAAAGAAATAATATTTAATTTATTGTTGCGGTTTTGGCTGGAAACCGCAGCAATAAAGCTGGTCAAACAGTCAACAAAATTTGAATTTTTTTCCTGTTGAGATATATTGCTGCAGTTTTGGGTGAAAACCGCAACAATAAGTGTATTTTCTATTTTACCTTTTCTTTTGACGTGGTTTATTGTTGCGCATGGGTAAAATCGCGGTAATTCCAACGCAGCAATAAGCAATTATTCTACTAGTGTGCGGTCTCGGCTAGGCGGGATCGTGCCCAGCCGGGCGTACGGCTGATTCACTTAATTTTACGGAAAATGACATGACAAACACCCGACCAGGCGGAATCTGCCTGGTAACCTGGGCGATTTGATCTTTATGCGGTTTAGTGCGCAGGTTGCATAGTTTGCGGTCTTAATATAAATAGTTCTCCTTTTTTATGGTAATTCAAAATTCCTATTGAATATAAAAAAGAAAAGGACAAGATAAATCCTAGCTACTAAGGATCGATCCCAATCAAAGAGAAGTCTCCCCACATTCTAGGAAGGAATTTGGAGACAGCACTGACAAGGACAAGACGTTGCCACCGCCTCATAATAGGCTAAGAGCTGGTAGAGGCGAATAATAGCAACCCGGGTGAAAGAAAGTTGGGGGCTGTTGTGCGGCTACTAGAGAGTTGGCACTGACGGCGGTTCGTGATGGCTCTCGGTAGCGGCAGGGCGATAGGAAGGAGGACAGGTAGGGCGGCAGCTTGCGGGAGAGGAGAGAGGGTGGGTCGAGAGTGTTTGCAAGGGAGGAGAAAGAATAAAGCGAGAGAGTAAACATAGGGGAGAAGAGCAGCAAGGGAGTGGAAGAGAGTGGCACGGCTGGTCGGCAGCACTGGTGGTTCTCGCCGGTGGTGGTCGAAGGGTGGAGGCAGCAATGGTTATGGGTGACCGAAAGAAATAGAGGAAAATTTTGGTTGCTAACTCATCTCAATTGTTATGAATTTTCTAAATTTGTTTGTTGTTTTGGGATGCAAAAAATCTACTCAATCTTCCCTCTATATAGAGGGATGGCTATCTCAGAGGATAATTTTTAGAATTAAAAATTCTCCAAACTATTTGTAACACCAAAGATTTTCGCTCATAACTTATTCGAGTTATTTTCCCTTAATTATTATTTTCCCATTAAAATTTAGAATATTTTACTTCTTCAAAATATTATATCTTACATTATTTATTTTTAACATTTATGAAATTTATTTGATTATAAATTATATATTTATAGTATATAAATTGCGCGTTTGAGCTGATATTTTTATCTTATCGTTCTAGCGCTTGGACCGTTGTAACGATTTTTAATTCGTGGAACTAAAACCCCTTCCAATGTTGTCCCAAAAATAGATTTTTTGAAGTATGGGAGGCGACTTTTGAGCACCTTATAACTCCCATTGTAACCTCTTTGTAATCCCCACCTTAATGCTATTCAACTTCCATCTTTTTAGCTATTGTAACCCCCCCCCCCCCTTTACACTATTTTTTAATCTTCTCTTAATGTTGTTTTACGGACAGCCAGAGTCAGACCATAATCCCCATTTGTCGTTTCTATTAGACAATTTGAAGAGAGAAAGAGAGGCAAAGTTTTTCCTGCCACACCTTCACGAAAATAACTTTCACCAGAGATCTAACCGTTAGATCATTCTCAAATTTGGACAGCACGTTAAGGACATTCGGGCCTTCACTTTGACCGGAGAGATCATCCGAGCTTTTGATTGTCAGGAATTTGTGTCGAAACATAACATGTAATGGAAATTTACAATGTTCAAGAAGAAGAATGTAAGCAATTGGAGGTCTTCAAAGGTAACTAATGGTGATCCTAGATGGATTAGTATTGGTATAAGAATTATATTAGATTGTGGGCTAAATTATGATAGGACTTTAGTGTAGGAACTTTTCATGTTTGTATGTTCATTGTATCGCACTACTACAAACAAGCCTAAAGAGACCCCCTAAAATCTCATTTAGAGACCACATGAGAAGTGGTCTTCAGCTCATAGGTCTCTCAGGATATATAACCACTTATTGCGGGTGGTTTCTTAATTTGATAGAAGAGACCACTTCCTTTAAATAAGTGGTTATTTATGAATTTAAATATGAAAAAAGAAGAAGGATAAGGCATCACATTTTACAGATATGTGGTTTTTTCTATCTTACAAAGAAATCATTTTTAATATGTAGGTGGTCTTTATAATCATTCCTTAAAACACCACCTGAAAGGAAAAGGTGATCCCTTTAACTCTTTTTTTTTATTTTAAAAAAAGAAAATATTTCAATATTATTATACGCTTCTCCAATTCGTTTCACCTGCTCCATGCGTTTCTTTCATAATCTACAAGTAATTTATATATATATAGAACATCTAGGCATTTGTATTGAGATAATTCAGATGACTTTAAAATTGGAATACGTTTTGATTCATTCAACATCATTCACTATAAAATCACATGCATATCAACATAATGTTAGAAGATTCCAAAAATTCAACTAAGTTATAAACGACAAATAATAGAGCACCTAGGCATGTTTCTTCCAATTCATGTGCACAAAAATAGAAGCACCTCCCTAATCCCGCTCAAAAAGAAAATACACACTTCCTAATTAAAATGGTCATTATCTTCCGATTCTTCTTCATCCACTTGTTTATATCCATCCACATATTTGATTATTTGATCCATAAGTCTCTGAGCTCATCAAGCTTATTTTGAGAAAATTCAGTTGGAACTCCCCCAAAGTACTGCAAAGTATAAAACATTAAAAAGATAAACATACAAGCTGCAAAATATGCTACAACAAAACAACTAAAATTATCTACCCATCTAGGTCTGTTTCCATTTCTTCTCATATGTACAACTTATATATTCTTTACTTTAGTTAAGGAGAATACACAATAACGAACACTCGCCTTTAGTCCTCGGCATACATTCCTTAGTCCCTACTCATAATTCCAGTTTCCAACCCGAAACACCATAAATTTACAAATCTCTATTATATAAGCCAAGGGAGGAGGTGTGGTGTCCTCTTTTGAAGTGACTAAAATACCCTTAATGATTTAATTAATGGAATGAAAAAAATTACAAAAGCAAATCATTTAAAAATTCTCATTCCAGCTTGCCATTTAAAACGAGTTTAAAATGGTATATGCATCAAATACTTCAACCAAAAATTAAATGGACAAAATATTTATACCTTATAAAAAAAGATGGCATACATAATGTGCACATGAAAAGTCTGAACATTCACTACCTTTGATACTCTTTAATTCAGTTAAACCAACTCATTATTTTTGTTCTTTCTGTTCAATATTCATTCACAAAAAATTAATGTTAACAATCACTCACAACCTTTTTATTTTTTTACATTAGCGAATTAATATATCTAAATTCATCTAACTGTTGAATTTTTCACATTTAAGTTTAATCATAAATAAAGTACGAATGGATATCTAATAGAATAACAAATTTTAAAATTAACGCACGCATCGCGTGCATATGAAGGCTAGTACATCAATAAATGAAGGAATGAAGATTTCTTTTTCGAGTTGATCAAACAAACAACTGTCTTCTAAAATTCAGTGTTCTTAAGAATGATACCTTACCAGGAATTGCTTGTCGCCTTTTCTCTACAGTCTCGAGCATATATCGACACATATAATATCCACAGTCATGAGATTCTTGGTGTTGACGAGGACACTTGTTCATAGATATAATGACACAATTAGTCATATATATATGACTTAATGAGCTTCAATATGATGCATCATACTAATATAAAAAAAAAGAATGACATAGTATACCTCGAGTTTTTTCCACTTGATTGTCGGATTCTTTTTTATTTTCTTGATGTCCATTCGAAATATATGGCTAAATCTTATGATTCCGCTAACAAAAATGACAAGGAATAGTTAGGTAGGTACTTTTATATAGTGATTCAAATATATGTAAATCATTTTGGGTACGTTACTACATACTCATTGATGGTCCTTTGAGCAAATTCACGAATATCATTTTCTATTCCAGCGGGATCAAGCCAAAATACCACTCCATTCCACGGACTGATGACTGCTAGCATCCAATGTCGATAGTACATACCACAATTTTGGTAAAAGTATAGCCACTTAATATATTTATCAAATATAGTTGCATAGCCTAGTAACTTTATACTTACTTGTCATGATAAGGTGCAAAGAATAGTTTATTAACATTTTCCCCTTCGTTTTGGCCAACAATACGAGCTACATAGTCGGTGCGCTCTTCTTCACTTATTCGTGTCAAAGGAGATAAATAATTTGGATCACAAAATCCATACATCCCAGATACACTATCTTATTGACATTTTTCGCTCGAGTATCTTGCCCATTAATTTGCAAATATATTTTAAATACTATATTGTAATAATATTTGGAAAGAAAAAGTAAGAACACAACTTTACTTACTTCATGAAAATTGATAAGTGAGTCACTCTGATCGCTCTTTGGAAGCACCAATCAAGTATGTCTTCATAATCAATGATAGTTGTCTGCTCATGATTGTACACGGTTATTGGTATTGTAATAGAGATGCTATCACCACTTGATTTCATTTTCATGGCTTGATTCTTGAACTTTCGTAAATAACTAGTTGTCAACTTGGCAAGATCCTTATTAGTGATCATGTAGTTTCAAGTGTTTGATGCTTGTGATGATGGCATTTGCGGGGATGGAATGGCATATGATTGTGTCGCTTGTTTATCGGCCTTAATAATAAATAAGAGAAGATCTTGTCAAAGTTATAAATAAGGGTGCATGGAATTTAAACTTAGAAGGTAGCAGCCTACATACTGAACTCATGTGGAGTGGACCTCCACCAATAATATGAAATTTTCTGCCGATGGGACACTAGCTAAAAGAGCAACATAAGTATGCTGAATAACAATATTATGATTAAACTAGAAATCACAAAGACAAAGGAACCTTATGGCAAAATGAACCTTCTGTTGTATCTCACTCAGTTGGCACTCAAGAGACACTCAAGACACATTCTCCTATTAAGACTGATTTTTTGATCTGATTTATAGTAAACAGGTTGGCACTAAGTTGCAAATCAGTTGCTGTAAGATAGGGTCACAATCTTTTGGCTCAGAACCAGCAACTTGTTGATATATTATGTTCTCAAAGCACTTAGAGTAAAGCAACAAGATTACAACTTTTAATTATAGAAAAAAAAATTCATGCTTACTTATAAAGTATTGAGTGATATCTTGGGGTAATACAATCAGAATGCTTGAAAGAATATTATCAAGGAGTATCCTCATGCCTTTCAATTATTGATGCATACCCACATGCCTTTCAGCCTCTCTCTCACTCTCTTCCCCCCAACCCCACACACACAATCATCAGATACACCCTTATAAAACTATATTCGCAAACCTAAACAATTTAAGTTACATATTTCTGATGTATGCATGTAGAATCTAAGCTTCAAAATACACCAAATTACCAAGACTTTTTTCTCCTTTGAGACAGCATTATAAACACATCAAATTGCTTACGCCTTTGTGAAGCACCAACTGGTGAACACTCCCTCATCATATCCATTACACGATTAATTCTTCGCTACAATCTCACCGACAAGGAAGATCAAGCAATTTGAACTATAAGATTTTTACCATCTCCTGCCTTTCTTTTTTTTCAAACAAATGAAAATAACTTTTCTTCCATATTTAACTTGAATAACCCTTGCAGCAAAAGAATGAAAATAAAAAGAAAAGAGAAATGTAAGGCCAAAGGTACATGACTAAGTACATGATTTTACAGCATCCATCATCACACCTGCAAGAAGTGTTTGGATTTGCTGATTCAGGCAACAGCTCACTACCGCCCCTGCAACTAGCTTCAACTGTAGTAGCGTGCCTCTGCAGTTGAAAGCAGGGAAGTCTTGCATACTATCTTGAACAAGAAGAGTTCTAATTGGACCACAACCACAAACACGTATTTTTATAAGTAACCAACAACTAGTACGGTAGTACCTTAGATCATCATTAGCGCTTGGAGGTTGTTAACGGATCAGTCCTCTGCATGTTAATAGTACATGGAAGTGTCGAGGGTCTAACTCAGTAGCATAAACGTCATGATGTTTGTTAGAACAAGATGGTAGGCCATCAAATATATCCTAATCTAACTGCAAAAGTGTTGCATAGTTCACTATTGGCAGGATAAAGAATGGAAGTGCTTCAATCACTCATTAATAAACTACTTAAAGTGTAGATTTTTTATTTGCATTAACAATGAAGCATCACAAGATAGTCCAAGTACTCATTGATATACACTGAGAAACCATCTAGAGCTCTGATTATCCACACTTTAGGAATTTAGAACTTGAAAGTATTTTATAATTAGAAACTAATATATTTAATATTTACCATCTAATCTTAAGTTTATAACTTGTTATATTCTCAACTTCTTGTCACCAAATGGACATATCATGGCTAGTAAAGGGTCATCAAATATTATATCTGATTTTACAGAAGCAAGCACATGATCGTCCCTCTTGTTGCTGGGCATCTACTCTTAAGTTTCCTTGTCGCCATGTTATCTTATTTTCTGGGACATAATCAATTGTACAGAAAAGAAGAATGCTGGACATAATCACACCAATTGCCATGTTATATAGTCTTCATGACACTTTTCATCCAATGACTAGTGTGAGCACAAGACTTATTCTTGCTCCGTTTATACTTTATACTACTGCCCTAAATAAAGAAGGAATATCTAATCAGTTGCAGTACATTTATTTCATTTAGACTCTATTCACTCCATCTTACAAAAACTTTCTTGGGAGAAAGAGTTTCAGACTTCAAATTAGTTTAGTGAAGTTTGCATAAGTTTAAATCAGTTCCAGGTTGGTTTATACAAGTTTGATACAAGTTCTGATGATGAAGTGAACACACACTCACTAGCACCGACTACCCTATTATTTTTCTAAGCTCATAAACTTGTATGTGTGGTAATTGCTAACTTCCCTTTAGCCTTCATAAGATGGATTAGCTTATTGGGGTTGAGGGGTAAAAAGAAATATGGGATTATACACACATCCTTGTTACAAAAAGCTACCCAAAATTACATAATTAAGTGAAAAGTTCAAAATAAGTTGTTAATCTAGTCAGGAAATTAATAGAAATTAAGAATCAAAGGAGGTTTAAATGATAGTTGCACGTTCTTTACAAATGTTCTATATTCATAACTATTATACTAAAATCATCTAGAAACATCACACAAATAAAACCAAAAGTTGAGAAATTTCAGTAAGTTATGCGTTTTAAGATTCTTGAATTATGACTTTATATTTAGAGAAATGGGTCGCCATTAAAAAATTAGGGTATCATTGACAGACAATTATTACTGAGAGAGATAGAAGGGAAAAAAGAAAACAAAAAAAAAACAGTAATAGAATCTTGTTTATCTATTTGTTTGGGATCTTATTTACTTGTGTCCTCGGAAAAATCAAGCGAACTGGCCACAGAACAAAACTATGCTTAGCCTAACAAACGTAAGTGAATTAATCCGTAGGACATGGCAAAGGTGCAGACGCCACTAAATCTTGAAGAACCTTAACTCGACGAAGATCATTTGTCAAACGAACATTATGTACGCGTATAACTTCTGATGGATCTGTTTGCCACAATTTGGATTTCTTTGTTTATTTCAATTGCCAAAGCGCATTCACTCCAAGCCTAATGAAATACTTGCGGAGTGTCACGAGTGGAACTTATAATATCAGCATAAAAAATCAAAATAAAGAAACAAGGAATGCATCTAGTACCTTGGGGAAAATATAATTGTTAACGTTAGGCTCATGGCCTTTCTGAGGCACAATATCACAATTTTTCTTGGGCTGTTGATCATAGTGTGTAATACCCTAAGTTTTACTTTTAATTAATTAATAACTAATCTTTATGATTAAACTAATTGTGAACTAATTTTAGTAAATAAAAATTTCTAAGTTAATTTCTAAGATATGTTGTTTAATAATTTTAGGATAACAAAGTTCATAAATTAAAATTCTAAGTCCTAGCATAAATCTTGTAAATAATGTAAGACTTAAGGTTAGCAAAATTCTGATGGACCCAATGCCCAATGCCCAAACCTTTTGAAGCCCAAACAAAACAAAAAGGCCTAACACAATTCTTCTCCAAAAATCAGAAAATTAGAACACAAATGAAAAGAAAAGCAATAACTCCATCTTCTTCCTCCTCCATACGTGGAAGGACAAGAATGGAGATTTCTTAACAAAGTCAAAAACTATCTCAGTAAATTTAATTGAGTTTTCACCCTCTCAACACCACCTTAATCCACTGGTTTTCTCAAAACCCTGAATTTAGCCACTTGTTTTCTTGAATGGTTTTGGTAATTTAAAATTCTGAAATTCATCTACTGAGATGGAAGTTTCTCTATAAATAGGGAGGAATGGTTGAGTTTTACAATCACAAAATTAACAACAATAATTCAGAAGTTTACATCCACTAAAAGAATTTGAAACAAAAGTTTTCAAATCTTTCAACTTCTCTGTTTTCCTTCTTTAGTTTCGGCCACCACAAAAACCACCATAGCCACCATCTCTTTTATCTTCTAACTGTCGTCAAGAAGTCAGGACCTCCGCCCAGTGGCAGCGGCACCACCACCCCCAGGCCGTACCTCTTCCTCGTCGTTCTCTGCACGACCATTCTCTCTCCTCTTTCGCGAACCGCACAGCACCATCACACATCACTCGCCTCTCTGCCGCCCACCCGCCGACCTTTCCTTCGCCGCAGAGCGCCGTCGCCCAGCCGCGCCACCAGCACCCACCTTCTCCCTCCCTACTCGCATTCCCCTCGAACCCCTGTACGCCTATCTTTCTCTCTCCTCTGCGCGACATCACGGTACCATCACCCAGCATCACTCGCCTTTCTGCTGGCCGCCCTTCTGTCGCCTTTCGCCGCCTCGGAATGCTGCCCATTCGCCGGACCTCCGGCCGCGACGCCAAGCCCCTCGTTTCTCCCTGCGTGTGTGTGTGTTCTTTTATAGGTGAGTTTCTTGTTTTACATTCCCTTAAATATTGACTAGAGTTTCTGTTTTTACATTTCCTTTAAATGTTGACTAGAGATTCTTGTTTTACATTTTTGTAAATGTTGACTTTGTCAAGATGAAGGAGATCCCACTTACTAAATGGTGCTAAGTAATTCATGCTCATCACTAGTTAAGTAAGTCACTTAATATGTTATAGTTTAATCACCTAAGTTTAGTAAATTATTAGTCTATACTAATTAAAATATAGATGGCCAAGCCTTTAATTATCTAAATTATAACATGTTTTAACATATACCCTTTGAATTAGTCTAAAAGTTATAATATAATTACTTGTAATTTTAATCAGTATCTCACTTATAGGAGTGCAATTATAAGCTTATAATATGACTAAAATATGGATATATAATACTTTTAATTTGATATCTAAGTAATATCTATCGATTATCATGAGATAAGTATAAAGGTTGTGGATAAACTATTATAACTTCAACATATTACGTAATCGTTAAATAAGTTAGACTTCATAACTTATATAAACAATAGTATAAACTAAAAATCATACTTAAAGAGCACTTATATTAATGTTTCTATTAATTTCTAACTTATAAAAATACTCGTTTTGAAACTTAAAAGAACTCGTTCCTCGGAGCTCAGTAAGGACGATATCAAGGACATAAGAAGAGGATTATTGTTATTATTCTGCAATCAAGGTAACAACTACTGCTGGTACCCGCAATTCCTTTGAAATGCGTTTTTTATAATATGCTACTGAGATGATGATTTATGAACACGTGTATTTTTGAGTTGCGGGAATATTATTACATGTTTTGATTACGTATCCTGAGATTTATATGATTGAAAGATACTGAGTTACAGAAGCATACTGATCACTGAAATGATCTTGTTTATGAAATATTAATGGAAGTTACTGAGTTTCTAGAATACACTGATCACTGTTAAAATAAAAGAAACGTAACATGATAAAGAAAAGTGAAAGAACTGGTTGGTTGTACCTACTGACTGACTGAAGGTCGTGCACGTACCGTACTGCTTACTGGGGCACTGGCCCGATACTGTTTACTGGGGCACTGGCCCACTACTGTTTACTGGTGTAGGGCAATGCCAGGGGCCAAGGCCCTTGCACAGTGGTGCATACACATAATGGGAGACGTCCCAGCACTGACTGATGTACATCAACCAGAGTAAAAACTGATGAAATGGAATCATGGACTATTAAAGTGAAGTGAATGAATAATGTTTTCGCAAATGTTTGAATTATTCTTCCTCCCTGTTTGCAAATAAAATGAGTTGAAATGAGTTTACGTTGCTGGGTAGTTTGTTGCTGAGCCTCGGCTCATAACGTTTTGCTTTTATGTTTTAGGTATGGTCAGACAGTTGAAAGATCGTTGGTAAAACGGATTTTGCTAATGAGTGTTAAAGAATCTAGTATGGCACTAATAATAAGGGTTCGTAAGCTCAAGCTAGAAGCACTACAAGAGAGAGAGTTCAGGATGGATCTCGTGTATCAATGCTGTTGTCTGTATTTTATATCTCATGGGCTAGGAAGATTATATTATTATTATAGCTAATATTGGTGAGTTTTAAGAATTATAGTCTCTAAGACTATTTAAGCTAATTATTATATTACTGGGCCCATAACCCACAGGTTTAATTTTCTAGTTTACGCTACCAATTATAAGTATATGTGTTTAAATGAGGTTATTAATGTGCGGGGCGTTACAGAATGGTATCAGAGCTGAAACCCGGCCGGAAGTGCGTAGCATCGCCCGGGTATGAACACTTTTGGGGAATTAGACGCTGAGAAAATTGAGGTGTGATAGATGACTATTTGGGTTACTTGAGTTTAAAATTAGAAGTATGACCTTTTGAGGAAATATTTGGAGATTGAAACGAGCTTAATTTTTGGGTTGATAGTCTAAGATATGAAACATTGAATGGAGATTATAAGGTCCTTTCATGGATACGAATTATGTGCAAAATTAGATGCTAAGTGGTTCATTAATAACTATTTGGGCATTAGGGACTTATAAATTATGAATAATATTTTGAGGCATGAGTGACTATATTTTGGGATCAAGTTAAGGAATATTTGGAGATTTTATGGTGGATAGGATTATATTACTTTGGATATTAAGAATCG
Source organism: Beta vulgaris subsp. vulgaris (assembly GCF_026745355.1). Lineage (NCBI taxonomy): Eukaryota > Viridiplantae > Streptophyta > Magnoliopsida > Caryophyllales > Amaranthaceae > Beta > Beta vulgaris. The sequence goes on from NC_079208.1 coordinate 29,977,065, forward strand.
GATGAAGGATTATTCTAGGGCTAATGTTATGGCGTATTATTGACATTAATTCTTGGAGTAATACTATACGATAATTTAGATTGAACTTCTTTTTATGTATACAATGATTTTGGGATTCGAAAAATTTAGAGGAAATTATGATTTCTACTTGAGAAGTTAGGAAATAATCAACATGACTTGAGATTTGAGCTTTAAAAAGGCAAAGTACGTCATTTTATGATGCAAACTTATATTCGATGTTATAGATTGAAGAACGAAATTATGACTATGAAAGGAGCATTAACTCAAGAGGTTAGATTAAAGTGTTATTTCGAAGGAATAGAAATGTGGTACTTGAAAATGTGACTACATGGGTACAATTGGGGAGTAAGCATTTAGAAACCATGAGAAAAAGTAATTCAGAAAAGTAAGTGCTTGAAACCTTAAATATTTTACTAAGACATGGATTTTTTGTGTTTTAAAGTTCTATTTCGTGACAATGTTGATGTGATTATTGAGATAATGTAATGGATATATAAAAGAAAATGTTGTGATGAACAAAACCATTTGGGATTGGTAGAGTATTAGGTAATTAGGAACTTGAACGCTTGATAATTAAGGACTTGGTTAGAAATATGTTACATTGTGGAAAAATAAGTGATTGACTTTGGGGTTATGATGATAATATTAGCTGATATTAGGGACATGCAAGTAAGAAATGGAAATTTGGAAGTATTAGTGAATAATTGGCTAGATGATATTGTTTTATAGAGTCATAGGCAATGTTTGATATTTGATAATTCCCACAAACTTAAGGCTAATGGTATTATCCCTACAGTAATCTTAGAAGTGACTTTATTATACGGAGGTTTTCGAAATAATTTTGGGGATTTATAACTTTAGAAATAAAATGGTTTAAGATTTTTCTTTGAGCTAGGGATTAGAAGATAAATGCAGATTACCTCTGCAAATAAAGTTTGAGTTCAAATTTTGGATTACATTATGATGTTGGATGGATTATTGTTAGGCATTTAGATTAGAACTAACTATGTTTCAAATTGATGGGTTAAGCATGAAAGTCGTACTTTAAGGATAAGTATGGTATAAGGATTTTTACTTGAAGAAGTTATAAACAAGCATTATTGGGATAAACCTATTTTGAGGATATCAGACAAGATGTTAGTGTTTGAATAGTAGATCATCAATCATGATGTTACAAATTACCTCATTATGGTTATTGAGATAATCTTGGAATGTGTGATAGAAAGTGCTTAAATTACCATGATAAGAAAGTAAGTACAAAATGTCAATGACAAGTGGGTTTGTGATTACGTAATTAGATTATTGCACAATTAAGAATAAGATACTAGATAAAGAAGTGATTCAGGAATACATTATGATGGCATCAATTTGAGGAAGCAACTCAATGGAGAATATATAGGAAATCGAGATTGAGAGGTTTTGAGTGAGATTATTATTGAAGGGACAAGGATAAATTTTTAACTAATGTATTATGAAATGATGTATATACACACGGAACGGTTAGGATTGTATGAGAGAAAAGAAAACAAGCTAATAAAGGAAAATTGAGTTAAAGTTTTGGATAAGAGAGTAGAAAGAAAAAAGTATAAGAATAGTTTGTTATGTGCTGCATGGTGATGAAGTATGAAATGGTGTATTGTAAGACATGATGGTGGATATTATTAATTTGGATTATGTGCCTGATGAGGTCTAGAGACTCAATCAAGGAAAAAAAAAAATAATAATTATACCATGGTGAAAAAGATGATACAAAATTTAATCTCCTCCTTATATGGTGTATGAACTCACTCCATATTTAATCGAAATCTTTGGGATATAGAGGTCAAAGGGAAGTATAGCTAAGTTATTTGTAGAGGGCAATTTCTTTGGCAGCTTCATCATAAGAACTTCCTAAAACAGAACTTGTGAAAGAGAGTATATGTTAGTGGATGAATTTAAGCAACCGAAATATCTTTGGAAATAGTATATCTTAGAATAAGTATGGCGACTTGAGTGGACAAAGCTGTATATTATTTAATGATGTGTGCACATTAGAAAATGGTACAAGATGAGTAAAACAAGTACCCTATTTGGAGGAGGATTTTTTTTGAAGATTGTAGGTGTGTTAAGAAAGGATATACGCAATGAACGTTGAGCTCATTAAATACCAGTGACCGAGCGAAGGAGAAGAAATTATAACTAATGATAAGTTAAGTTAATAAATGGAAATTTAATTGGTGGACCCTTGTATGATACTAGAGGTTATGCAAATAAAGTTTTGGGAATTCAATGTGCATTGTGACATTATTTGGGGTTATGTAGTTATTGAGATGTGGAGTCTTCATTGACGAAGAAGTTAATAATAACATAGTGGAAAAGTTGGTACAAGAACTTAAGCTTTATCTTATATGATGCATCATTGATAGATGTTTTGTAATACGATGGTCAGAAGGAAGTTTTACCATATAATTTGTGGGAAACGGTCTATTAATCAGCTCATCAATAGTAAGGTGTTCCTTAATAGCCAAATAAAATGAAACTTATGAGTAAGAGATCTGTCAATGTTGATAGTTGACTTTTCATACGCAAATAGTTGGAAGAATAACATAAGTCGTATGTATTACAAAAGGCATGATGATTTGGTTTAAGTTCGTAATGCTTACCATGGGTTCTATAATCTCGTGTGCAAACCTGAAAATGATATGAACTGAGTGGATTGAGTTTCGCAAAAGTTCCTGTTATATGAGATATTTTTTTTGGTAATACCAGCGTATCAACATGTGTATTGTTAATTAGCCTCAAGATGAAAGTTAAAGGTATGTTGTGATGTTATTAGCATAACCTATGATAGTATGAATGAATTAGCATTACGGATTGACTTAGACAAGGCCATAATGTATTTCATGTGTCTATGTTGCAAAAATAAGTCCTAGATGCGAGCCATATAATCAGACATGAACCTTTGCAACTATGAAACGACTTGACCTATGAGGAGAAACCAATTGAAATACTTGATCGTAAGGAAAAACAACTGAGAAGTAGGGTGATCCAAATGGTGAAAGTTCTATAGGCTAACCACTTGACCTCTGAGGCTATGTGGGAAATAGAGGAACAAATGAGAACGAAATACCCCACCTTTTCTCTTAGGGTGATATGATCTTTTTGTAATGAATGCTCTAATTGAGAGTTATATGATACTGCATGATCTGAATGTTTATTTGATGAAACAATTTATGACATTGCTTGTTACGCATATATATATGGAATGAATTTTTATATGAATGTTTATTATCAATGATTTAGGTTCTAACTGAGCTCCAGTTTCGAGGACGAAACTTTTTCTAAGAGGGGAAGGATGTAATACCCTAAGTTTTACTTTTAATTAATTAATAACTAATCTTAATGATTAAACTAATTGTGAACTAATTTTAGTAAATAAAAATTTCTAAGTTAATTTCTAAAATATGTTGTTTAATAATTTTAGGATAACAAAGTTCATAAATTAAAATTCTAAGTCCTAGCATAAATCTTGTAAATAATGTAAGACTTAAGGTTAGCAAAATTCTGATGGACCCAATGCCTAATGCCCAAACCTTTGAAGCCCAAACAAAACAAAAAGGCCTAACACTATTCTTCTCCAAAAATCAGAAAATTAGAACACAAATGAAAAGAAAAGCAATAACTCCATCTTCTTCCTCCTCCATACGTGGAAGGACAAGAATGGAGATTTCTTAACAAAGTCAAAAACTATCTCAGTAAATTTAATTGAGTTTTCACCCTCTCAACCACCCCTAATCCACTGGTTTTCTCAAAATCCCTGAATTTAGCCACTTGTTTTCTTGAATGGTTTTGGTAATTTAAAATTCTGAAATTCATCTACTGAGATGGAAGTTTCTATAAATAGGGAGGAATGGTTGAGTTTTACAATCACAAAATTAACAACAATAATTCAGAAGTTTACATCCACTAAAAGAATTTGAAACAAAAGTTTTCAAATCTTTCAACTTCTCTGTTTTCCTTCTTTAGTTTCGGCCACCACAAAAACCACCATAGCCACCATCTCTTTTATCTTCTAACTGTCGTCAAGAAGTCAGGACCTCCGCCCAGTGGCAGCGGCACCACCACCCCCAGGCCGTACCTCTTCCTCGTCGTTCTCTGCACGACCATTCTCTCTCCTCTTTCGCGAACCGCACAGCACCATCACACATCACTCGCCTCTCTGCCGCCCACCCGCCGACCTTTCCTTCGCCGCAGAGCGCCGTCGCCCAGCCGCGCCACCAGCACCCACCTTCTCCCTCCCTACTCGCATTCCCCTCGAACCCCTGTACGCCTATCTTTCTCTCTCCTCTGCGCGACATCACGGTACCATCACCCAGCATCACTCGCCTTTCTGCTGGCCGCCCTTCTGTCGCCTTTCGCCGCCTCGGAATGCTGCCCATTCGCCGGACCTCCGGCCGCGACGCCAAGCCCCTCGTTTCTCCCTGCGTGTGTGTGTGTTCTTTTTTAGGTGAGTTTCTTGTTTTACATTCCCTTAAATATTGACTAGAGTTTCTGTTTTTACATTTCCTTTAAATGTTGACTAGAGATTCTTGTTTTACATTTTTGTAAATGTTGACTTTGTCAAGATGAAGGAGATCCCACTTACTAAATGGTGCTAAGTAATTCATGCTCATCACTAGTTAAGTAAGTCACTTAATATGTTATAGTAGAATCACCTAAGTTTAGTAAATTATTAGTCTATACTAATTAAAATTTAGATGGCCAAGCCTTTAATTATCTAAATTATAACATGTTTTAACATATACCCTTTGAATTAGTCTAAAAGTTATAATTAATTACTTGTAATTTTAATAAGTATCTCACTTATAGGAGTGCAATTATAAGCTTATAATATGACTAAAATATGGATATATAATACTTTTAATTTGATATCTAAGTAATATCTATCGATTATCATGAGATAAGTATAAAGGTTGTGGATAAACTATTATAACTTCAACATATTACGTAATCGTTAAATAAGTTAGACTTCATAACTTATATAAACAATAGTATAAACTAAAAATCATACTTAAAGAGCACTTATATTAATGTTTCTATTAATTTCTAACTTATAAAATACTCGTTTTGAAACTTAAAAAGAACTCGTTCCTCGGAGCTCAGTAAGGACGATATCAAGGACATAAGAAGAGGATTATTGTTATTTATTCTGCAATCAAAGGACAACTACTGCTGGTACCCGCAATTCCTTTGAAATGCGTTTTTTATAATATGCTACTGAGATGATGATTTATGAACACGTGTATTTTTGAGTTGCGGGAATATTATTACATGTTTTGATTACGTATCCTGAGATTTATATGATTGAAAGATACTGAGTTACAGAAGCATACTGATCACTGAAATGATCTTGTTTTATGAAATATTAATGGAAGTTACTGAGTTTCTAGAATACACTGATCACTGTTAAAATAAAAGAAACGTAACATGATAAAGAAAAGTGAAAGAACTGGTTGGTTGTACCTACTGACTGACTGAAGGTCGTGCACGTACCGTACTGCTTACTGGGGCACTGGCCCGATACTGTTTACTGGGGCACTGGCCCACTACTATTTACTGGTGTAGGGCAATGCCCGGGGCCAAGGCCCTTGCACAGTGGTGCATACACATACTGGGAGACGTCCCAGCACTGACTGATGTACATCAACCAGAGTAAAAACTGATGAAATGGAATCATGGACTATTAAAGTGAAGTGAATGAATAATGTTTTCGCAAATGTTTGAATTATTCTTCCTCCCTGTTTGCAAATAAAATGAGTTGAAATGAGTTTACGTTGCTGGGGTAGTTTGTTGCTGAGCCTCGGCTCATAACGTTTTGCTTTTATGTTTTAGGTATGGTCAGACAGTTGAAAGATCGTTGGTAAAACGGATTTTGCTAATGAGTGTTAAAGAATCTAGTATGGCACTAATAGTAAGGTTCGTAAGCTCAAGCTAGAAGACTACAAGAGAGAGAGTTCAGGATGGATCTCGTGTATCAATGCTGTTGTCTGTATTTTATATCTCAGGGCTAGGAAGATTATATTATTATTATAGCTAATATTGGTGATTTTAAGAATTATAGTCTCTAAGACTATTTAAGCTAATTATTATATTACTGGGCCCATAACCCACAGGTTTAATTTTCTAGTTTACGCTACCAATTATAAGTATATGTGTTTAAATGAGGTTATTAATGTGCGGGGCGTTACAGAATGGTATCAGAGCTGAAACCCGGCCGGAAGTGCGTAGCATCGCCCGGGTATGAACACTTTTGGGGAATTAGACGCTGAGAAAATTGAGGTGTGATAGATGACTATTTGGGTTACTTGAGTTTAAAATTAGAAGTATGACCTTTTGAGGAAATATTTGGAGATTGAAACGAGCTTAATTTTTGGGTTGATAGTCTAAGATATGAAACATTGAATGGAGATTATAAGGTCCTTTCATGGATACGAATTATGTGCAAAATTAGATGCTAAGTGGTTATTAATAACTATTTGGGCATTAGGGACTTATAAATTATGAATAATATTTTGAGGCATGAGTGACTATATTTTGGGATCAAGTTAAGGAATATTTGGAGATTTTATGGTGGATAGGATTATATTACTTTGGGATGATATATTAAGAATCGGATGAAGGATTATTCTAGGGCTAACGTTATGGCGTATTATTGACATTAATTCTTGGAGTAATACTATACGATAATTTAGATTGAACTTCTTTTTATGTATACAATGATTTTGGGATTCGAAAAATTTAGAGGAAATTATGATTTCTACTTGAGAAGTTAGGAAATAATCAACATGACTTGAGATTTGAGCTTTAAAAAGGCAAAGTACGTCATTTTATGATGCAAACTTATATTCGATGTTATAGATTGAAGAACGAAATTATGACTATGAAAGGAGCATTAACTCAAGAGGTTAGATTAAAGTGTTATTTCGAAGGAATAGAAATGTGGTACTTGAAAATGTGACTACATGGGTACAATTGGGGAGTAAGCATTTAGAAACCATGAGAAAAAGTAATTCAGAAAAGTAAGTGCTTGAAACCTTAAATATTTTACTAAGACATGGATTTTTTGTGTTTTAAAGTTCTATTTCGTGACAATGTTGATGTGATTATTGAGATAATGTAATGGATATATAAAAGAAAATGTTGTGATGAACAAAACCATTTGGGATTGGTAGAGTATTAGGTAATTAGGAACTTGAACGCTTGATAATTAAGGACTTGGTTAGAAATATGTTACATTGTGGAAAAATAAGTGATTGACTTTGGGGTTATGATGATAATATTAGCTGATATTAGGGACATGCAAGTAAGAAATGGAAATTTGGAAGTATTAGTGAATAATTGGCTAGATGATATTGTTTTATAGAGTCATAGGCAATGTTTGATATTTGATAATTCCCACAAACTTAAGGCTAATGGTATTATCCCTATAGTAATCTTAGAAGTGACTTTATTATACGGAGGTTTTCGAAATAATTTTGGGGATTTATAACTTTAGAAATAAAATGGTTTAAGATTTTTCTTTGAGCTAGGGATTAGAAGATAAATGCAGATTACCTCTGCAAATAAAGTTTGAGTTCAAATTTTGGATTACATTATGATGTTGGATGGATTATTGTTAGGCATTTAGATTAGAACTAACTATGTTTCAAATTGATGGGTTAAGCATGAAAGTCGTACTTTAAGGATAAGTAGGTATAAGGATGTTTTACTTGAAGAAGTTATAAACAAGCATTATTGGGATAAACCTATTTTGAGGATATCAGACAAGATATTAGTGTTTGAATAGTAGATCATCAATCATGATGTTACAAATTACCTCATTATGGTTATTGAGATAATCTTGGAATGTGTGATAGAAAGTGCTTAAATTACCATGATAAGAAAGTAAGTACAAAATGTCAATGACAAGTGGGTTTGTGATTACGTAATTAGATTATTGCACAATTAAGAATAAGATACTAGATAAAGAAGTGATTCAGGAATACATTATGATGGCATCAATTTGAGGAAGCAACTCAATGGAGAATATATAGGAAATCGAGATTGAGAGGTTTTGAGTGAGATTATTATTGAAGGGACAAGGATAAATTTTTAACTAATGTATTATGAAATGATGTATATACACACGGAACGGTTAGGATTGGTGATTGATGAGAGAAAAAGAAAACAAGCTAATAAAGGAAAAATTTGAGTTAAAGTTTCTGTTCGATTGGTGATGAAGTATGAAATGGTGTATTGTAAAGACATGATGGTGGATATTATTAATTTGGATTATGTGCCTGATGAGGTCTAGAGACTCAATCAAGGAAAAAAAAAAAATAATAATTATACCATGGTGAAAAAGATGATACAAAATTTAATCTCCTCCTTATATGGTGTATGAACTCACTCCATATTTAATCGAAATCTTTGGGATATAGAGGTCAAAGGGAAGTATAGCTAAGTTATTTGTAGAGGGCAATTTCTTTGGCAGCTTCATCATAAGAACTTCCTAAAACAGAACTTGTGAAAGAGAGTATATGTCAGTGGATGAATTTAAGCAACCGAAATATCTTTGGAAATAGTATATCTTAGAATAAGTATGGCGACTTGAGTGGACAAAGCTGTCATATTATTTAATGATGTGTGCACATTAGAAAATGGTACAAGATGAGTAAAACAAGTACCCTATTTGGAGGAGGATTTTTTTTGAAGATTGTAGGTGTGTTAAGAAAGGATATACGCAATGAACGTTGAGCTCATTAAATACAGTGACCGAGCGAAGGAGAAGAAATTATAACTAATGATAAGTTAAGTTAATAAATGGAAATTTAATTGGTGGACCCTTGTATGATACTAGAGGTTATGCAAATAAAGTTTTGGGAATTCAATGTGCATTGTGACATTATTTTGGGGTTATGTAGTTATTGAGATGTGGAGTCTTCATTGACGAAGAAGTTAATAATAACATAGTGGAAAAGTTGGTACAAGAACTTAAGCTTTATCTTATATGATGCATCATTGATAGATGTTTTGTAATACGATGGTCAGAAGGAAGTTTTACCATATAATTTGTGGGAAACGGTCTATTAATCAGCTCATCAATAGTAAGGTGTTCCTTAATAGCCAAATAAAATGAAACTTATGAGTAAGAGATCTGTCAATGTTGATAGTTGACTTTTCATACGCGAAATAGTTGGAAGAATAACATAAGTCGTATGTATTACAAAAGGCATGATGATTTGGTTTAAGTTCGTAATGCTTACCATGGGGTTCTATAATCTCGTGTGCAAACCTGAAAATGATATGAACTGAGTGGATTGAGTTTCGCAAAAGTTCCTGTTATATGAGATATTTTTTTTGGTAATACCAGCGTATCAACATGTGTATTGTTAATTAGCCTCAAGATGAAAGTTAAAGGTATGTTGTGATGTTATTAGCATAACCTATGATAGTATGAATGAATTAGCATTACGGATTGACTTAGACAAGGCCATAATGTATTTCATGTGTCTATGTTGCAAAAATAAGTCCTAGATGCGAGCCATATAATCAGACATGAACCTTTGCAACTATGAAACGACTTGACCTATGAGAGAGAAACCAATTGAAATACTTGATCGTAAGGAAAAACAACTGAGAAGTAGGGTGATCCAAATGGTGAAAGTTCTATAGGCTAACCACTTGACCTCTGAGGCTATGTGGGAAATAGAGGAACAAATGAGAACGAAATACCCCCACCTTTTCTCTTAGGGTGATATGATCTTTTTGTAATGAATGCTCTAATTGAGAGTTATATGATACTGCATGATCTGAATGTTTATTTGATGAAACAATTTATGACATTGCTTGTTACGCATATATGATATGGAATGAATTTTTATATGAATGTTTATTATCAATGATTTAGGTTCTAACTGAGCTCCAGTTTCGAGGACGAAACTTTTTCTAAGAGGGGAAGGATGTAATACCCTAAGTTTTACTTTTAATTAATTAATAACTAATCTTAATGATTAAACTAATTGTGAACTAATTTTAGTAAATAAAAATTTCTAAGTTAATTTCTAAAATATGTTGTTTAATAATTTTAGGATAACAAAGTTCATAAATTAAAATTCTAAGTCCTAGCATAAATCTTGTAAATAATGTAAGACTTAAGGTTAGCAAAATTCTGATGGACCCAATGCCTAATGCCCAAACCTTTTGAAGCCCAAACAAAACAAAAAGGCCTAACACTATTCTTCTCCAAAAATCAGAAAATTAGAACACAAATGAAAAGAAAAGCAATAACTCCATCTTCTTCCTCCTCCATACGTGGAAGGACAAGAATGGAGATTTCTTAACAAAGTCAAAAACTATCTCAGTAAATTTAATTGAGTTTTCACCCTCTCAACCACCCTAATCCACTGGTTTTCTCAAAATCCCTGAATTTAGCCACTTGTTTTCTTGAATGGTTTTGGTAATTTAAAATTCTGAAATTCATCTACTGAGATGGAAGTTTCTATAAATAGGGAGGAATGGTTGAGTTTTACAATCACAAAATTAACAACAATAATTCAGAAGTTTACATCCACTAAAAGAATTTGAAACAAAAGTTTTCAAATCTTTCAACTTCTCTGTTTTCCTTCTTTAGTTTCGGCCACCACAAAAACCACCATAGCCACCATCTCTTTTATCTTCTAACTGTCGTCAAGAAGTCAGGACCTCCGCCCAGTGGCAGCGGCACCACCACCCCCAGGCCGTACCTCTTCCTCGTCGTTCTCTGCACGACCATTCTCTCTCTTCTTTCGCGAACCGCACAGCACCATCACACATCACTCGCCTCTCTGCCGCCACACCGCCGACCTTTCCTTCGCCGCAGAGCGCCGTCGCCCAGCCGCGCCACCAGCACCCACCTTCTCCCCTCCCTATCGCATTCCCCTCGAACCCCTTACGCCTATCTTTCTCTTCCTCGCGACATCACGGTCCATCACCCAGCATCACTCGCCTTTTGTGCGTCCTTCTGTGTTTTCGGCGCCTGAATGTGCCCAATTCGCCGGACCTCCGGCCGCGACGCAAGCCCCTCGTTTTTGCGTGTGTGTGTGTTTTTTTTTGGTGAGTTTCTTGTTTTACTTCCCTTAAATTTGACTAGAGTTTCTGTTTTTACATTTCCTTTAAATTGATAGAGATTCTTGTTTTACATTTTTGTAAATGTTGACTTTGTCAAGATGAAGGAGATCCCATTATAAATGGTGCTAAGTAATTCATGCTCATCACTAGTTAAGTAAGTCACTTAATATGTTATAGTGAATCACCTAAGTTTAGTAAATTATTAGTCTATACTAATTAAAATTTAGATGGCCAAGCCTTAATTATTAAATTATAACATGTTTTAACATATACCCTTTAATTAGTCTAAAAGTTTAATATAATACTTGTAATTTTAATAAGTATCTCACTTATAGGAGTGCAATTATAAGCTTATAATATGACTAAAATATGGATATATATATTTAATTTGATATCTAAGTAATATCATCGATTATATCATGAGATAAGTATAAAGGTTGTGGATAAACTATTTAACTTCAACATATTACGTAATCGTTAAATAAGTTAGACTTCATAACTTATATAAACAATAGTATAAACTAAAAATCATACTTAAAGAGCACTTATATTAATGTTCTATTAATTTCTAACTTATAAAAATACTCGTTTTGAAATTAAAAGAACTCGTTCCTCGGAGCTCAGTAAGGACGATGGACAAAGAAGAGGATTATTGTTATTATTCTGCAATCAAGGTAAAAGCGTACCCGCGCTTCTCGCTTTTTAATGCGTTTTTATAATATGCTACTGAGATGATGATTTATGAACACGTTATTTTTGAGTTGCGGGAATATTATTACATGTTTTGATTACGTATCCTGAGATTTATATGATTGAAAGATACTGAGTTACAGAAGCATACTGATCTAAATGAAATGATCTTGTTTATGAAATATTAATGGAAGTTACTGAGTTTTAGAATACATGATCACTGTTAAAATAAAAAGAAACGTAACATGATAAAGAAAAGTGAAAAGAACTGGTTGGTTGTACCTACTGACTGACTGAAGGTCGTGCACGTACCGTACTGCTTACTGGGGCACTGGCCCGATACTGTTTACTGGGGCACTGGCCCACTATTTACTGGTGTAGGGCAAGCCGGGCCAAGGCCCTTGCACAGTGGTGCATACACATACTGGGAGACGTCCCAGCACTGATGATGTACATCAACCAGAGTAAAAACTGATGAAATGGAATCATGGACTATTAAAGTGAAGTGAATGAATAATGTTTTCGCAAATGTTTGAATTATTCTTCCTCCCTGTTTGCAAATAAAATGAGTTGAAATGAGTTTACGTTGCTGGGGTAGTTTGTTGCTGAGCTCTTCATACGTTTTGCTTTTATGTTTATAGGTATGGTCAGACAGTTGAAGATGTTGGTAAAACGGATTTTGCTAATAGTGTTAAAGAATCTAGTATGGCACTAATAATAAGGGTTCGTAAGCTCAAGCTAGAAGCACTACAAGAGAGAGAGTTCAGGATGGATCTCGTGTATCAATGCTGTTGTCTGTATTTATATCTCACGGGCAGGAAGATTATATTATTATTATAGCTAATATTGGTGAGTTTTAAGAATTATAGTCTCTAAGACTATTTAAGCTAATTATTATATTACTGGGCCCATAACCCACAGGTTTAATTTTCTAGTTTACGCTACCAATTATAAGTATATGTGTTTAAATGAGGTTATTAATGTGCGGGGCGTTACAGAATGGTATCAGAGCTGAAACCCGGCCGGAAGTGTGTAGCATCGCCCGGGTATGAACACTTTTGGGGAATTAGACGCTGAGAAAATTGAGGTGTGATAGATGACTATTTGGGTTACTTGAGTTTAAAATTAGAAGTATGACCTTTTGAGGAATATTTGGAGATTGAAACGAGCTTAATTTTTGGGTTGATAGTCTAAGATAATGAATGAATGGAGAATTATAAGGTCCTTTCATGGATACGAATTATGTGCAAAATTAGATGCTAAGTGGTTCATATAATAACTATTTGGGCATATAGGGACTTATAAATTATGAATAATATTTTGAGGCATGAGTGACTATATTTTGGGATCAAGTTAAGGAATATTTGGAGATTTTATGGTGGATAGGATTATATTACTTTGGATATTAAGAATCGGATGAAGGATTATTCTAGGGCTAATGTTATGCGCGTATTATTGACATTAATTCTTGGAGTAATACTATACGATAATTTAGATTGAATTTTTTATGTATACAATGATTTTGGGATTCGAAAAATTTAGAGGAAATTATGATTTCTACTTGAGAAGTTAGGAAATAATCAACATGACTTGAGATTTGAGCTTTAAAAAGGCAAAGTACGTCATTTTATGATGCAAACTTATATTCGATGTTATAGTTGATGAAGAACGAAATTATGACTATGAAAGGAGCATTAACTCAAGAGGTTAGATTAAAGTGTTATTTCGAAGGAATAGAAATGTGGTACTTGAAAATGTGACTACATGGGTACAATTGGGGAGTAAGCATTTAGAAACCATGAGAAAAAGTAATTCAGAAAAGTAAGTGCTTGAAACCTTAAATATTTTACTAAGACATGGATTTTTTGTGTTTTAAAGTTCTATTTCGTGACAATGTTGATGTGATTATTGAGATAATGTAATGGATATATAAAAGAAAATGTTGTGATGAACAAAACCTTTGGGATTGGTAGAGTATTAGGTAATTAGGAACTTGAACGCTTGATAATTAAGGACTTGGTTAGAAATATGTTACATTGTGGAAAAATAAGTGATTGACTTTGGGGTTATGATGATAATATTAGCTGATATTAGGGACATGCAAGTAAGAAATGGAAATTTGGAAGTATTAGTGAATAATTGGCTAGATGATATTGTTTTATAGAGTCATAGGCAATGTTTATATTTGATAATTCCCACAAACTTAAGGCTAATGGTATTATCCCTACAGTAATCTTAGAATGACTTTATTATACGGAGGTTTTCGAAATAATTTTGGGGATTTATAACTTTAGAAATAAAATGGTTTAAGATTTTTCTTTGAGCTAGGGATTAGAAGATAAATGCAGATTACCTCTGCAAATAAAGTTTGAGTTCAAATTTTGGATTACATTATGATGTTGGATGGATTATTGTTAGGCATTTAGATTAGAACTAACTATGTTTCAAATTGATGGGTTAAGCATGAAAGTCGTACTTTAAGGATAAGTATGGTATAAGGATGTTTTACTTGAAGAAGTTATAAACAAGCATTATTGGGATAAACCTATTTTGAGGATATCAGACAAGATGTTAGTGTTTGAATAGTAGATCATCAATCATGATGTTACAAATTACCTCATTATGGTTATTGAGATAATCTTGGAATGTGTGATAGAAAGTGCTTAAATTACCATGATAAGAAAGTAAGTACAAAATGTCAATGACAAGTGGGTTTGTGATTACGTAATTAGATTATTGCACAATTAAGAATAAGATACTAGATAAAGAAGTGATTCAGGAATACATTATGATGGCATCAATTTGAGGAAGCAACTCAATGGAGAATATATAGGAAATCGAGATTGAGAGGTTTTGAGTGAGATTATTATTGAAGGGACAAGGATAAATTTTGACTAATGTGTTATGAAATGATGTATATCACACGGAACGGTTAGGATTGGTGATTGAGAGAAAAAGAAAACAAGCTAATAAAGGAAAAATTTGAGTTAAAGTTTCTGTTCGATTGGTGATGAAGTATGAAATGGTGTATTGTAAAGACATGATGGTGGATATTATTAATTTGGATTATGTGCCTGATGAGGTCTAGAGACTCAATCAAGGAAAAAAAAAAATAATAATTATACCATGGTGAAAAAGATGATACAAAATTTAATCTCCTCCTTATTGGTGTATGAACTCACTCCATATTTAATCGAAATCTTTGGGATATAGAGGTCAAAGGGAAGTATAGCTAAGTTATTTGTAGAGGGCAATTTCTTTGGCAGCTTCATCATAAGAACTTCCTAAAACAGAACTTGTGAAAGAGAGTATATGTCAGTGGATGAATTTAAGCAACCGAAATATCTTTGGAAATAGTATATCTTAGAATAAGTATGGCGACTTGAGTGGACAAAGCTGTCATATTATTTAATGATGTGTGCACATTAGAAAATGGTACAAGATGAGTAAAACAAGTACCCTATTTGGAGGAGGATTTTTTTTGAAGATTGTAGGTGTGTTAAGAAAGGATATACGCAATGAACGTTGAGCTCATTAAATACCAGTGACCGAGCGAAGGAGAAGAAATTATAACTAATGATAAGTTAAGTTAATAAATGGAAATTTAATTGGTGGACCCTTGTATGATACTAGAGGTTATGCAAATAAAGTTTTGGGAATTCAATGTGCATTGTGACATTATTTTGGGGTTATGTAGTTATTGAGATGTGGAGTCTTCATTGACGAAGAAGTTAATAATAACATAGTGGAAAAGTTGGTACAAGAACTTAAGCTTTATCTTATATGATGCATCATTGATAGATGTTTTGTAATACGATGGTCAGAAGGAAGTTTTACCATATATATTTGTGGGAAACGGTCTATTAATCAGCTCATCAATAGTAAGGTGTTCCTTAATAGCCAAATAAAATGAAACTTATGAGTAAGAGATCTGTCAATGTTGATAGTTGACTTTTCATACGCGAAATAGTTGGAAGAATAACATAAGTCGTATGTATTACAAAAGGCATGATGATTTGGTTTAAGTTCGTAATGCTTACCATGGGGTTCTATAATCTCGTGTGCAAACCTGAAAATGATATGAACTGAGTGGATTGAGTTTCGCAAAAGTTCCTGTTATATGAGATATTTTTTTTGGTAATACCAGCGTATCAACATGTGTATTGTTAATTAGCCTCAAGATGAAAGTTAAAGGTATGTTGTGATGTTATAGCATAACCTATGATAGTATGAATGAATTAGCATTACGGTTGACTTAGAAGGCCATATGTATTATGTCTATGTTTGCAAAAATAAGTCCTAGATGCGAGCCATATAATCAGACATGAACCTTTGCAACTATGAAACGACTTGACCTATGAGGAGAAACCAATTGAAATACTTGATCGTAAGGAAAAAAACTGAGAAGTAGGGTGATCCAAATGGTGAAAGTTCTATAGGCTAACCACTTGACCTCTGAGGCTATGTGGGAAATAGAGGAACAAATGAGAACGAAATACCCCACCTTTTCTCTTAGGGTGATATGATCTTTTTGTAATGAATGCTCTAATTGAGAGTTATATGATACTGCATGATCTGAATGTTTATTTGATGAAACAATTTATGACATTGCTTGTTACGCATATATGATATGGAATGAATTTTTATATGAATGTTTATTATCAATGATTTAGGTTCTAACTGAGCTCCAGTTTCGAGGACGAAACTTTTTCTAAGAGGGGAAGGATGTAATACCTAAGTTTTACTTTTAATTAATTAATAACTAATCTTAATGATTAAACTAATTGTGAACTAATTTTAGTAAATAAAAATTTCTAAGTTAATTTCTAAAATATGTTGTTTAATAATTTTAGGATAACAAAGTTCATAAATTAAAATTCTAAGTCCTAGCATAAATCTTGTAAATAATGTAAGACTTAAGGTTAGCAAAATTCTGATGGACCCAATGCCTAATGCCCAAACCTTTTGAAGCCCAAACAAAACAAAAAGGCCTAACACTATTTTCTCCAAAAATCAGAAAATTAGAACACAAATGAAAAGAAAAGCAATAACTCCATCTTCTTCCTCCTCCATACGTGGAAGGACAAGAATGGAGATTTCTTAACAAAGTCAAAAACTATCTTAGTAAATTTAATTGAGTTTTCACCCTCTCAACCACCCCTAATCCACTGGTTTTCTCAAAATCCCTGAATTTAGCCACTTGTTTTCTTGAATGGTTTTGGTAATTTAAAATTCTGAAATTCATCTACTGAGATGGAAGTTTCTATAAATAGGGAGGAATGGTTGAGTTTTACAATCACAAAATTAACAACAATAATTCAGAAGTTTACATCCACTAAAAGAATTTGAAACAAAAGTTTTCAAATCTTTCAACTTCTCTGTTTTCCTTCTTTAGTTTCGGCCACCACAAAAACCACCATAGCCACCATCTCTTTTATCTTCTAACTGTCGTCAAGAAGTCAGGACCTCCGCCCAGTGGCAGCGGACCAACCACCCCCAGGCCGTACCTCTTCCTCGTCGTTCTCTGCACGACCATTCTCTCTCCTCTTTCGCGAACCGCACAGCACCACCACACATCATCACTCGCCTCTCTGCCGCCCACCCGCCGACCTTTCCTTCGCCGCAGAGCGCCGTCGCCCAGCCGCGCCACCAGCACCCACCTTCTCCCTCCCTACTCGCATTCCCTCGAACCCCTGTACGCCTATCTTTCTCTCTCCTCTGCGCGACATCACGGTACCATCACCCAGCATCACTCGCCTTTCTGCTCGCCGCCCTTCTGTCGCCTTTCGCCGCCTCGGAATGCTGCCCATTCGCCGGACCTCCGGCCGCGACGCCAAGCCCCTCGTTTCTCCCTGCGTGTGTGTGTGTTCTTTTTTAGGTGAGTTTCTTGTTTTACATTCCCTTAAATATTGACTAGAGTTTCTGTTTTTACATTTCCTTTAAATGTTGACTAGAGATTCTTGTTTTACATTTTTGTAAATGTTGACTTTGTCAAGATGAAGGAGATCCCACTTACTAAATGGTGCTAAGTAATTCATGCTCATCACTAGTTAAGTAAGTCACTTAATATGTTATAGTAGAATCACCTAAGTTTAGTAAATTATTAGTCTATACTAATTAAAATTTAGATGGCCAAGCCTTTAATTATCTAAATTATAACATGTTTTAACATATACCCTTTGAATTAGTCTAAAAGTTATAATATAATACTTGTAATTTTAATAAGTATCTCACTTATAGGAGTGCAATTATAAGCTTATAATATGACTAAAATATGGATATATAATATTTTAATTTGATATCTAAGTAATATCTATCGATTATCATGAGATAAGTATAAAGGTTGTGGATAAACTATTATAACTTCAACATATTACGTAATCGTTAAATAAGTTAGACTTCATAACTTATATAAACAATAGTATAAACTAAAAATCATACTTAAAGAGCACTTATATTAATGTTTCTATTAATTTCTAACTTATAAAAATACTCGTTTTGAAACTTAAAAGAACTCGTTCCTCGGAGCTCAGTAAGGACGATATCAAGGACATAAGAAGAGGATTATTGTTATTATTCTGCAATCAAGGTAACAACTACTGCTGGTACCCGCAATTCCTTTGAAATGCGTTTTTTATAATATGCTACTGAGATGATGATTTATGAACACGTGTATTTTTGAGTTGCGGGAATATTATTACATGTTTTGATTACGTATCCTGAGATTTATATGATTGAAAGATACTGAGTTACAGAAGCATACTGATCACTGAAATGATCTTGTTTATGAAATATTAATGGAAGTTACTGAGTTTCTAGAATACACTGATCACTGTTAAAATAAAAGAAACGTAACATGATAAAGAAAAGTGAAAGAACTGGTTGGTTGTACCTACTGACTGACTGAAGGTCGTGCACGTACCGTACTGCTTACTGGGGCACTGGCCCGATACTGTTTACTGGGGCACTGGCCCACTACTGTTTACTGGTGTAGGGCAATGCCCGGGGCCAAGGCCCTTGCACAGTGGTGCATACACATACTGGGAGACGTCCCAGCACTGACTGATGTACATCAACCAGAGTAAAAACTGATGAAATGGAATCATGGACTATTAAAGTGAAGTGAATGAATAATGTTTTCGCAAATGTTTGAATTATTCTTCCTCCCTGTTTGCAAATAAAATGAGTTGAAATGAGTTTACGTTGCTGGGTAGTTTGTTGCTGAGCCTCGGCTCATAACGTTTTGCTTTTATGTTTTAGGTATGGTCAGACAGTTGAAAGATCGTTGGTAAAACGGATTTTGCTAATGAGTGTTAAAGAATCTAGTATGGCACTAATAATAAGGGTTCGTAAGCTCAAGCTAGAAGCACTACAGAGAGAGAGTTCAGGATGGATCTCGTGTATCAATGCTGTTGTCTGTATTTTATATCTCATGGGCTAGGAAGATTATATTATTATTATAGCTAATATTGGTGAGTTTTAAGAATTATAGTCTCTAAGACTATTTAAGCTAATTATTATATTACTGGGCCCATAACCCACAGGTTTAATTTTCTAGTTTACGCTACCAATTATAAGTATATGTGTTTAAATGAGGTTATTAATGTGCGGGGCGTTACAGAATGGTATCAGAGCTGAAACCCGGCCGGAAGTGCGTAGCATCGCCCGGGTATGAACACTTTTGGGGAATTAGACGCTGAGAAAATTGAGGTGTGATAGATGACTATTTGGGTACTTGAGTTTAAAATTAGAAGTATGACCTTTTGAGGAAATATTTGGAGATTGAAACGAGCTTAATTTTTGGGTTGATAGTCTAAGATATGAAACATTGAATGGAGATTATAAGGTCCTTTCATGGATACGAATTATGTGCAAAATTAGATGCTAAGTGGTTCATTAATAACTATTTGGGCATTAGGGACTTATAAATTATGAATAATATTTTGAGGCATGAGTGACTATATTTTGGGATCAAGTTAAGGAATATTTGGAGATTTTATGGTGGATAGGATTATATTACTTTGGATATATAAGAATCGGATGAAGGATTATTCTAGGGCTAATTATGGCGTATTATTGACATTAATTCTTGGAGTAATACTATACGATAATTTAGATTGAACTTCTTTTTTGTATACAATGATTTTGGGATTCGAAAAATTTAGAGGAAATTATGATTTCTACTTGAGAAGTTAGGAAATAATCAACATGACTTGAGATTTGAGCTTTAAAAAGGCAAAGTACGTCATTTTATGATGCAAACTTATATTCGATGTTATAGATTGAAGAACGAAATTATGACTATGAAAGGAGCATTAACTCAAGAGGTTAGATTAAAGTGTTATTTCGAAGGAATAGAAATGTGGTACTTGAAAATGTGACTACATGGTACAATTGGGGAGTAAGCATTTAGAAACCATGAGAAAAAGTAATTCAGAAAAGTAAGTGCTTGAAACCTTAAATATTTTACTAAGACATGGATTTTTTGTGTTTTAAAGTTCTATTTCGTGACAATGTTGATGTGATTATTGAGATAATGTAATGGATATATAAAAGAAAATGTTGTGATGAACAAAACCATTTGGGATTGGTAGAGTATTAGGTAATTAGGAACTTGAACGCTTGATAATTAAGGACTTGGTTAGAAATATGTTACATTGTGGAAAAATAAGTGATTGACTTTGGGGTTATGATGATAATATTGCTGATATTAGGGACATGCAAGTAAGAAATGGAAATTTGGAAGTATTAGTGAATAATTGGCTAGATGATATTGTTTTATAGAGTCATAGGCAATGTTTGATATTTGATAATTCCCACAAACTTAAGGCTAATGGTATTATCCCTATAGTAATCTTAGAAGTGACTTTATTATACGGAGGTTTTCGAAATAATTTTGGGGATTTATAACTTTAGAAATAAAATGGTTTAAGATTTTTCTTTGAGCTAGGATTAGAAGATAAATGCAGATTACCTCTGCAAATAAAGTTTGAGTTCAAATTTTGGATTACATTATGATGTTGGATGGATTATTGTTAGGCATTTAGATTAGAACTAACTATGTTTCAAATTGATGGGTTAAGCATGAAAGTCGTACTTTAAGGATAAGTATGGTATAAGGATGTTTTACTTGAAGAAGTTATAAACAAGCATTATTGGGATAAACCTATTTTGAGGATATCAGACAAGATGTTAGTGTTTGAATAGTAGATCATCAATCATGATGTTACAAATTACCTCATTATGGTTATTGAGATAATCTTGGAATGTGTGATAGAAAGTGCTTAAATTACCATGATAAGAAAGTAAGTACAAAATGTCAATGACAAGTGGGTTTGTGATTACGTAATTAGATTATTGCACAATTAAGAATAAGATACTAGATAAAGAAGTGATTCAGGAATACATTATGATGGCATCAATTTGAGGAAGCAACTCAATGGAGAATATATAGGAAATCGAGATTGAGAGGTTTTGAGTGAGATTATTATTGAAGGGACAAGGATAAATTTTTAACTAATGTATTATGAAATGATGTATATACACACGGAACGGTTAGGATTGGTGATTGAGAGAAAAAGAAAACAAGCTAATAAAGGAAAAATTTGAGTTAAAGTTTCTGTTCGATTGGTGATGAAGTATGAAATGGTGTATTGTAAAGACATGATGGTGGATATTATTAATTTGGATTATGTGCCTGATGAGGTCTAGAGACTCAATCAAGGAAAAAAAAATAATAATTATACCATGGTGAAAAAGATGATACAAAATTTAATCTCCTCCTTATATGGTGTATGAACTCACTCCATATTTAATCGAAATCTTTGGGATATAGAGGTCAAAGGGAAGTATAGCTAAGTTATTTGTAGAGGGCAATTTCTTTGGCAGCTTCATCATAAGAACTTCCTAAAACAGAACTTGTGAAAGAGAGTATATGTCAGTGGATGAATTTAAGCAACCGAAATATCTTTGGAAATAGTATATCTTAGAATAAGTATGGCGACTTGAGTGGACAAAGCTGTCATATTATTTAATGATGTGTGCACATTAGAAAATGGTACAAGATGAGTAAAACAAGTACCCTATTTGGAGGAGGATTTTTTTTGAAGATTGTAGGTGTGTTAAGAAAGGATATACGCAATGAACGTTGAGCTCATTAAATACCAGTGACCGAGCGAAGGAGAAGAAATTATAACTAATGATAAGTTAAGTTAATAAATGGAAATTTAATTGGTGGACCCTTGTATGATACTAGAGGTTATGCAAATAAAGTTTTGGGAATTCAATGTGCATTGTGACATTATTTTGGGGTTATGTAGTTATTGAGATGTGGAGTCTTCATTGACGAAGAAGTTAATAATAACATAGTGGAAAAGTTGGTACAAGAACTTAAGCTTTATCTTATATGATGCATCATTGATAGATGTTTTGTAATACGATGGTCAGAAGGAAGTTTTACCATATAATTTGTGGGAAACGGTCTATTAATCAGCTCATCAATAGTAAGGTGTTCCTTAATAGCCAAATAAAATGAAACTTATGAGTAAGAGATCTGTCAATGTTGATAGTTGACTTTTCATACGCGAAATAGTTGGAAGAATAACATAAGTCGTATGTATTACAAAAGGCATGATGATTTGGTTTAAGTTCGTAATGCTTACCATGGGGTTCTATAATCTCGTGTGCAAACCTGAAAATGATATGAACTGAGTGGATTGAGTTTCGCAAAAGTTCCTGTTATATGAGATTTTTTTTTGGTAATACCAGCGTATCAACATGTGTATTGTTAATTAGCCTCAAGATGAAAGTTAAAGGTATGTTGTGATGTTATTAGCATAACCTATGATAGTATGAATGAATTAGCATTACGGATTGACTTAGACAAGGCCATAATGTATTTCATGTGTCTATGTTGCAAAAATAAGTCCTAGATGCGAGCCATATAATCAGACATGAACCTTTGCAACTATGAAACGACTTGACCTATGAGGAGAAACCAATTGAAATACTTGATCGTAAGGAAAAACAACTGAGAAGTAGGGTGATCCAAATGGTGAAAGTTCTATAGGCTAACCATTGACCTCTGAGGCTATGTGGGAAATAGAGGAACAAATGAGAAGAAATACCCCACCTTTTCTCTTAGGGTGATATGATCTTTTTGTAATGAATGCTCTAATTGAGAGTTATATGATACTGCATGATCTGAATGTTTATTTGATGAAACAATTTATGACATTGCTTGTTACGCATATATGATATGGAATGAATTTTTATATGAATGTTTATTATCAATGATTTAGGTTCTAACTGAGCTCCAGTTTCGAGGACGAAACTTTTTCTAAGAGGGGAAGGATGTAATACCCTAAGTTTTACTTTTAATTAATTAATAACTAATCTTAATGATTAAACTAATTGTGAACTAATTTTAGTAAATAAAAATTTCTAAGTTAATTTCTAAAATATGTTGTTTAATAATTTTAGGATAACAAAGTTCATAAATTAAAATTCTAAGTCCTAGCATAAATCTTGTAAATAATGTAAGACTTAAGGTTAGCAAAATTCTGATGGACCCAATGCCTAATGCCCAAACCTTTTGAAGCCCAAACAAAACAAAAAGGCCTAACACTATTCTTCTCCAAAAATCAGAAAATTAGAACACAAATGAAAAGAAAAGCAATAACTCCATCTTCTTCCTCCTCCATACGTGGAAGGACAAGAATGGAGATTTCTTAACAAAGTCAAAAACTATCTCAGTAAATTTAATTGAGTTTTCACCCTCTCAACCACCCTTAATCCACTGGTTTTCTCAAAATCCCTGAATTTAGCCACTTGTTTTCTTGAATGGTTTTGGTAATTTAAAATTCTGAAATTCATCTACTGAGATGGAAGTTTCTATAAATAGGGAGGAATGGTTGAGTTTTACAATCACAAAATTAACAACAATAATTCAGAAGTTTACATCCACTAAAAGAATTTGAAACAAAAGTTTTCAAATCTTTCAACTTCTCTGTTTTCCTTCTTTAGTTTCGGCCACCACAAAAACCACCATAGCCACCATCTCTTTATCTTCTAACTGTCGTCAAGAAGTCAGGACCTCCGCCCAGTGGCAGCGGCACCACCACCCCCAGGCCGTACCTCTTCCTCGTCGTTCTCTGCACGACCATTCTCTCTCCTCTTTCGCGAACCGCACAGCACCATCACACATCACTCGCCTCTCTGCCGCCCACCCGCCGACCTTTCCTTCGCCGCAGAGCGCCGTCGCCCAGCCGCGCCACCAGCACCCACCTTCTCCCCTCCCTACTCGCATTCCCCTCGAACCCCTGTACGCCTATCTTTCTCTCTCCTCTACGCGACATCACGGTACCATCACCCAGCATCACTCGCCTTTCTGCTCGCCGCCCTTCTGTCGCCTTTCGCCGCCTCGGAATGCTGCCCATTCGCCGGACCTCCGGCCGCGACGCCAAGCCCCTCTTTCTCCCTGCGTGTGTGTGTGTTCTTTTTTAGGTGAGTTTCTTGTTTTACATTCCCTTAAATATTGACTAGAGTTTCTGTTTTTACATTTCCTTTAAATGTTGACTAGAGATTCTTGTTTTACATTTTTGTAAATGTTGACTTTGTCAAGATGAAGGAGATCCCACTTACTAAATGGTGCTAAGTAATTCATGCTCATCACTAGTTAAGTAAGTCACTTAATATGTTATAGTTTAATCACCTAAGTTTAGTAAATTATTAGTCTATACTAATTAAAATATAGATGGCCAAGCCTTTAATTATCTAAATTATAACATGTTTTAACATATACCCTTTGAATTAGTCTAAAAGTTATAATATAATTACTTGTAATTTTAATAAGTATCTCACTTATAGGAGTGCAATTATAAGCTTATAATATGACTAAAATATGGATATATAATACTTTTAATTTGATATCTAAGTAATATCTATCGATTATCATGAGATAAGTATAAAGGTTGTGGATAAACTATTATAACTTCAACATATTACGTAATCGTTAAATAAGTTAGACTTCATAACTTATATAAACAATAGTATAAACTAAGAATCATACTTAAAGAGCACTTATATTAATGTTTCTATTAATTTCTAACTTATAAAAATACTCGTTTTGAAACTTAAAAGAACTCGTTCCTCGGAGCTCAGTAAGGACGATATCAAGGACATAAGAAAGGATTATTGTTATTATTCTGCAATCAAGGTAACAACTACTGCTGGTACCCGCAATTCCTTTGAAATGCGTTTTTATAATATGCTACTGAGATGATGATTTATGAACACGTGTATTTTTGAGTTGCGGGAATATTATTACATGTTTTGATTACGTATCCTGAGATTTATATGATTGAAAGATACTGAGTTACAGAAGCATACTGATCACTGAAATGATCTTGTTTATGAAATATTAATGGAAGTTACTGAGTTTCTAGAATACACTGATCACTGTTAAAATAAAAGAAACGTAACATGATAAAGAAAAGTGAAAGAACTGGTTGGTTGTACCTACTGACTGACTGAAGGTCGTGCACGTACCGTACTGCTTACTGGGGCACTGGCCCGATACTGTTTACTGGGGCACTGGCCCACTACTGTTTACTGGTGTAGGGCAATGCCAGGGGCCAAGGCCCTTGCACAGTGGTGCATACACATACTGGGAGACGTCCCAGCACTGACTGATGTACATCAACCAGAGTAAAAACTGATGAAATGGAATCATGGACTATTAAAGTGAAGTGAATGAATAATGTTTTCGCAAATGTTTGAATTATTCTTCCTCCCTGTTTGCAAATAAAATGAGTTGAAATGAGTTTACGTTGCTGGGGTAGTTTGTTGCTGAGCCTCGGCTCATAACGTTTTGCTTTTATGTTTTAGGTATGGTCAGACAGTTGAAAGATCGTTGGTAAAACGGATTTTGCTAATGAGTGTTAAAGAATCTAGTATGGCACTAATAATAAGGGTTCGTAAGCTCAAGCTAGAAGCACTGCAAGAGAGAGAGTTCAGGATGGATCTCGTGTATCAATGCTGTTGTCTGTATTTTATATCTCATGGGGTAGGAAGATTATATTATTATTATAGCTAATATTGGTGAGTTTTAAGAATTATAGTCTCTAAGACTATTTAAGCTAATTATTATATTAGTGGGCCCATAACCCACAGGTTTAATTTTCTAGTTTACGCTACCAATTATAAGTATATGTGTTTAAATGAGGTTATTAATGTGCGAGGCGTTACAGTGAGAATGGCCGGGATTGCTCGGGCCAAGCAACACGATATGGCTTAATCACCTCATGAAGTGGCTCTGAATGAACATTTAAATGGACACCCACCCTTGTCTAGGCCACTAAAACTAGAATAATTAGTACCACGAAACTCATGGCCATCATAACCACCATTTTGGCCACTATGTTGACTTGAATTGCCACCTGAACCACCAAGACCTCCATTAAAACCACTTAAAACAGCACCACCAAAACCTTCGCCACCATTTCTAGAAAGTAGGCGAGCGAAGCTATGAAAGGGGCCATTTCCAAGCCCTTCAAATTGGGCGCCAGTACCTAACCCTTGGCCATTAGAACCACTGAATTGGCCACCATCTAACCCCTTACTAATAGAGCTATAAAAGTGGCCACCACATGACATCATATAAGACATCATAAGATTTTGGTTGTTTCTCATGTTTTCCATCTCTATTGCCATACGAACAATTTGTGCTTGCAATTGGTTCGGAGGCGTTGGTTTGTTGAACCCGAAATAATACTTGTTAGTGATTCCCGAGCCAACACCCCTAACACGACCACCTTGCTCAGGTTTGTCTATAACTTTTGCTGGTATATCATCCCCACCATTAGCCTTGACTTCATCTCTTTGTGATTTAGCATCCAATGCTTTCTGACAACAAATAAAGAAATCAAAACAAGTAGCAATAAACAACAGATTTGTGGGGTTGCAAAATGCAATGAATTCAATATATTTGAGCAAAGTGGTCAATCACTTTCCCTTGTGTTTTTAGTCAATTAGCTAGTTGTCTATAGATAGTTACTTGTAATAACATTCACATTCATTCAGAGATATATTAAAACACTCTTCACTTCTCTATCCCTCATTCACATTTCGTCTATCTCTGTAATCTCTCTACTCTATTTCTATTATTAGAAGATTAGTTTAGCTGATCTTGAGTTTCAGTAAGCTTAATCTGAGTTTTTTTTTTAAACTTAATCTGAGTTTTATTCAATGAAATTTCACAAAGGACGCCAATATATGACATGGTTTATAGACAAGAGTTTTATTTTCATTTTCATAGAAAAGGACTGTTAATTTAAACTCTAAAGCAAAAGATTATGGAACAGAAACCACTACTTCAGTTCTACTCTAATTTAGTTTACAAAAACAAAAGTTTGCTTGCTACATTAGGAACACAAGGCGTTGTCCTTCAGGATCACCAATACCTACACTTGTAGCAACTGCTTGATTAACAGTTCTCTACTTATTTACAGTGAACTTACAGCATTTTCAATCTTGGACCGAATTTGAAAATCCTGCCTGAACTCTAGGCATAACGTTATGCAATCATTATGATCAATTGAAATAATAATGTAGTAATCAAAGATCCTACTACGATTTCAGGGAAAGAAAAGTTGTGTAAGGGTCACAAAATTAAGAATGGGGCTAATAAATTCAAATACATTCAAATAATGACTACTAGCTAATAAATTCAAAGCTAATAAATTCACAAATAATGACTACAAGATAATAAATTCACAGTGATTTACACGATGCATTCATACTCTCCCATCAACAGACTTTGTACTTAAATTCAGTTCTACCAAATCAATGCCCATACTCTCCGATAGACCATGCTCCTCAAATCTGCATATGACACCCTTTAAGTTATGTTGCATGGGAAAGGAAAGACGAAAAGTGGGAAATATACTTTCTTAAAATTTCTTTATTTTGAACCCAGTGTGATTGAGTTATTTTATATCTGAACTCGTCGAGATTGATATTAAACTTCTCTACCATCTACATAGTGGATGTAGCTAACATATAATAAGAAAATATTCCAGGTGAGATTTATGTGTTTTTTGGAGATCGGTTTATGTTGCTCTAAAATTATGGCAGTGATGTGACAAACTTATCTCATCCTGGTTGAGAAATATGAAAATAGTTAATTAAAATAGCTTTATGGACAAATAATTAACAATCATTTTTTATTAACATCATAATGACAAAATTATAAAGCAACTTACAAGTTCTTCCATTTTAGGACAACTTGGAATCAAGCCACAAGCATAGAGAGATTTGAACATGTCATACGCATCAATGTTTGACAGATGCAGTAGTTTCAGTTCCTTAAAAGGATGCAAAGAAGAAGTATGAGTTAGTCATAAAGAAACTAAAGCCTAGAAAACAATGGCAACAACTCCTATTACTACTGGGGCTTATGTTGATGCTAGCAAGCCTTATAATGTAGGAGCTGGACCTGGTATACTTGTGCAGGATATCACATAGCCTATGAATAAAATTCTTTGATTACTGAGCCTGAAGAAGATGTGAGGAGACCTGCAGATACCGATGTTAAGATCTGTCATAAAAAGGAACAACCTACTACTATTGAGATTCGTAAGGATATTTATCAGACAAGTGTTAACAAGATGTGTGGAGAAGGGGTATTGAAGCCTCCTAATGGATGGTGTGCGTGGGAAGCTGGAATATTAGAGGCCTAAATAGCCATAAAAAGAATAATGATGTCAAATTGTATAAGTGATCATGTAAATACTTATAATTGCTTCTGCGATTTCCAGATCGGTAGGATTCTTAAACATCATCACTCCATGCTTTTCAGTTGCGTGAGCTTTGAGCCAAATGTCGAGGGACCTGTGTGACATGAATCCCTTTCTTCTCAAGTTCTGTTTTTTGAAATTATACCATAGCATATGAGAAACCAGTATTAAATAGTTATAAATATCATTCTCAGTTAATCAAATCCAATTCGTCAAGACTTACAATCTCTTCTTCAAAATATATATATCCTCGTCGTCCTCCTCGATAGCTCGTATTCTTTTTCAATGACTTCTCTTGATTTTTTTTACTTTGCTCCTTCATATGACATTGGTCTTTCTTTATTAGTATTTATTTTTAACTAGAATAATACAAATTTTTGCCCGTTCTCTCGAATAATAAAAACTTTTGATTATTTTTAAATAATACAAACTTTTGTCTAGAATTCCGCCAGTAGGTCAATGTGACCTTCAACCTGTAAAATAAGTAGAAAAAAAAATAAAGCCCAAAATCTCTTTCTCTCTCCTCCCCCCTACCAACTGAAACCCCCACCCTCACCCCCTCCCCCACGGACGAAACCACTAGTCCACCCTCACCATCCCCTCCTCCACCATGAAACTACCCTCCCAACCACCGGCAACACCACATCTACCCTGCTCCACCCAAGTAAATACCACTACTCCCCTCCCTACCCCCCCAAAACACCACATTTTCCTTTCCCCACCCCCAAAAACAACCCCCACCACTCCTTCACCCCCGAAACCATCCTCCCCACTCCTTCACCATAGAAAACTACCAAACTCACTCATCCCACCCACGAAAACCACCAATCCCTTCCACCCCGGCCTCGAAAACCACCACCCTTCACTCCCTCACCCTCGAAATACAACAAACCCAGGCACCCCACCCTCGAAATACACCAAACCCTGTCACCCCACCCTTGAAATACACCAAACCCAGCCACCCCACCCCCCAAAAATCACCCCCTCTACTCCCTCACCCCTGAAAAAACCAATCGCAACCAAACCATACCACCCTAAAGGTAAATCCTTGCAGCCCCGCCTTCTCCACTCCATAGTTAATCACATGCTCCTGCCTGGCCGCAATAACGCATTTAATCATATACATCTCAAACGAATCCAATTCTAGAAATCGAATTATGTCGATATCGTCGATATGCAAGTAAGACGAAGAAGTGGAAGAAGAGATAGGGTGAGAAGAGGAGAGAGAAACTAGGTGTTTCTTGAAAATGAGAAAAGTGGAATTGTGATCAGTGAAAGAGGAGAGAGAATTTCGATTGTTTGAAGAAGTGAAGGAGGTGGCGACATGGTTGTTGTGTCTGGCCAGGGGAAGGGTGAGGTGGGTTGGGGGGAGAGAGAGAGAAAAAGATTAGAGGGGACCAACAAAAGAAAGAAAAAAAAGGAAAATGTTGGGGTTTTTTTTTTGTTTTTCAAATTGAAATAAAAATTAAAAAAACAACCAATAAGATAATGATACGTGTCATAGTGACTTGCTACAACAAGTTACAACCGTTATTGACCTACCATGGAAATTTTCGGTAAAAGTTTGTATTATTGCGAGAGGACAACAAAAGTTTGTATTATTCTATTTAAAAAATCCTTTATAAAAATTGCCAGAATAGTATTATACTACCTGAAACTCAAGGCTAGTACCATATTTTGTGAAGTTCTCCCAATCATCTTGAGTTATCCAAGGATATTTCCATGGTCTTGTTTGCTTTAACTTTCTAGATGATTTGTACAACCACACCTTTCTCATTCTAGTCTTGAAAGCTCTCCATCGATTAGAGGCCCTCCTTAAGATCCATGCTTTACGTTTCTCTGGTATATCAAGTCCTTTCTACATATTCATTTTATTAGTACAACATATATATATAAGCTCATAGTCAAATAGTTTTCTGATAGCATTAGTTTAAGTTAAAATTTACTTACCGTGATGAACTCTTACACCTCATTCTTCAATTCCTTTGGAACATGACTCCACTTCCTGTAATTTATGCCTACACGTTCTCGAGCCATTACACCAATGTAAGTGGAAGGAGGAGTGTAATTTTTCCCTCTTGGTAATTTATGTGTAGGATGCCATTCAACCGGGATTTTGGTTCCATCTTGAATTGCCTTTCCCACCTTTGCAAGTACAGTGCGACCTCTCTCATTTTCACGTCTAATCTTTTCAGCATCAGATGCTTCATCTTCTGGATCCGAGGCTAAGTTGTCTTCAGATGGGCTTATTTCCTTTCTTTTTTTTGGCAATTACCTATAAAACGCAAGAGCAACACAATAAGACCCACATTAAGAGAATCACAGAAGAATATCTCGTTGGCTTATTCATAATTAGGCTAAAAGGTAAAACTGTTTTTTATAAATAAATCTAAAATCCAATAAATAAATGTGGGTCCACGTAATATAAGAGAATAAACAATTCTAGAACTCTAACAGTATAATTATATACTAAAAGAATCATAGTAGAAAGTGCTAAAAATAAAGCACAACTGTATTCTATGAACATATGCATACAATATTTGTAAAAGCAATAGTGTAATCAACAACTTAACATTACATAAGAAGTAACTCCTTAGGAAATGCAAAATCTAATACAAACTTTCTATATTATTAACATATTTGACAAAACCACACCTCATTTATGTCAAAGACTTTGTTTTACGGCGATGCTTCCGCGAGGTCCCCTCATCAATATTTTCGTCTGCATACATCCCTTCGTCGTAGTCATTTCGTACGTAAGTCGAAGATTCACCATTGTCATCAGTCTCGAATTGTACCTTATTCATAAAAGACCCGTCCTCAATCATAATATCTCCTTCATAGTCATCAATTGTATGTCGAGAACATGGTGATATAACTACATAATTTCTCTTATCAGATGAATCAGTCACATAAAACACTTTTTTAGCTTGACTAGCTAATATGAAAGGATCTTCCTTATGGCCAATTTTGTTAAGATTGACTACAGTAAATCCAAGGTCATCAATAAGAACACTAGTGTTGTTGTCGACTCACTTGCAACCAAAAAGAGGAACGGAGAAACCATCACTAGGGAAAAAAACGGAAGGGTTGCGGTTAGCCCAAAATCCACAGCCTTTCGTAAACGAAGGGCTGCGATTTTTTTAAAAACGCTTTCCTTTTAGTGAAGGGTTGCGGTTAGCCCAAACACCGCAGCCCTTCGTAAATGAAGGGCTGCGGTTTTTGGGCTAACCGCAACCCTTTACCCACCCGCGAAAATATTATTTCAATGGGCTTTTAAATATTTTGGAAGGAATTCAGTGGGCGGGCTTTTAAAATATTCAAAACTCCTTATTAAACCCTCATTCTCTCTCCTCTCTCACAAATCTTACAAATCTCCCTTGTCGATCAGTCTCTCACGCACAAATCTTCAAACCACCACCACCACCACAAATCTTCACACCACCCCTACAAATCCTCCTTTGCCTCTCGTCTCTGGGCTCTCCTCGCGTCTCCTCTTACCCTCGCTCACACCACCATACCCCCTCTTCTTGCGCGCACCACTCTCGTCTCCTCTGCCTTTGCTCTTACCACCTCGCCGGCATTCGCACAAATCACTCCTCGCGTCTCCTCTTGCCGTCGCTCACACAACCACACCCCCTCTTCTTGTGCGCACCACTCACGTCTCCTCTACCATCGCTCACACCACCTCGTCAGCATTCGCACAAATTGCTCCTCGTCTCACACCACCTCGCCGGCATTCACACAAACCACTCGCGTCTCCTCTGTCGTTGCTCACACCAGATCTAGGGTTGGTTCGTTTTTTATTTTAGTTTGTCATTTTTAATTTTTTTTTTTGTATTTGTTGGTTTTTGATGGTATTTTTCGTATTTTTTTTGTTAATTTTAGGTTTTTTAGTTTTATGGAATTAATTTAAGATGGTTTGAGATTAATTTGAGATCTAGGGTTCGAGATTTACTCAGTTTTTATCATTTTAATTTTTCCAATTTTAGGTTTTTTTTATTTTATTTTGTGGAATTAATTTGATTTTATGTTTTTGATTCGTTTCAGAGAGATTTCTGCTCAAATTTTGTCTTGATATTGTTATGAGAATCAATATTTAGGTTTCATCTGGATGATCTTTGTGAATTTGGTTGCTGGAGATTTGCTTTGTTATTGTGAGACATTTGCATCAAGTTGTCTTGAATTTCTTCTGCAAGAAGAAGTTAGCTGTGTTTTCTGATTAATTTACGTTTTTTGGACTATGATGTTCTCGCTTTTTCGATCTTACCAGTTTACGTCCTAAATTTCTTGATATTTAGGAGTAAAATAATGCAAAAAAAAAATATTTTTTGGGTCAAAAGGGCTGCGATTAGGGTCAAAACAGCAGCCTTGTACAAAGAAGGGTCGCGGCTTAAAGCCACATCCCTTCCGTTTTTTTCCACTAGTGTACAAAAAAAATGAAGGGATGCTACGGAAAGGGTTGCTGGCCAAAAACGCAGCCCTTCCCTTTTTCTCCACTAGTGCATGATAATGCAACTCATATATCTCTTCAATGACACTATAATAACGCATTTTATAATAGACGGGATGCTTATCTTTAACACTAGCAAAATGCAAAGCTTCGGCTTCCAAAATTACTCCACTATTCTGCATGTTGCTATGTTCATCTTGGTCTCTTGTGTAGAATGTACAACCATTAATGGCAAAGCCAGAGTATAAAGAGGCATTGAAATTCGGTCCATAGGCTAAACTCTTAAGTCGATT
The DNA here is from genome assembly GCF_026745355.1 of Beta vulgaris subsp. vulgaris. Classification (NCBI taxonomy): domain Eukaryota; kingdom Viridiplantae; phylum Streptophyta; class Magnoliopsida; order Caryophyllales; family Amaranthaceae; genus Beta; species Beta vulgaris. The sequence continues at coordinate 30,010,445 of NC_079208.1, forward strand.
AGAAATGTCTTTGTTTGAAATTTTGAGTTCTTCCATTACTTGTTTCTTAAACTAAGCACTGAATGAATTCTTATATTAATCTGCTAGAGACTTCTCATGGGCCTTCCGATTTTGTTGTCTCAAGTAAGTCATGTTGCTTAACATAAGGTGCAACTTCTTCCACATTATGCAAAACATAGGTGTGTGCCGAAATCCACTTGTCATAAGATAAGTCAATTGGTTTATGACCAATGGTGCCCTTTCGGTCTATTCTATCACTATGACGAGATGTGGAAAGCCCAATCATCTTCACATTTCCTAGGCACTCACTACAAAATGCCATGACATTCTCATATAGGACTAAGCTATACAACCTTCGGGCCGCCTATGATTCTTCACATACCCCTTATATGTTTTCATTTGTCTCTCGAAAGGGTATTGATTTCTTAAATATACTGGCCCATAAAATCTAACCTCTCTCACTAAATGTACGCCCAGATGAATCATGACATCAAAAAATGATGGAGGGAAGTACATTTCCAATTGGCACAAAATCACAACAATTTGACTTTCTAAATCATCCATGTCTTTATAATCCATGACTTTGTTGTAGATTGCATTAATAAAAGAACATAACCAAGTTATGAAAACTCGAACATTTTTAGGCAGAATACCACGAATTGCCACTAGTAACAATTATTGCATTAAAACAGAGCAATCATGAGATTTTAGGCTCATAAGTTTCAAGTTTTGCATAGAAACAAGACTACTGAAGTTCGAAGAGTAACCCTGCGGCACTTTCTCTCTAGCCAAACACTCACAAAACTGAATTTTCTCCTTTCTTGACAGTGTATAAGCAGCTGGGAAAAATTTCTAGATGGGATGAAGTTCAGTTCTAATATTCATTTCTTTCAGGTCATCTTTAGCATTAAGGTCGTCCTTTGTCTTTCCAGGGATATTCTGTAAGGTACCAATAAGACTATCACATACATTATTTTCGATATGCATTATATATAAAGAATGTCTAACAAACAAGAGTCTCCAATAAGGCAGGCTCCACAAATTAGAACACTTCTTATAGCTTTGTGTTGGCAGATCTTTTTTGTTTCCTCTTTCAAATGTGATCTGTAGATCTTTTATCTTTGCAAACACATCTTCACTCGTTAACACCTTTCGACGTCTTTCAAATATTTGTTTCCCATCAAATGCCTTCTTTCGCCATCTTTAAATATGATCACATGGCAAAAAGGGACAATGTCCAAAAAGAACAGTCTTTTTTTATGCTTTTAGTTGTATTCCCTTGAAACCATCCTCGCATAGCGGACAAGGTGCCTTCCCTTTTACGATATACCCTGAAAGATTTCCATATGCTGGATAATCTTGAATAGTGCAGAATAACATTACCCTCAAATTGAACTTTTCCTGGCGATGTGCATCAAAAACCTCAACACCTCTCTCCCACAGAATCTTGAAATCGTCAATAAGAGGTTGCAAGTAAATATCAATGTCATTTCCAGGCTGTTTTGGTCCAGAAATTAGCAATGATAACATCATGTACTTTTTTTCATGCACAAGGAAGGAGACAAGTTATAAGTAACCAAAATAACTGGCCAAGTACTATACGTGCTACTAAGCGAGCCGAATGGGTTCATACCATCCGTAGATAGTGCAAGGCATAGGTTACATTCATATTTCTTAAAATCAGGAAAAGTTTCATCAATAAACCTCCACTACAGGGAATCAACCGGGTGTCTCATTAGCCCATCCTTAGTATGACCATTATGATTCCATGTCAACTTCTTTGCATCCCTTGTTGAAAACATACGTCGAAACCTTAGTATTATTGAGAAATACCATAAAATCTTAGCCGGTATTCTTACCTTTTTCTTATATCGTGATATATTACACACGGAATAATCGTTTAATGATTCATACTCATTACTATATAGAATGCAATCGTTAGGGCAAGCATGGATCTTCTCGTAGCGCAAACCCATAGTAGATAATATCTTTTTTGCCTCATAAGTACAACCTGGAAGAACATTATCCTCTGGAAGCATGTCTTTCACCGCTTCAAGTAACAGAGTAAAACTTGCATCACTCCAACCCTCACCTACTTTCAAGTTATACAACTTGAGTACAAATGACAATCTTGAGTACTTGGTGCAACCGTTGTACAAAGGCTTCTCAGTATCACTTAACAAAGTCTCAAATATAGCAGGATTACCATCAAAATTTTCCTAAACAACGTGTATCATGTCCTCCAACCTATCACCCTCATTACTGTCATAACCTTCACTAACATCATTCATAAATAAAGTTTTTTCCCCACTAGTAGAATAATTGCTTATTGCTGCGGTTTTACCTATACGCAGCAATATATCACGTAAAAAGAAAAGAAAAAATATAAAATAACCATATTGCTGCGGTTTCGACCGAAAACCGCAGCAATATGGTTTCAACAGAATTTTTTTGAAAATTTTTTGACTATTTGACCAAATATATTGCTGCGGTTTCTGGCAAAAACTGCAACAATATATTAAAATAATATTAAAAAATATTATTTAAACCTATTGATGCGGTTCCTAGAAAAAACCGCAGCAATAGGGTTATTAGGGTTTTTTTAGTGTTTTTTTTAGGAATAGGGTTTTATTTAATGTATTGAGCGCCATTTACCTCACTATTTCTCTCTCACTCCTTCCTTCCTCCCTCAATCTCATGCGACGTTTCCTCCCTCATTCTCACTCATCCGTTTCCTCCCGCCATTCTCACTCATCCGGTCTCCTCCCTCATTCTCACTCATCCAAATCTCCTCCTCATTCGTCATTCTCACTTGTGGCTTGAGCCTCGTTCTTTGTCGTGGCTTGATTCTCGTTCTTCGTCGTTCTTCAATCGAGATTTCAAGATATCCCTCCTCGAGCTATCACATCACCAGTAGGCAACGTTCGTCCGCGCTCGTTCTTCGGCGGTTCACCAGTAGGCAGCGTTCATCGTTCACGCTCGTCGTTAGCGCCCCTTCTTCGTCGGTTCACCAGTAGGCAGCCTTCGTCGTCCGCGCTCGTTCTTCGTCGGTTCACCAGTAGGCAACGTTTGTCGTCCACTCGAAGTCTTCATCGTTCCTCAAATCTCCAGATCTTGTTTTCTTTTTTTTTGTTTATTTTTAGTTTTTAAGTTTCAAATCTCCAGATCTTTATCCTCGAAATTTTCTTCATGTTGGGTGATTTTTAAGATACTTGTTATAATATCTTTTCACATCTGCTGTTTTTTTGTATTATAGTTTTGATTTTCAGTTTCTTTTTTCAGTTTCTTTTTTTTTTATCACTTTCTTTCTTGTTTTCATTATATTTTTTTGTTATTAGTTATTTAGTTATAATTCTGTTTTTTTATTTTTGCTTTTTTATTTTACTTGTTATTTTTTGTACTCATATGAATCTCATTTTGCATTTTTGTACTCATATTCCAGTCATTTTGTACTCATATAATGAACCGCAGACATATGAATCTCATAATATTTTAATATTTCAAATTTAATTTGCAAATGCAAAAAAAAAAAATTAATTCTATACCAGGTCATATTGCTGCGGGTATGACCAAAAACCGCAGCAATATACTCGATTTTTTCTGATAAAAAAAGATAACATTGCTGCGGTTTTGTGCTAGAAACCGCAGCAATATGTTGAGATATTGCTGCGGTTTAAAACCGCAGCAATATAATTAATACCTATTGCTGCCCCCTTAATTGTTGCGCCCCCAAAACCGCAGCAATAAGGCACTTTTCAACCGCAGCAAATAGCATTTATTCTACTAGTGTCCTTAGCTTCACCATGAAAAATCCAACGGATGTATGTTCTATCAAAGGCCCATTTACTCGAATGATTTGGTATCTCATCAACTTTCTTATGCAACAAATTATGGCACGTAAAACAAGGACAAGGTAATCTATCATTTCCTCCACCATTCTTCACAGCAAAATTTATAAATTCCTTCACTCCACCAATATACATCGGGTCACCGGGTTTTGTCATGGTAATCCAACTACGATCAATTTCTACATATCACAAGCTCACATAAAAAACCACATGTATTTACATGATTAAGAATAAGAAGTTGCACTCAAAAACCTATATCTTTAGTCTTTTCATCCACAAATAAAGGCAGAAAGATTTGGAGTTTTTTGTGTTTATAAACCCTAAGGACCACCAACTGATTCCCGCCCCCCCCCCCCCCCCCAAAAAAACCAATATTCAAATATACATAGAACTGTAGTTGCTCAAGTTTAGCTTACTAGGACACTTTAACTTCCATTATCAACTGAAACACATTATTAATCAAAACATCAACTTAATGGCTCATACAAGGTTGGAAAGACCCATAATTTGGTGGTAACATGATGTGTTGATGCAACTATGAACACCCTAGAAGCAAACTTTTAAACCAAAAAGCAACGGAAACTAGAATTGCAAGAAGGGTCAGTTCAAGTGAAGTAGCCCAGAAGATACATATTCTGTCCTAACAATGACTCAAAGACACAATTTACCATCCATTTTGAGGAACACTTCTGGACTTCAAAGCAACTTCTAACGACAAACAAAACAATGCTTTTAACATCTTAACCGGTGTCATGAGTAATAATTTACGGGTCTCTCAAGTCTGTAGAAAACAAAGAGTTCTAGTTTAAACATGATTTTTTTACATGATGACAAATATGTTTTTTCATGTAATATTATGGGGCATTACCAAAGACAAAAAATTAATTTGGTATCAGACTAACTCAAATTTGGGCAAACAGAGTTCTTAAATATTTCGGCAAACATATTTAATTTGATTGAGATGCAACATACTTGCAATACTATAATTTGAATTTTCTTTGACATTACTTCTTGATAGCAAGCCGAAAAATATATTAGTTGAAGGAAATGAAATACCTTATGATGAATCCAAAAGTATGTTGATTTGTAGTGTGTTTAATATTCACCCAGAGTTCCTATATTCAAAGAGTCGCACTCATACATTAAGTTGTGCATAATAAAGTCAATTGTAGGTTAATTTCATCACAATATTCTTATAATCACCAACACCAATGACTTGTCAAAAAACTTGTTGCTAATGCGTCAGTTATAATTAATATAACGAACCATTAGAATAGAGTAGGGAAGCCATCAACACAAAAGTAAATAAAGTCACAGTATGTATAGCCAACTAATTCTCACATTATTCTCTACATTATATTTCATTTTAGAAGCAAGTCAAAAGCATGTAGCAGTCGTCTGTATAAATTTTCACTCCAGTTTAAATGTAGAATAACAAATATGATAGATGAACACTCCAATAGAATTCATAGAAAGAGAGAAACCTAAAAACGGCAAGGAGACTGAATACGAAAACATAAATCCCCCCTCAAAACCTTAAAGTTCATTAAAAAAAGTGCGAATGGGGTTATGACCAGCACTCTCCGACCTCCGTCCCACAAGAAACCTCCACATTGTTGTATTTTGATAGCCTGTAAAAGAATTGTCTTTCATTGGAAGTAAAAATATTATTTTCCCCTTTTATCTTACCATCATATAACCCCTTTTTTCCTTCTATCATAACAATTATCTTTCTTTTCCTCTCTCCATGCACTTCCAATTATTTTATTTTGTCAACAACTATTATGAAAACACCTGCCAAGTCAACCATGAAGTTTACTACTAAACACATAGAATAATTCCATATAAATGATTGAAAATATCTAGCATGAAATCAGCTACAATAATCAGCTTAGATAATACCTTGCTACTTATTGTAAGAGACCAAAAATAAATACTTAAATAATCAATAAAGAGTAAAAAGTGAACTTTACATCATATCAAATTAACGGCAGTGTCATCAGTGATCAGTCATCACCACCGCACAACCCCCATGAGCCCAACCCAGACATGAAAAATAGGAAAACAGATGGAGGGAAGGCATAGAACCTCTAAGGCATAACATGTGAAAGATATTATGCAGCTCCTCCAATGAGAAAGAAAAACCAGTACAAACATATAACTTGCCTTGCACTAACCACGATATAAAATTTACAAAAAAGGACGTACATAGAAACATGAATCACCAGCCTTTAGTCCAAAACCTACTTCAACATTTTCAAGTTAGAAGCTACCACGAGGTAAAGAGACCATGATTTACCCGTTGGGGAGAGGGATCACATAATAAACAACTGAGAACGTCACCATTTACTATTAATATTTTCCCCTTTCAGCCGGAAGCCAACCATTTTGATAGTTACACTAATGTATCCAAAAACTTACCTTCATGAAAGAAAAAAAAAAACTTAACTAACTATCAAAATCTTATTAACTCCGTGCCTTGCTGACTTAAGTTCACAATGATTGAAATGTAGAGTCCACATAATCTGAACCACCCCAGTGAATTTAAGAAGAATGACTTTCTAATAAAAAGCAATCCTCGACTTTGAAGTAAAATGCAGGTTTTCGTAGTCTGAACTCTCACTCAGTTTCTAAATTGTTGACCTGGATTCCTAGAATGAAATGCAAAAAGGCTGAATAACCTATTAGTCATTTCTATTTTTCCATTTGTTGTCCTTTCTAATTTTTCTTTTCCATCATTTCTAGATCTGAAAGGGAACCTTGTACAACTAGTTACTAAGCCAACCAATTTGATGTTGGAAAACAGTAAGATCAGAAACTTTCGCTTGCACTTGCAAGCATAGGAAAGGCCACAACACAAAAATAAATGCAACAGAGCACAAGCTTTACTTGCTTTCTCATGACAAAACAGGTTGGCTGCATTACGTGATAGAGGACCAGTTCAAATGAACAGACACTGAAAACAGTGACACTAGCAGATCCTCTCATTTTTCAAGGCTCTTAGTACTTAAACATGGAGTTGAGCTTTGATTGTCACATGCTTCATGTTTCATGGTTACAAAACCAGGACTGTAGGGCAGACTGCAATGGTACCATCAGCCTTTCACTTAATTGCACAAAACAGAAAGACCATTCCAACCAGGATCTAAGTTTTATTGTGCCTTACATACCATCAATTAATGGCCCCTTCTTATACTTCAAAGTCTGATTTTTTTTCTTATACTTCAAACTCTAAGCCTTACATACCATCCATTAATGGCCCGTAAAACATAAGGAAGCCCCTAAACTCCACAAAAATTTCTGATTTTTTTTCGTTTCAAGTGATTTTCACACAATTCATCTACCATCATACTCTAACAAGTTTCAAAAAGATTTAATTTCAGGACACAATTTAATTTATAATAAACATCTACAAACAAACAAAAATTCTGATAAAAATATATATAATTCAATTACCCTAACAAAACAAGTTGGAGGGCGAGATGAATTGGGAATGATTAGTTTATTACTAGGATACTAGCGGACGAATTAGCGTCATTGTGGCGTGGTGGCGGTAATGAAACACTGGCGGACAAAGACGACTTTTGTTCTATCGGGTAATTCGATGACACACATGACTCCACTGGCAGACGAATTGGCCGACGAGGAAAATGCCACGGTTGTCAGCGATAGAATTGTGGCGCAAAAAATCAGGCGGGTGTATGTATGTGCAGTTTTGTTATATCGTGTAGTGTTTTAGGGAAGATGGTGAACAAGAACTATTATACGCTAAAATTGCATTGGCTTTAATTTGTTTTTTTTTTTTTTGTTTTGAGGGGAAGGCTTTAATTTGTTAATGATGGAGTAAGTATAGTAAAACTAAAATTAAGTAATTAAAGAATAGTATATTTTGGGTTTTACTTTTTAGAATGGATATATAAGAGGTAATTAACTGCTAGTGGATTACAAATGTGTGTGGTGATTTTTTTTTAATTAATAATTAGTAATATAGTTATTATTGACTACATAAAAACACATACATGTAGATATGGATATTTTTTTTAGAAAAAAAAAGATATAAAATCAAAATCACCACTTAATAGGAATAAATGGTTTCTTTAATATTGGAAACTTTTGATAAGGTTAAAAAAAAACTACCTTTTTTATAGAAGAGGTCTCTTTTATCATGTTATAACATACCACCTTTCGAACAAATTAGGTTTTTTTTGCTGAATAATCACCTATATAATTAAGGAGGTCTCTCATAGGTGATACTTTTACACATATTTGTAGTAATGTCGCGTGAGTTCCAAATTTTGTTGTTCTATGGTTATATTTGTTATTGAGTTATGTCTTTATTTTTGAGTTATTTGCTTGTTATGGGAGTTATTTGTGAAGATTTCTTGTATGTCTCTAAACTATGACGACGAGAAATCTAGTTATCTTTCATATCAATGAATATAGTTATGGTTTTCTGTTTAAGAATGTATTTTGTGAGTTGCATGCCTAATCATGAGTAGTAGGTTGTTATATGATGATGGAGGGTGGGTTAAATGATGATTAGAATGTGTCAAAAGACCAACTTAACCAAAAGCTTAAGCTGATGGTTGAGGCCCCAGGAATAGATTTATACTGTATCACGCCCCCTCACGCAAGAGCCCTTTGGGCTTGAAGTGTGGATGCAGCACAGGTCTCCCTCATACCTGGCGCTATCAGAATGTTTAGTTGATTGTGATTCTTTTGAGTTGTTGTTTTGGGCAGTACTTTTGCTGCGCAGCAATGTTATTCCATTGTTGGTGTACTCACAGTGCAGTACATGGATTTGCTATTGGTTTTGTGCTATAACTTTGAAGATGCTTGTAGTTTTTTTTTGTTATTAGTAAGAAATGTTATTATATACTTTGCCCAGTGTTGTTTCATAATATATTTGTGAGCATAATATTCGTGGTGAGTTGGTGGTATCATTTATTTATTATTTCCATTTGGTTATAGTTTTATAATCATGACTATCGTATTATTTAGATGTAAAGATTACTATTAATTGTCTAAATGGCATTAAGTTGTTGAATATCATAGTTGATTATATCTTGTGGCATTATTTTATGATGAGTTATATCTTCAGAGATAATATTATGAATTATATAATTATTATTTTTGAGAAATTTAAAAGTGGAATTGATGGGTTGAGTCCTTGAAATTCCTGCAGTTTGATGTCAATGGAATTGATGGGTTACATCCCTAAAATTCTTGCAGTTTGGAATTAATGGGTTAAAACCCTGAATTCTTTCAGTTTGATGTAAGACCATGAATGGCATTCTGCAAACAATGAAATTATATTATTTATTATCTTTTTGTTTGAGGATGACTAGTGAGACGACATTGTCTCCTAGGAATGAACAATCACTATATACAGAGCAGGGTACATAGTTTATATTTACATACTGAGCAGGGTATGTAGGTCTGTCTTGGTTATTAGTTATCGTCTGAGAGGTCGATAAGTACTGAGTAGGGTACTATCTTGCATCAAGGTATGGCTATACTAGACATAGGCAAGAAGGATCCTAATATTTTAACCAAATAGGTATAGTGGGTTGTGATCCACTTACGTTCAGTTCCTCCTCAAACGTGTTAAGAAGATTATTTTTTGAAAACATTATCATTGTCATTTATATCATTCATATTATTATTTTATTTAGACTTGAAGGTTTATAATGTTGATCCTTGAGTTAATCATATGTATATTTTTTTGTCTAATCATTCTGTTAACTTTATCCTGTTTGTGGATAGCATGTTGTAACATATTGTTTCTGTTGTATTTATTTATTTGATTAATTATTTGAAGTATATTTCTGAGATAATGTATGACTTGATTGTTAAAAAATTTATAACTGTTATATGGATCCTATTTGGGTTGGGAGAGTTTTTAGTTACTCCCCACTAATTGTGGATGTTTGTTGATATATTTTGTAGGTGATTATTTCTTATTAAGAGCATTAAGAGAAAGACTATCTAGGATTTTTGAGACATCTTATTTTATTTTATATTTACTACATTGGGTTTATGAGGTTGTTTTGCCTCTTTGTGGATATCTTAGATTAATTTAATTGGATTTTATTTTTTATTTAGTTTAATTAAACCTTTGTTTAGAGTGACATTTTAGTCATATGAGATATTTATTCTATCGCTGTTTCTTTGATAAAATGTTCTATTTTCATTATATTCATGTGTTTATAAAAGGATGGAGTGTTACACCATTTGTATCCATGGATTTTAAGAAAAACAACAGGCTTTTCCTACTGTTTTTGTTGAATTACGGTGAATTTAATGTGTTTGTGAGAGTAAAGTTTGGTAGAAAATATTTGATGGTTTTGTAATACAAGGGAAAAGAAGTAAAAAAAAAAAAACCATGGTTTTGGTTTGTTGAGTCTTAGACGCCATTGACGAAGCAGGAGATGGTCTCCTCTTCTTCTTTTTCTTTGTTTTCTTTTCCTTTTATTTTGTTTTCTAAAGTTTGAAGTAAGATTGAGCTGATTTTCTGAAGTTTGAAGTGAGATTGGGCTGATTTTAAACTTATGCATTTCCCCTTTGTTTTTTTGGACTCATGAACTTGGGCTATAGACTATTGAAATTTACAAATGACCAAAGTTTTAAATTTCTAAAATATTTGCAAATTTGATTAATAAATTTCATTATCATTATCAAATTATTCAACACCCTTTTTACGTAATCTATAAATCAACGTATAATTAAAACTAACTTATTGTATATTACTCGCTTTTAGTTTAATAATCAAGATTAGTTATTAATAAAATGAAGTTAAAACTTGGGATATTACACTTACCCCCTAAACTCGCGTCTAAAATAGATTGTAACTATAGTCCGAACCTTCACCAAATTGCCAATATGCATGTCAGGGAGCAGTGCGCCAAACACATTTATTTGCGCCTGGAGCACAGCTCTTGCGCCGGACACATAAATGTCGCGCCACGTGCATAATGTTGTGTGGCACATAGTTTATTCGTCTCATGTTTATTGCCAGTTTGGTTATTGTTTCAAGTCTAAAAAAAATCTGTCAATTTGCCGGTTTGTCTTGGTCTATCAAAATTGTTGTCATCATATTATGTAAGTCTTAGCGTCTCGAAATCATGTAGAATTAGCTAAAACATCACCTAAATTGCCAAAAATAAATATGTTTGAGAACAGTCTGCCAAAGGTATGAGCATGTGCCTGACACAATGCACCTGCGTCATACGCACGGTCACCTTTGCTGCGTGGCATGCTTCTTGTGGGTCTCATGTTTTTTACCAATTTAGTCAATGTGGTGGCCCATTCTGCATTTTTTTCGTCTGCATGCATGTAGACTTATTGAGCGTTCAAAGCGTCCTTGTGTCTAAAATTAATGGGAAAAATCAATCTTTTTCCATTTTTTTAGTCTCACTACTATTAGGTCTCATTTAGGTGAACAGTCACACTTAGGATTCATCTCATCTTTTCATGTGCACATCATTTAGGATTCTTCTTAGTGTCCATCTTTTTTCTAAAGATCGCATCTTATTAGGAATTCTAACAAAATTAGATATCCATTTAGGCCATATACCTAGGTTCATCCAGTTTCACTCCATTTAGAATCCTTAACCTCATCTTACTCCATTCAAGTTAGGAGTCTTAACCCCGCCAAAATCCATCTCATCTTTTCATGTGCACATCATTTAGGATTCTTTTTAGTGTCTATCTTTTTTCTAAAGATCGCATCTTATTAGGAATTCTAACAACATTAGATATCCATTTAGGCCATATACCTAGGTTCATCCAGTTTCACTCCATTTAAAATCATTAACCTCATCTTACTCCATTCAAGTTAGGAGTCTTAACCCCGCCAAAATTCACCCATCTATGAATTCTAAGGCCTTTAGAGTTTCATTCATCTTAAGAGTCTAGGATCCATAGAAATCCGTACATAATAGGAGTCTAAACGCATCCAAATTCCACCCATCTAGGAGTCGAGTTCCACTAGAGTCTCATGCATACCAGGAGTCTAGCATTCTTAAGAGTTCACCAAGTCTAAAATTTTAAGGCCACTAGAAGTCTAGGAATCTAAAAGTCGTAGAATTTTGTATCCATTAGGACTGCATTCATACTATAATCCTTTTGCATTGCATTGTTCATACACCTCATGCATAATTAGAGTTCATAGCCATTTAGGAGTCTCATTACATCCATGCTCTCCATTTTATTTCCTGCATTTCGCATTTAGTAGTCATGAACTACATGCGATATGATCCCTGTTCGGGATATGTAGGCAACCTTTACAGGTTCAAATGCATAGATTGAGTCATGCATACATGCATTAGGTCTAGGTGCATCTAAAATTCATGCATACATACATTAGGACTAGTGCATCATCATTCGTTCGTAGAATCTCAACATTTATAAACAAACATACATTCTTTCATTCCATTTCTTTCTCTCCACCATCACTCTATTTCGAACTTGTTGTTGGACGATCAATTCTGGAAATATGCAACTTGTCAAGAATGCTTTAAGTACAGATTTGTGAGTTGAAGAGTATATAATAGTAGATCTTGTAGCACACTGTAGACACTAAAAATTTATTAGTGTTTTACATTAAAATAAATTGATTATTATTGAGCTAAAATAAATATAATTAGCCTAATTTAATTAATTTAGCCCACTCAAATTACATATCCAAATTACTTAAACAAATATAATTTGGGTTATAAAGTATTGGGCTAGCCCGATTACTAGTCCGAATAAGATTAAGTGGCAAAGGTAAAAAACTTCCAAGTCATAAACGGGCCCAAACCCATAAATTACCAAGTCCATGAAGGGATCTCCATTCCCTATAAATAGACCTCACATCTCTCAGTTGGGGGGAGGAAAAATCATTATTCTCAAGAGCTCATAAATTCTCTTAGAATTCTCTCTGCAATTAGTCAACAAGCACATCAAACCTGTGCCGACTGTTCAGATACACTCAAACATATTCGACTGAGATTCAAGCTTTGTCAGCCCTCATTCGAATATACCCAAACAAAACTCAAACTCAGGTTGACGTCGACAAAACGTCATCCCACACTCAAACTCAGGTTGACGTTGACAACAGGTCAGTCTACATTCAACTCCACGTCGACACCAACACGTGTCACTCTCAAGCTACGAAACAGAATCAGAGGACTTAGTTTATTTTTCATTATAAACTGTTTACAGAGATTGTACTCAATACATTTATTGAAATATAATTTCTTTGTTACTTTGTTTCTCGTCTTATTTATTTCGACTCGAAATTTTGTGTATACAGATTTTGGCACGCTCGGTGGGACTATCTCTGCCTCTCATCTCTGTTTCGTCATCAACAACAAATCTGAGAAATGGCCTCAAGCAAGAACATCTCTCAATCTTCTGAAAACTCTGCTGACACCCCACGAAAATCTGTAACGTTGGGTGATTTATGGATGATATGACCTTGGTTTTCGCACCAGAGGAATGAAGAAGGCTGCTATTGCTGCCGCCGCTGCAAACTCCAACTGCAACGTTCCTATAGGCCAAGAAAGCTCTCTAAGCCTACTGCTACTGAATCATCTGTCGTGCATGGCTCATACAAGGAGCGTGAAACCCCTGTGTTTGGCTCAATCGCTTTGGCTGAACGTGAGCCATCATTGATTGCTTCTCAAATATGGAAGCAACTCTCATCTGATAAGTCAGACAGCTGACTGTCCACACTAGCCCTCTCTTTGACCCACTCAATGTGGGGAGTGACGATGAGACAAGTGATGACATTGTTGACTCATCACCTCTAAAGATTATCGACTTAGAGGAACCCTTACTCTTCTCTCAGTCAAACACTGCTGCTGTTATGGTGACTTCGGCTAAGACAGTTGAGGAACAACTTGCTGAAATGAATAGCCTACTCCAAAAGTTAATGAAGATGGAGAAGAAAAAGATGCTCAAATCCGACTCCAAAATGAGCAAATCGCTGCCCTCAACAAGAAACTTGAGGGAGACGACGCAGCATCAAGACTGGATGGGGGTGAAAGCGAAGGCGATAGTGGTGAAGACGATCGCCGCCCACCCACAGCTCGACAACTTGAGTTATTAGTAGCTCACGCTATCAAAAATCAACTCGGGGAAAGTTCTCAAGGCAGTCATCGGTATGTAAAGCCTTATACCAAAAGAATTGACAAGCGTAGATGCCACTTGGCTATCAGCCCCCCAAGTTCCAGCATTTCGATGGGAAAGGAAATCCTAAGCAACACATTGCTCACTTTGTGGAAACATGCAATAATGTGGTACCACAGAATTTCCTGGTCAAACAATTCGTTCGTTCTCTTAAAGGCATGCCTTTGACTGGTACATGATTTACCCTCACAATCATCGACAGTTGGGATCAAATGGAGGAGGAATTCCTGAACAGGTTCTATAGCACTCGACGTATTGTCAGTATGACTGAACTAACTAAGACTCACCAGTGGAAGGATGAGCCAGTCATCGATTACATCAATCGTTGGCGCGCTTGAGTCTAGAGTGTAAATCGCCTGACTGAAGTCTCTGCTGTTGAGATGTGCATTCAAGGGATGGATTGGGACTTGCTTTATATTTTGCAAGGTATAAAGCCTAGGACTTTTCAGGAGTTGGCTACGCGAGCTCATGACATGGAGCTTACCATTGCCAACAATAGAGGCAAAAGCAACACTTCTTCAGAGTACAAGAAAGAGAAGAAGGATTTTAAGAAAACTGACAAGACTGCCAAAAGTTCGACTAAGGAGTCAATGTCGATCACGAATACCTCCTCGCCTGTCAAGATATTTAGCAAGGCTGGTACTGAAAACAATAAGGGTTCACCTTCCAAAGAACCTAGGAAAAATAGGCCAACCTTGAAAGAACTCCAAGCAAAGAAATATCCATTTCCAGACTCTGATTTATCAGGGATGTTAGATGATTTGCTTGAAAACAAAGTCATTGAATTGCCCGAAGCTAAGCGTCCTAGAGGTCGGTAGGACTTCTGATCCTAACTATTGTATCACAGGCTGATTAGTCATCCTATAGAAAAGTGTATAACACTCAAGGAGAGAATCATGCAACTTGCAAAGGATGGGAAGATTGTACGGATTTTGATGAAGTTGTCGAAGCTAATCAGCCTCTGCAAGGTTAGATTCTTATTGGGAGGCTCAAACTCTGCAGTTTGGGAGTCTGGAGCCAGTAATTGTACATGTGTTGCGACCAGTTCTTCAAGTTGATGAGGTGCCATTTATTGAGCACAGTAGCCCAACTAGCAACCAACAAGAAGAGGATGACGAAGGGTGGACGTTAGTCACTAGAAGGAGGCCTAGACGACAGTCGAAGCCTCAACCAAAGGTTGCTTGTCGTAAGAAGAAGCACCAAAAAAGGAAAAGCTCAAGACGCTCGAAAGAAAAGAAAAAGTCAAAAAAGCATACTAAACAACAAGTATTGCCAATTGACTTACTTGAACAAGACCCACTTACTCCTGTAATCTTGGAAAATTCTTTCCTGAAGATTACTTTCTACGGTTACTGTTAATGCTACCATTCGTTGAGAATAATGAAGAAAAAGAAGAAGAGGGGATCAAGAGAAGTTAAAGAAAATGAAGTCTCTGTTAAAGTGACTGTTCAACATTCAGGGTCAGAGATAGATCCAAAGATATTATCTATCTTAGAAGCTCTTCCTACACGCATGGGATGGAGGCAGATCTTTCATTTGCCTCGAGAAATGTGTCGACAGGTGGCTCTTGCACTTCAGCATCCAGAACTATACCTTGACAAAGTGAAAGATGTGAGAGCCAATAGAAAGTTCGGCTAAATGCACGTCATGTAATTTTGCCTTGCCTTCACTGATGAAGACTTATTGTTGGGTTCAAAACCTCACAACCGACCCTTGTTGTTGCTGGTTATATTTTTGGCCAGAGAGTGAATCGTATCTTAGTGGATGGAGTTCAGCTGTCAACATCATGTCAAAAACCACCATGATTGATTTGGGGATCACTATGGAAGATCTTTCTGATAGTCGTCTAATGATCCAGGGGTTCAATTTGAACAGTCAGCGTGCCATAGGCATAATACGTCTTAACCTTGTGATGGGAGAGTTAACATCATCTACTCTCTTCCATGTCATAGATACAAAACGTCATATAAAATGTTGCTTGGACGACCATGGTTACACGAAAATGGGTAGTCGCATCAACCCTTCATCAATGTCTGAAATTTTATCGAGGAGGAGAGAAGAAAATAAATGGAGATGTAAAACCCTTTAGCATGACAGATTCGTACTTTGCCGATGCTAAGTTTTTTGAAGATGAAGAACCCTCGAGTGAAATGTTGCCATCTAAAATTCCTTCAACGGGGAAAAGGGGTACAAACAAAAATGGTGACATTCCATCGTCATCAAGCTCTAGGGAGTCAACCACCACTGAGATGCAACAACAAAAATACAAGGAAAGATAAAAAGAAGTTGTTGCTCAACCCCTTAAAGCAATGAAGAATTCAGTAACTACTCCAGTTTTGCGATATATTCCTAAATCACGTCGTAAGGAAGGGGAATCACCTTTTGCAGGGCATCAGGTCATGAAAGTAGACCAAAGGAAGAAAAAAGTAGATGAGACTACTCTTCAATGTTTAAAGCAAGAAGTGGTTGTTCCTTTGCCTAGAGCCAACCACAATCAAATTGCTAAGCCTCCGACATCGGAATCTGTTGATCAATCTAGGAGAAAATGGCTTAACAAGGGTAAATTTGACCCAAACGCTTATAAGCTCTTGGCGAACTCTGGTTATGACTTCGAAAATCCAGCGTCCATGGGAAATGTTATTGAGGTTGAGCCTCATGGAATCAATGACACACAAAAGAAATTACAAGAATATGGCGTTGAGGTACGTCCGACTAAAGTTGGTTTGGGATTTGAAGCTCCAACACCCATCAAAATTTCCGCACGGCGTAGAGGGACAACCTCTTCTTCACAATATATTACTGCGGAGGAAGTCGAAGAAAATGAGGGTGAAGAAGGTGCGACCCAGCAAAAAATATCGGTCTTTGATCGAATACAGTCGCCTGTCATAAAGAACCATACATCGGTTTTTGACAGACTTGGTGGAAATGAGCTAAATGAAGGTGTGAAACCAAAAACACGAACACCCTTCAAATTCTCGATTCTCTAAGAAGAAGCATCTGTCTTTAAACGTCTTGGCGCATCGACCTCAATTGATAAACAACCAAGACGGTCGGTACTAAGTCGCATCACAAGAAGCAAAGATGAAGTCAAAGGCGAGGACGCACCTCAAAGTGTTATTCCATCTCGCATGAGGCGTACACAGGTGGTAGACATCATTGAACATACACCTTTGAAAGCCAAAGGTCGTGTCATAGTGTTAACAAATCAAAGGAGTTCGCCTAGTCAAGAAAAAGAAAAGGATGTTGAATTTGTTTCTTCAAACCATATCACAGGGCATGAGGCTCCTGAAAGTGACGAGGAGATGGAAACAGATGAGGCTCCTAAAACTCTTGAAGATGGGGGGCAAGCCACCGTTGATGAGTTAAAAGAGTTAAACCTTGGAACTCAAGAAGAGCCACGCCCTGTCTACGTCAGCGCTTCTCTTACCCAACAAGAACAAAAATATTCCATGTTACTCTCTAACTATAAAGACGTATTTGCATGGAGCTATAAGGAGATGCCAGGACTCGACCCGAAAGTCGCTGTCCATCGTTTAGCCATCAAAAAGGGTGTCAGTCCAAAGAAGCAATCCCAAAGACGTTTCAGGCCAGAATTATTCCTGAAATTGAGGCAGAAGTAAACAAGCTCATTGATGCAGGATTTATTCGTGAAGTCAAGTACCCTACTTGGATAGCAAACATTGTGCCAATACGAAAGGAAAATGGACAGTTACGAGTTTGTGTGGACTTCCGCGATTTAAATGAGGCGTGTCCAAAGGATGATTTCCCACTCCCCGTAACGGAAATCATGATTGATGCTACCACTGGTCATGAGGCTTTGTCATTTATGGATTGTACTGCTGGATACAATCAAATCCACATGGCTCCTGAAGATCAAGAAGCAACTGCATTTCGTACCCCTAAAGGGATATTCTGTTACAAAGTTATGCCTTTCGGCTTGAAAAATGCCGGAGCTATGTATCAGCGTGCAATGCAGAAAATTTTCGAAGATATGATGCATCAAATTGTGGAATGCTACGTAGACGACTTGGTGGTAAAGTCTAAGAAGAAGGAGAATCATTTACTTGACCTTCGTCAAGTCTTCGAAAGATTGCGAAAATGGAAATTAAAGATGAACCCTCTCAAGTGCGCTTTCGGCGTCACCTCAGGAAAGTTTCTAGGCTTCATTGTTAGGCACAGGGGAATTGAAATTGACCAAGAACCTAAGAACCTTAAGGAGTTGCGTGGCCTCCAAGGGCGTCTCGCTTACATTCGAAGGTTTATTTCCAATTTGGCAGGCAGATGTCATCATTTTAGTCATCTCATGAAAAAGGATGCCCCATTCAAATGGGATGACTCATGTAAAAAGGCCTTCGAAAGTATCAAGAAGTATTTGTCTTCTCCCCCCGTCTTGGGAGCACCAATAAAAGGAAACCACTCATCATTAATAGCACGCAGGAGCGATCCTGGGGCAATGTGTCTCAAGAGCAAGAAGATCGTAAGGAGACAACTCTTTATTATTTAAGCCGAACTTTGGTGGGTGCTGAATTGAATTACTCCCTCATTGAAAAAATTTGCCTTGCTTTGATTTTTGCAATCCAAAAATTAAGACAATACAACAAGCACATACAGTGCATGTCATCTCAAGTCTGACCCAATAAAATACATTCTCTCAAGGTCCTGTTGTCTGGCAGACTTGCAAAGTGGGCTATGCTTTTGAAACAATATGACATTGTGTATGTTCCGCAAAAGGCTGTCAAGGGAAGCGATAGCAATTTTTCGCGACCACCCAGTCCCTGCAGAATGGGAGATATCAGAATTTGCCAGGTGAACGTGTTTTTCATTGAAATATCCACCTTGGAAAATGTACTTTGATGCCCGCTCGTCATGACTTGCGGGAGCTGGAGTTGTCTTCATTTCTCCAGAAAATGTATACTGCCAACTCTTTTGTGCTAACTCAACTTGCTCAATAATATGGCTGAGTACCAAGCACTCATAATAGGCCTCCAATGGCAATCGAAATGGGACTTAGAGATTTAGACATTCATGGGGACTCCCAATTGGTCCTAAAACAACTGTCAGGTGAATATGAAGTAAAAAAGAATGATCTAATCCCTTATCAAAGTCAAGCATCACAATTGCTTGACAAACTCGATACCGTCAAGTTAGAACATGTTCCAAGGAGTGCCAACAAGATGGCTGACGCGCTAGCTGGGCTTGCAGCCACTTTGGCACTAGGGGCAGAAGAAAGAATGTATGTACCCGTTTGCAAACAATGGGTTGTTACTCCTGATGAGGATGGTGTTGACGAATATGCTGAAGAAGTCGACATAATCTCTGTCTATCAAATCGACAAAGAAGATTGGCGTCAACCAATTATTGATTATTTAAAGCATAAAAAATTGCCAAATGATCCAAAACATAAGACACAGATTCGTCGTCGAGCCTCACGGTTTATATATTATAAGGGACTCTCTATCGACGATCCTTTCATGGTCTTTGGTTAAGATGTCTTGGAGATGAAGAAGCAAAACAAACCATGGAGGAAGCTCACTCTGGAGTCTGTGGCGCTCATCAATCAGGTCCAAAAATACATGACCGTATTAAAAGAATGGGTTACTATTGGCCAACCATGGTACAAGATAGCATGGACTATGCAAAGAAATGTGAAGCTTGCCAATTCCACGCTAACTTCATTCATCAACCTCCAGAGCCATTGCACCCCATAGTCGCATCCTGGCCATTTGAAGCATGGGGACTCGATGTAGTCGGCCCAATCACACCAAAGTCATCTGCTGGACAAGCGTATATTTTGGCAGCGACTGATTATTTTTCTAAGTGGGCAGAAGCCATCCCCCTACGTGAAGTGAAAAAAGAAAATGTTTGTTGACTTCATTCATACTCACATCATCTACAGATATGGTGTACCCCAACGAATTGTCACAGACAATGGAACACCATTTTACAATAAGTTGATGAAAAACTTATGTGAGAAGTTTAAATTCACACAAGATAGATCATCAATGTACAATGCACCTGCGAATGGTTTAGCTGAAGCGTTCAACAAGACACTTTGTATTTTATTTAGCAAAGTGGTCGCCAAGTCCAAATGTGATTGGCATGAAAGAATAGGGGAAGCTTTATGGGCATATAGAACGACATATAAATCAGCAACACAATCAACCCCATACTCGTTGGTGTATGGCATTGAGGCAGTTCTCTGATGAAAATGATAAACTCTGACTTGCTGAGTTGGAGGCGCTTGACGAAAAAAGACTCCAAGCACAACAAAAATCTGAGTGCTACCAAGCTCGCTTGTCACGCGCTTTCAATAAGAAAGTTCGACCCCGCTCCTTTCATGTTGGAGACATGGTCCTAGCAATTAAGAGACCCATCATTATTTCTCGCAGACGGGAAGTAAATTCAGTTCTAAATGGGATGGTCCATACGTTGTCAAAGAGGTGTACACTAATGGGGCCTATAAAATTGTTGACGCTGACGGATTAGGGTGGGCCTATCAACGGCAAGTTTCTGAAGCGCTACTACTCATGAGAAGTAAGAGCATTGTCAACTCCTAAGCAAGAGGATAAACTGCATATGTTGAAAGAAACATACGTGCCTTTGAACTACGTTGGCTTGATCTTGTAAAAGCAATTTGTTGACATTTTACAAGTACGTAGGCAGCTAGGGTAACATAAAAAATTACTCGAGTGCAGCCACACCACACCGAAACAAAAACAAAAATTGTAATACTCCTGGCCCACAAGAGTATAAACTGTGAACGGCGAAACAAATTCAAAAAAATTGTAATACTCCTGGCTCGCAAGAGCATAAACTGTTAACAGCGAAACAAATTCAAAAAAAATTGTAATACTCCTGGCCCGCAAGAGTATAAACTGTGAACGGCGAAACAAAAAAAAAATATTAATACTCCTGGCCCGCAAGAGTATAAACTGTGAACGGCAAAACAAAAAACAAAAACAAAAATTCTAACATTGTGATACTCCTGGCCCGCAAGAGTATAAACTGTGAACGACGAAACAAAAAACAAAAACAAAAATTCTAACATTGTGATACTCCTGGTCCGCAAGAGTATAAACTATGAACGGCGAAACAAAAAATAAAAACAAAAATTCTAACATTGTGATACTCCTGGCCCGCAAGAGTATAAAAACTGTGAACGACGAAGCAACAAAAAAAAAAAAATGTTCCTAACTCCTAGCCCTTAAGAATGCAAATAGTGAAGGACGAAATCAAAACAAAAGCAATTCTTGGGTTAATGAACAATCATTTGACAAAAGAAAAAAAACATGGGATAGAAAACATACCTTGAGGGTGAGACCGACTGTCTTCAAGGGACTGTCTGGAGGTGTCAGTGTCGCAGTGCTAAAGACATATGAATAACACCCCTGATAGGCTCACAGTCCTAGACATGTGGCCCATCACGACGGAATCCCTGCCTTCGTCTTCGTCTTCAAGGGACTGTCTGGAGGTGTCAGTGTCGCAGTGCTAAAGAAATATGAATAACACCCCTGACAGGCTCACAGTGCTAAAGACATGAGGCCCATCACAACGAAATCACTGCCTTCGTCTTCGTATTCAAGGGACTGTCTGAAGGTGTCAGTGTCGCAGTGCTAAAGACATATGAATAACACCCCTGACGGGCTCACAGTGCTAAAGACATGAGGCCCATCACGACGGAATCCCTGCCTTCATCTTCGTCTTCAAGGGACTGTCTGGAGGTGTCAGTGTCGCAGTGCTAAAGACATATGAATAACACCCCTGGCAGGCTCACAGTGCTAAAGACATGAGGCCCATCACGACGAAATCCCTGCCTTCGTCTTCGTATTCAAGGGACTGTCTGGAGGTGTCAGTGTCGCAGTGCTAAAGACATATTAATAACACCCCTGACACACTCACAGTGCTAAAGACATGTAGGCCATCACGACGGAATCCCCGCCTTCATCTTCGTCTTCAAGGGACTTTATGGAGGTGTCAATGTCCCAGTGCTAAAGACATAAGAATAACACCCCTAACAGGCTCACAGTGCTAAAGACATGTGGCCCATCACGACGGAATCCCTGCCTTCGTCTTCAAAGGACTGTCTGGAGGTGTCAGTGTCGTAGTGCTAAAGACATATGAATAACACCCCTGACAGGCTCACAGTGCTAAAGACATGAGGCCCATCACGACGGAATCCCTGCCTTCGTCTTCGTCTTCAGGGGACTGTCTGGAGGTGTCAATGTCGCAGTGCTAAAGACATATGAATAACACCCCTGACAGGCTCACAGTGCTAAAGACATGTGGCCCATCACGACGGAATCCCCGCCTTCATCTTCGTCTTCAAGGGACTGTCTGGAGGTGTCAGTGTCGCAGTGCTAAAGACATATGAATAACACCCCTGACAGGCTCACAGTGCTAAAGACATTGGCCCATCACGACGGAATCCCCGCCTTCGTCTTCGTCTTCAAGGGACTGTCTGGAGTGTCAGTGTCGCAGTGCTAAAGACATATGAATAACACCCCTGACAGGCTCACGGTGCTAAAGACATGTGGCCCATCAGGACGGAATCCCCGCCTTTGTCTTCGTCTTCAAGGGACTTTCTGGAGGTGTCAGTGTCGCAGTGCTAAAGACATATGAATAACACCCCTGACAGGCTCACAGTGCTAAAGACATGTGGCCCATCACGACGGAATCCCTGCCTTCGTCTTTGTCTTCAAGGGACTGTCTGGAGGTGTTAGTGTCGCAGTGCTAAAGACATATGAATAACACCCCTGACAGGCTCACAGTGCTAAAGACATGAAACCCATCACGACGGAATCCCTGCCTTCGTCTTCGTCTTCAAGGGACTGTCTGGAGGTGTCAGTGTCGCAGTGCTAAAGAAATATGAATAACACCCCTGACAGGCTCACAGTGCTAATGACATGAGGCCCATCACAACGAAATCACTGCCTTCGTCTTCGTATTCAAGGGACTGTCTGGAGGTGTCAGTGTCGCAGTGCTAAAGACATATGAATAACACCCCTGACAGGCTCACAGTGCTAAAGACATGAGGCCCATCACGACGGAATCCCTGCCTTCATCTTCGTCTTCAAGGGACTGTCAGGAGGTGTCAGTGTCGCAGTGCTAAAGACATATGAATAACACCCCTGACAGGCTCACAGTTCTAAAGACATGAGGCCCATCACGACGAAATCCCTGCCTTCGTCTTCGTATTCAAGGGACTGTCTGGAGGTGTCAGTGTCGCAGTGCTAAAGACATATTAATAACACCCCTGACACACTCACAGTGCTAAAGACATGTAGGCCATCACGACGGAATCCCCGCCTTCATCTTCATCTTCAAGGGACTTTATGGAGGTGTCAGTGTCGCAGTGCTAAAGACATAAGAATAACACCCCTAACAGGCTCACAGTGCTAAAGACATGTGGCCCATCACGACGGAATCCCGCTTCGTCTTCAAGGGACTGTCTGGAGGTGTCAGTGTCGTAGTGCTAAAGACATATGAATAACACCCCTGACAGGCTCACAATGCTAAAGACATGAGGCCCATCACGACGGAATCCCTGCCTTCGTCTTCGTCTTCAGGGGACTGTCTGGAGGTGTCAGTGTCGCAGTGCTAAAGACATATGAATAACACCCCTGACAGGCTCACAGTGCTAAAGACATGTGGCCCATCATGAGGGAATCCCCGCCTTCATCTTCGTCTTCAAGGGACTGTCTGGAGGTGTCAGTGTCGCAGTGCTAAAGACATATGAATAACACCCCTGACAGGCTCACAGTGCTAAAGACATGTTGCCCATCACGACGGATCCCCGCCTTCATCTTCGTCTTCAAGGGACTGTCGGGAGGTGTCAGTGTCGCAATGCTAAAGACATATGAATAACACCCCTGACAGGCTCACAGTGCGAAAGACGTGTGGCCCATCATGACGGAATCCCCGCCTCCGTCTTCGTCTTCAAGTGAACCTGTCATACACACACACACATACAAAAATACACGGGTACACATGCACACAAAAAAAAATATTGCAAAAAAAAATGGCTTGAAGGTATAAACAAAAAAAGTCATCACCTCACTAGTCTTCAGCTTCTGCAAGGTTTCAAAGTTAGTCTAGAAGTTCGGTATCTCACAAAATCTGATGAACTGCAATTCAAATAAATATGTCAAGATGCAATGATGCCAATTTAAACAAAAAGACGCAAAATATCTCTTGCATGTGTTTCTTTTATGTTTTGATAATAAGTGAGAAAAAGAAATTCAAAAACATTAAATCAGCAGCAAGCATAAAAGAGTACAATGGTAGATAAAGAAATATTGCGACTAGATTTGCAGGCAATTATACTTTCACTCAACAAGTATGGTTAATTGCTAGATTTAGTTAACCATAAAAGCAATATACTTGAAGAAAAAAAAAACGTCAGCTCTTGTTCTTATTGAAGTATTTAAAGAGGGAAGAATTAAACTTTGGGTCGCCAAACTCCGACTATCAGTTGTATATATGCAGTACACTAAGCAAATTCGGGTTGTGGCCTGTGGGACCGCCGTATGTATTCTAATACACCAGTGATACTGATGATTATTTTTGCATCAAAGTGAATAGTGATACACAAGATTAAACTCAGAGAATCGGAGATAGTCATGGGAGACTGAAGGGTGAAAGCAGAAGCTTTGCAAGTGTTGGGTTTGTTCCAGGTTCTTCCCAAATTGGTTGTCTTTGATCTTGAATCTTGATACTACGTGGTCTTTCTACTGGGGCTATCATCAAAAAAAAAAAAAAGAGAGAGAAAGCAGGGGGCATGAATGCCACAAATTCACAAAATACGAAAAGGAAAAAGAGAATTGAAAAAAAGAATCATCAAAAGCCTAATCATCCTGATTAGTATTACAAAAGACAAAAAAAAAAGAAAAAAAGAATTGAAGTACACATGTTGACGTTGTGACGTCGACACTCATGAAGAGCTTACCACTGCATATTAAACCAGTTTAAAGTAATTATATGGTGCTGTCAAATTGTTCGAAAAAAATACACCAAAGAAAAAAAAAGATAAGGTGCTATTTTACCTTGATTTACAAAAGACGAAGTTGGTTTGCAAAGTTTTCAGGTCAAACCCAATGTCTGGGTCGGTAGACGAAGACCAGCAGCTCTCAAATCTCAATGACGGTCACGAAGTGAATAAAGCGGTGCCCAGTGCCAAGTATTTATACACTTTGGTGAAGAAAAAATTAAACCTAATACTTATCTGATTAGTAAATAGAGTTGTAAGTAGTTCATAACTCTAGGAAACAAATCTTAGCAGGTGATTTTCACCTAATTGCTAAACCAAATATAAATTCGAGACCTTGTCACGATTAAACACTTCAAATCGTGTACGTGACACTGTCTCGAGGGGGCAATTTGTAGACACTAAAAATTAATTTTTTTTAATTAAAATAAATTGATTATTATTGAGCTAAAATAAATATGATTAGCCTAATTTAATTAATTTAGCCCACTCAAATTACATATCCAAATTACATTAAACAAATATAATTTGGGTTATAAAGTATTGGGCTAGCCCAGATTACTAGTCCGAATAAGACGGTCAAGTGGCAAAGGTAAAAAGACTTCCAAGTCATAAACAGACTCAAACCCATAAATTACCAAGTCCATGAAGGGATCTCCATTCCCTATAAATAGACCTCACATCTCTTAGTTGGGGGGAGGGAAAAATCATTATTCTGAAGAGCTCATCAAATTCTCTTAGAATTCTCTCTGCAATTAGTCAACAAGCACATCAAACCTGTGCCGACTGTTCAGATACACTCAAACATATTCGACTGAGATTCAAGCTTTGTCAGCCCTCATTCGAATATACCCAAACAAAACTCAAACTCAGGTTGACGTTGACAAAACGTCATCCCACACTCAAACTCAGGTTGACGTTGACAATAGGTCAGTCTACATTCAACTCCACGTCGACACCAACACGTGTCACTCTCAAGCTACGAAACAGAATCAGAGGACTTAGTATATTTTTCATTATAAACTGTTTACAGATATTGTACCCAATACATTTATTGAAATATAATTTCTTTGCTACTTTGTTTCTCGTCTTATTTATTTCGACTCAAAATTTTGTGTATACACACACTACTAGAGGCAAACCACACCGACATTCAAGAGAATCGCAATGCAAATTACAAGACACTAGATTTTTGGTGCAATAAAGACTAAACAACAAAGGATCAATGGGCTGCATGACATCACACAATAAGTCTAATGAGAATTCCTTTCATCAAATCAGTCTCTGAAAGCTCACCTCTTTCCAGAGGAGGCAAAAAAATATTTATGACTCACCTAACACACAAGCATCTGCGAAAACAAAGAAAACATGTGATATACCTTCTAGACCTCACTAACTCTTATCAGGCCTAAAAGAAAACTTGAGAGGGAGTTCATATACTTCCATATGAACTATGATGTTGTATTTGAGTATCTTCATTTTAGAAATTTGCTCTACCCTATACGACCCACTCTAGATCATGAGGAAGACAAAAAAAAAGGGCCAAATTGGGACAAAAATGTCTATTGCAAGTACCATGGAGGAAATGGACATAGAACTAACCGCTATAAGTTAAAGCACCGTATCCAAGACATGATAGAAGATGGAAGACTACCAGTTCTCTCATATAAGACCCTAAATAAGATAGATGTCGTTCTAGTGGGAAAGATGTTGACATAGGTACAAAGGATTATTTAAAACCCTGACGGGCACAAAGGACCTTCACCCCACTAAAAATGACCTATACGCAATTTTTTTCACCAACTCCGGGCTAAAAGGAACAATTTCCGCAATTGGACCCTTAGAAAACCCACCTAAAGAGGAAAGAAATCATATATGGGATAAAGACTCCTATTGCGATTACCCTGGGGGGAGAGGTCACCATACTAAAAGTTGTATGGGCCTTGAGGGAGTTATCAAAGAGATGATCGATGACAAAAGACTTCAATTGTTATCGTATCCAGACATCAAAGACATAGCTCCAGTCCCACTAACATATATTCACTAGAATATTTGGACTCACTTAGATCCAATCAACATAAAAAAATATACACCTCTTCTTTTTTCATTTAAAAAGAGATCTCATGAAGACCGAAGCGACGAAGTTGTCTCGTTATGCGACGTAGGAGTCTAGACTTAGGATTTGATTTTTTGTTCCATTTCTGTTATTTTGCCTAATATAATATAAGTTTTTCGCTCTTATTGCATGTACTCATAAATTCCAATTAATAAATGAGTATTTATTTATCTTCTAACCTTACACTAATGAGCATTAATAGAAATCATGATCGTCACCTAAAAAGAAAATAAATTTATAGTTCTCATGACTTTTCTAATAAAGACAATGAACGTAATTGGCATAAAAGAGGCATTTCTCCCTTCAGCACAACCATTTCTCCAATCCTTATCATCCATTTTAACCTAAGAACATAACATCCCTCTTCCTTTAACCTACCTCATGGGAAGTACACTTGACAACAATTCAATGCAAAGGGAAAGTAAGAAAAGAAAAGAACAACAACAAAAATCAATGCAAAAATATAAAAAGCAAAAAAATGATATAAAAAGTGCAAAATGTGAAAAAAAAAAAAAAAGTATTGCAAATAACCCCCTCAACAGCTTTGCCAAATGTATTTCTTTCAAAACCTTTAACCTTCAACCCAAAACTTTAACCAAACAACCTTGACCTCCATAGCAAAAAACGATTACATAGCCAAACCATACCTATGATAAACCTTCTCATAAACAACCGATAACTAACCATAGTGCATCCCCAATAAGCCATAAAAGACAAATCAAATCTCACTAGGTTGAAAACCTATAAGGGCGACTTAGGCAAAAGTCAGGGCATCTTCTCATTCATCAGCCTAAACTACGAATGGTCTGATTCTGCTAAAGATACGTAGGAAACCTCATCTTGAGGTCTGACCGCTTTAAACGAAACCAAAATTACATCATTATCCATCCCTTCCAAAGACCTCTTCAAAATTAATGTCTAATTCATTGCAAATGGCTCCAAGCAAAATGCCCGACCACCAATCAAACTGTTAAGAGCTACGGCTGGCCTGATTCGATAGGGGATATGTAGGCAACCTCTTTTAATGGCCCGATCTTTTTAATCGAAAACATATTTATTTTGAGGCTCGCCTAGGCCCTTGAGAAAAGAACGATCTCTCGAAATCATGAATTTTAAATGCTCATCTCTACCCTTAGAACTAGAATGGGATTTAAACCTGCATCATTAGCCTACCTCAATGTGTGAGTCAATTCATTATGGCTCTGCCTTTTTTCTTATTTCTATCCCTTACCGTTTTTCGAACTACATTATCGCTTCTAAGTGAACCTTAGCATAACCTTTCAACATTCAGCGCTATGACCGCGCTTCATCTTTGAGTGTTCCTTTCTTTTATCTTTTTTGTCTTCTCACCACAAGAACCCTATATGGAATCTTTAATCGACATTTCCACTAGGCGTGACAGGATATCTTCAAAATCGAGCAATCAAGTTGGATACTTCATCAACTCTATCTTACTGGTGGCTTCATCAGTTATCCACACAGAAAATAATAGGCTCTAAGTCCAGGCCTATTGTGATAAGGACTTCATTATGATTTCATACATGAAATCTTGGGTTTCAAATCCGCATACATACAAGATCAAACTTACTTATGGGTTCACTTAGTCCCTTGGCATACAAAGTTAAAGCATATACTACTCAAGCATTAAGAAGACTCGTTCTACAACATATTTTGAATCCAACATAATCTATTAATTAAATGGATCATCCTTGGGGTCGGGGCTTCCTATCTCTCCTATTGTATAGGCTCCATGTGTACCTTGATAAGGACTTCATTACGAGTTCATACAAATTATTGTGGGCTCCAAACCCGTACCAGAAAACAATACGAGATCCTAATTATTTATGGGCTCACTGAGGCCCGTAACAAACTAAAAATGAAGGTTCGTTCTATAACACATTTTGAATCAAGCATAACCTACATACATGGATCATCATCCTACGGGGATTATAATTTCTTCTCTTTCAAAAAGTATTTACTAAAAGAAAAAATGAGCTTCTAGAATAATGATAAAGCATCGTATCTCTGCATTATCATCATATCATTTGCATTACATATCTCCATCATCCAAGCACTGTATCAAGCATAACATTGCATCCCTTGTTCTTAGCCATAGGATTCTGGTATAAGTAATGGAGTCATACACACGCACACACACCCATATGCACACACGTTATCTTTAAGTCTAGAGTATTAGAGATCACACTTTATAGGTCAAATTTTTCCTACCCATACACTAGCACCCACGTCATGGGACGTATGCATGTCCCCTAATTGTTTGTCTATATATTTCTGTATCTTTGCATTTACAGGTATCCAACAGTGAACAACTTTATACGAGTTATATTTCGCCAAGGCGTGCGGACATAAGTTACTCAAGAGGCAACAATTACTCATGAGTATTAACAACATCGGTAAAAATCCAGTGCTAGGTCAGTGGACCGTTATGAACCGAGGCAACGGGAAATCAACGTTAATATGGTTTGTGGTTTTAAAGATAACAACAGATGTCAAATCCACCGCCTATGTTTGCGGACCATTACGAACCAGACAACAAGAAATCCAGCGTTAAGATGGTTCTTGTTTCTAAAGACAACGACATCAATCAAATCCAGCGCTGACCCCCAGTCCTATAGCACAGCCCTGGAGCGGGATGCAGAACTATCCCGACATGTGCCGGACCATAATAGCTCATGATACCCTTTTCACATATATCATTTCATTTTTGCAAATTATCATTATTATGCAAGTTTGTTTCACGTATGTTTATTATTGAAACATTTGTTTATTTTTCAGGTACCGGCGTAAAAGAGTGATTTTGGATTGCAGAGCATCTAGAATCATTCTTCATCCTGACACGTATACATTACTTTTGGTTTGCAAACCTCAGTCAAAGTGGGGGTTTTTGTAGACACATAATCGTGTCTCCCAATCTATGGCTCGATGATGAAACATACCGCGATTATAGTTAGCGCGACCCGACGGAATAACAATCCGAATGACCGACCAAAAATAAATTTAAAGTGTATTTTAAAGTCTTATTTTAAATCCCAAATAATTATTCATGATAATTAATTGTATTTTGAGCCGACAAATATATTTTGAGTCCATTTAAAATATTTTAAGCCCAAAAGCCCAATTGTTTGTTTTTATTATTTTTAACATTTATTTTAATAAAATAAATTGAAATCAGATTTTTAATTCGTAATATTAAATTGCAAGATTTCAAGGGATAAAAGAAATCTTTAAATATGTGTTTTATGAAAAAAAGGCTGACAAATATGTGGACGTAGGCGGTGCCCCAAGCGCACCATGTGCGCCCATCTCATTGGTCACGATGTGTCAGGCGCGCCACTCTACGCCTTACAAGTGGATATGTGTGTCACACAAAGTCTTGCGCCTAGCGCACCACTCTGTGTGGCACATAGAGTTTCTTTCTCATCTTTTTCAAAAGAGGTGTACCACATGTGATTGTACGTGTGTCACACAGGCCCTGGCGCAGCTTGCGCGTGACGCACAATTTAGTTTTCCCGATAAATAGTCATTGATTTCCCGAATCAAAGGACAATTTTTTCAATATAATTTCTTATACACTTTATTTTCTGCATACACTTATGCTTTACAAATACACTAAACATAAGCAAACACACTTACATCCTATTTACATCGATCTTTTTGCTTCAAGATTGCTGCTCATGAAGGCACTAGTAGAATAAATGCTATTTGCTGCGCTGATATTGCTGCGGTATTACCTGTACGCAGCAATATAACACGCAAAAAGAAAAAAAAATGAAAATTACAATATTGCTGCGGTTTCCCGCCAAAAACCGCAGCAATATTATTCAACGGGCAAATTTTGAAAAACATGTGGGCCCTCAACAGCGAATATTGCTGCGGTTTCCACGTGGAAACCGCAGCAATATATTAAAAAAAAATTTTAATATATTGATGCGGTTGCCACGTGGAAACCGCAGCAATATTCGCTGGCAATCCAAAAAAAAAAAGGGACGCGGGTTTTGTCGAAGTTCACTCTCTCACAATCTCTCAAACTCTCTCACAGTCTCTGAAACTTTCGACCCCTCACACTCTCTCCTCTCTCTCCTCCGGCGACACGTTCGGTCTTCCGGCGATTTCGCAACAACATTCCGGCGTCCCCCTTCATTTTCCGGCGTTTCGGTCCTCGGTATTCATTTTCGCCAACAAATCTCTCCTTCGTTGCTACAGCGAATCGACTCCGGTATCAGTGCTTGGTTTCACCGGCGCCACTCAATTTTTCCGGTGCTTCTCCTCCGGTACTTCTCCTCCGGCGCCTCTCTCAGAATTTCCGGTGCATTCAACTTGTTCCTCGCCGTTTTGTCATCTTAGGTTAGTTTTTTTGTAAATTTTTTAATTAGTGTTTTAATAAATTTTTGGCTTAAATTGTAGTTTAAAATGATTAGTATAAAGTATATTATGCTTAGTTATAAGATTTGAGTATTAAAAACTGATTTTGTTGATAATTTTGCTTTAGTTTTTGTATGCCCTAATATGTTATACGGGATTTGTTTTTGTAATTCTTTGTTTAAATTGATATGAATGCAATGCCTTTATATTGATAGACTTACCAATGGGAGGGAAGGGAAATCTAAGGAATGGTTTGGATTTGTTGTTTGATGATAACTTGAAATCGCTTGAATGCGATTATTGTTTGGTGAATATTTGGAATCGCTTGAATGCGATTGTTTTTATGTACATCATATTGCCTAGATACCCGTTCAAGACTTACTCATTAGGAGTAAGTCTTGAATAGTCCCCGTTTTGGGACTGTTCTTAAACGTCACATCTCACTTAGGTGGTGAATGTGTGTTGATTCTTTGATTCTAAGTGAAATACGGTTAGTCATTTCCCTAATTTGTTCTCCGGGTACATATAAGATAAACAATTATCTTTATCGTGTACTTGGAGAACTGAAGGGAAATGCTGCCGAATTTTACTTAGAATCAAAGATGATACATGCATTCACTAGTGGGATTGGACGTTTAAGGATGGGTTAGGTTGGAGTGATAAGGACCCAATGGAAGCATGCATTGAATATTAGTTTGTTGTATGTGTTGGAGTTATGTGAATTTTAAATTGATAATAATTTGTATATATGTAGTTGTTGGGGTTTTTAGAAATGGATCGAAGTTGGATGTATGGAAAGCGGAATACGTTGGAGTTCGTAGAAGGTGTGAATGAGTTTTGTAAACGTGCTGTAGAACATCAACAACTTACTTGCGAGGCTGAGATTTATTGTCCATGTGTTGATTGCTACAATGTGAATATGATTTCTGATATTAGGACCATAAGGGATCATCTTATCCGTCGTGGATTTAGGGCTGAGTATTATATTTGGTTATGGCATGGTGAGCAGGGAAAATATACTCAGGATAGGGTTAATGTTGATGTTGGCACTAGTAATTCATTAGAAATTGATATGTCGAATCGGGGTTGAGAATGAAGTTGTGATAGAAGATCATGTTAGGATTGAAGGTGATGATGTAGTAGGTGATGAAAATGACAACGGAGATAATAGTGACACTGAGGATGAAGAGTTTGGTGATCGAATAGGTGAGATGTTGGAAGGGGCTCGTGACCATTTTAATGAGCGGCCACGAGTGTTTGACAGTTTGTCTGAAGCTGCTGGGAAACCCCTTTATCCAGGGTGTACAAAATACACTCAATTGAGTGGGATTTTAACTCTTTTCAACATAAAAGCGAAACATAATTTGACTGATGTAGGCTTCACAGAACTCTTAGAAGCTTTACATGATATGTTTCCTGAGGGTAATTTGTTACCAAAATCTACCTACTATGCCAAAAAATTAATGTGTCCTTTGGGTTTGGAACATGAGCGCATATCCGAATGATTGCATGTTGTATCGAAATGAGTATGCGGACCTTTATGAATGCCCGAGGTGTGGTAAGTCCCGCTACAAATTGCCGGATGGGGTTGTGCCCGGACCGGGCAATACTGGCCTTCTGCGAAAGTGTTGTGGTATCTTCCAGTTGTGCCAAGGTTTAGGAGGCTCTTTTCTATAAAGAAGATGCACAAAACCTAAGATGGCATGCTGATCGCAGAAAGAAAGATGGGATGCTTAGGCATCCAGCAGATTCTCCTCAATGGAAAGCTATCGATTCCAGATATAGAGACTTTGGTCAGGAAGCTAGGAACTTGAGACTTGCATTGTGTACGGACGGAATGAATCCTTACGGTACTTTGAGTAGTCAACATAGCACTTGGCCTGTTCTTTTAGTGATATACAATCTTCCTCCATGGTTGTGCATGAAGCGGAAGTATATTATGTTGTCTCTTTTAATTTCTGGGCCTAAGCAGCCGGGAAATGATATAGACATATATCTTGCACCTCTCATCGAAGATCTCAAAAAGATGTGGGACGAAGGTTGTTTGTGTTTGATGCGTATTCTAACGAAGATTTCAGGCTTCGTGCTATGCTATTCTGTACTATAAATGATTATCCTGCTTATGGGAATTTATCGGGTATAAGGTCAAAGGGAAAAAGGCATGTCCCATTTGTGAGAATGGCATGGAGGCTACACATTTGCCACATTGTGGGAAACATGTCTATATCATTAATAGGCAATTCCTACATAGTTCTCATCCATATCGAAAGAAAAAAGCACCATTTAACGGTTTGTTGAAAATGGTCCAGCTCCTATACCGTTAACTGGAAAAGAAGTTTATAATCGTGTTAAGGGGATGGGAACAATATTTGGTAAGGGGGTTAAACCTTCGGAAGACGATGGTGTCGTTTGGAAAAAAGAGTCTATATTCTGGAGACTTCCTTATTGGAAATATTACCAGTTAGACATTGTCTCGACGTAATGCATATTGAAAAAAATGTTTGTGATGCAATTATCGGTACTCTGTTGAATATGCCAGGAAAGACTAAGGATGGTCTTAAGGTTCGTAGAGATATGGAGAAATTGAAGATTCGGCCTAATTTATGGCCAAAGGTTAAGGAAAAGGCTAAGAAAGGAAAGGGAACAACAACGTATTTGCCTCCACTTGCTATACATTGTCTAGGAAAGAGAAACGATTGTTCTGTGAGTGTTTATACGGTATTAAGGTTCCCACTGGATACTCATCTAACATGAGAAGACTTGTTTCCATGACTGATCTGAAATTAATTGGGTTGAAATCTCATGACTGTCATGTGATGATGCAAGTTTTTTGCCGATTGCAATACGCGGATTCTTCCAAAACATGTCAGACTTGCTATCACGAGGTTGTGTTCATTTTTCAATACCATATGCAACAAGGTACTTGATCCTGATAGTTGGATGCTTTGCAAAATGAGGTGGTGATCACACTTTGTCAATTTGAGATGTATTTTCCACCTTCTTTTTTTGACATTATGGTTCACTTAGTCCTTCATTTGGTAAGGGAGATTAAGCTGTGTGGTCCTGTGTTTTTAAGATGGGCATACCCTTTTGAGAGACATATGGGTTCTTTGAAAAAGAAAGTGAAGAATCCAGCAAGACCAGAGGCGAGTATTATTCAAGGAACAATTGCCGAAGAGGTTGGAGGATATTGTTCTTCTTATTTTGCTAAGGCTGTGACGATAGGTCTTCCAAAGTCGAGACACGAGGGTAGATTAGAAGGCAAAGGTGGGGTCGGAATGCGACATATTGCACCTTCATTGGATGAGTTGCATAAAGCTCATCTTTTGTGTTGCACCATGTTACTGAAGTTAATCCATACTTAGAAAGACATATGCGTGAATTGCGTCACAAAAATCCGTCAAAAGGGGAGAGGCATTGATGAATGAGCATAACAGGTCGTTCATTGACTGGTTTCACAATAAAGTAATCGGTGAATTGTCTGCAAACAACCATCATGTACCTGATACAATTAAGTGGTTGGCATACGGTCCACGTGACAGTTTTAACTCCTATGAAGGATATGATATCAATGGTTATACCTTTTACACTGAACGTCAGGATAAGAAATCAAAGGTGGTCCAGAATTGTGGGTTTCAACGATTGCATCATCTAGGGAGTATGCGAGTGCAAAGGATAAAACTCCGATTGATGCTACACAATCATATTATGGGATCATTCAAGAAATATGGGAGCTCGATTATTGTGACTTCACTATGCCTATTTTTCGATGCAAGTGGGCGGATAATAGACGTGGTTTGCAAAAGGATGAGTGCGGTTTTACTCTGGTCAATATGAGTCGTCTGCGTGACACTGAAGAACCTTTTATCCTCGCATCGCAAGCAAAACAAGTTTCTATGTATCTGATCCTGTAGACACTCAGTGGTGCATTGTTGTTAATGGTAAAAGGCGAATTTTAGGAGTGGTGATGTTGACGACGAAGAAGAATATGATAAGTTTGATGACATCCCCCCTTTCTCAATCCCAAATGACGATATGATGAATGTGATTGATACTGAAAATAGTTACATGTGAATGGATCACCAAGAAGGTATAACAGTCATTGAGCAACCTATTGACCAAAATTAAAGGTAAAAAATGTTCTATATGAGTAATTTGGCTTGTTTTGAATTTTGTTACAATAATGTGATGATGTATATTGTTTTAAATTTCGTTAACACTATTTCTTGTTTCTATCTATATGCTACAGATATGGCTAGTGACGATTCGAGCGAGCATTCATCGGATTCTGATGCCCCTTTTCACCCAGAAAAGGAGCCTGACCAGGGAGAGGCAGTGATCGTGATGCAGATGCTTAGATGAGTGGATGGAGAGATTTGAGCTAGAGGCTGATAGGAATGCTTTACTTGGCATTGAGGTGACAGGTGATGGGCAGCCACCCCCGTCAGGTTCGCGTTTATTTCAATTTTTTAAACATTCATTATGTAATTTACTTGTTCGTTCTCTAATTTAATTTTCTTATTTTATGTTAGGTTCAGGTCAGACCACTACATATTATGGTGCACAGGGGAGCGGGAAGAAGTCAAGTGGGAATCCAAAGGCAACACGAAAGAGTAAACGAGGTCCCACGATGAATATCCACAACACAGGAGATATGGTCTTAGAGTTCGATGATTTGGGAAGACCAACAGGTAAATAGATGTATTTTATCATACTTAGCTTATTACAATTTCATATTTGGATTTTTAATTGTTTCTTTACTAGGTCCATGGCGAGCCAAGTATGGTGTTTGATCGGTCTTTCTATACGGAAGCTGAACATCAACTGGTCATGGAGACACATTTCTCCTACCTTGTTGGATGTGATGTGGACAGACACTATGGTAAACAACTCTAACATATCATATATACTTAGTTTGATGCATTTATAGGTAGATTTGATTGCAAATACAACATATAGACTAGTTGGAACCAAAATTAGCCCTTTTAGGCCATTTCGGCCTTTTTCTTCCCAAATGAATGAAAATGACTTGTTTCATGCTAGTTTAAGTTGTAAACACCTCTAACATATCATATATACTTAGTTTGATGTATTTATAGGTAGATTTGATTGCAAATACAACATATAGACTAGTTGGAACCAAAATTAGCCCTTTTAGGCCATTTCGGGCCTTTTTCTTCCCAAATGAATGAAAATGACTTGTTTCATGCTAGTTTAAGTTATAAACAACTCTAACATATCATATATACTTAGTTTGATGTATTTATAGGTAGATTTGATTGCTAATACAACATATAGACAAGTTAGGAACCAAAATTAGGCCTTTTAGGCCATTTCGGGCCTTTTTATTCCCAAATGAATGAAAATGACTTTTTTCATGCTAGTTTAAGTTGTAAACACCTCTAACATATCATATATACTTAGTTTGATGTATTTATAGGTAGATTTGATTGAAAATACAACATATAGACTAGTTGGAACCAAAATTAGGCCATTTCGGGCCTTTTTCTTCCCAAATGATTGAAAATGACTTGTTTCATGCTAGTTTAAGTTGTCTACACCTCTAACATATCATATATACTTATTTTGATGTATTTATAGGTAGATTTGATTGCAAATATAACATATAGACTAGTTGGAACCAAAATTAGCCCTTTTAGGCCATTTCGGGCCTTTTTCTTCCCAAATGAATGAAAATGACTTGTTTCATGCTAGTTTAAGTTATAAACAACTCTAACATATCATATATACTTAGTTTGATGTATTTATAGGTAGATTTGATTGAAATACAACATATAGGCAAGTTGGAACCAATATTAGTCATTTTAGCCTATTTTGAAAAACATAACATGTTTCACATTCCCGACGAGGTTCGATACAAGAAGCAATACTTGTCTGCTTGAACGTTAGATGGAAGGATTTTAAGAGCAAATTGGTATCTGTTGGATAACAATGACGAGAGTTAGATCAAAGAAAGAGAAGTTAGGTGATAGTCCGCCAGACGTATACAAGCACATCAAGAAGGAGGATTGGGCCACTTTCAAAGAAAAGATGATGTCAGATATGCTATAGTAAGTTTATATTCTTATTATTAATTTGGTTTTATTGATTTAAATAATATTATACTAACTTAATGTGTTTTTTTATTTTGCAGAAAAAGCGAGAAAAGGCGCTTGAGAGCGCAAAGAAGAACAACATCATCACCACTTAGGTCAGAGGAGTTATGGAGATGCTAGAGAGTTGTGGAGGCAGGAGAAATTCGGTCCACCTAGTTTTGATTCTGGATCGTCTTCTAGTACACCATCCTCCTCGGTGTCCTCCATTTTAACCGGGGTGATGATTGGTGGTGCGCGATGCATAAGAAAGATCCTGTTACTAAACAGAGATTCATTCCAGATGAGGAAACAAAGAAAGCAGCTGACAAATACGTATGTATATCATTATAATTAACTTTTAGTTTGACATGAATATTTTTTCATTTATTAACTACATTATTACTGTTAACTTGCTTTTTGGGCAGTTGGAGTACAAGGAGAAGCAAGCCAAGGGTGAGTTCATTCCGGTTCGTAACAGAGACGCCCTTTTTATGGCTCTTGGAGAAAAGCCAGATCATCGGGTCGCTGTTACGGTTTTGGGGGTGTTAATGTTGGCTATACCAAGGCTTTTGGGCACGTACCTCGTACGCACTATAGGAGATCGATGAAGGAACAAGAGGAGGCACTCATATAGAAAATGAGTGAAAGGTGGAGGAGGACATTGCCACATATATGCAGAATGTGATGATTTCACCTTTACATCCATCTACCGGGCCATATTCTTCACCATCTGGTGGGCCATCTCCTTCTCATGTACAGCCGCCTACTCAGTCACCTGGGTTGTATCATTTTTTCCCTTCACCATTTGTTGTGCCATCTCCTCCTACACAGCCGACTCAGCCTCCTATTCCACCATCTGCTTCACCATTTCCTGGGCCATATTCTGGGCCATCTCCTGGGCCATATCCTGGGCCACCTCTTGGGCCATCTCCTGGGCCATATCTTGGGCCATATCCTGGGCCATCTCCTGGGCCACCTCTTGGGCCACCTCTTGGGTCACCTCTTGGGCCACCCTTGGGCCACCTCCTGGGCCATCTCCTGGGCCATCTCCTGGGCCATCTCCTGAGGTAGCTCCTTCACAGCCCACTCATCTACGTACTCCATTATCTGGATCAGACACTCATTCTCCTTAGCTGAAGGTACATATAATTATTATATATACATGTGCTTTATACAAAAATTATCTTATATACATGTCCTTATACAAATAATTATCATATTTAATGTGTGTTTTATTCAAATAATATCAATATTACGTGTTGCTGTTAGGACGAGGTTCCATGTCGATTGTATTTGGTTAGATCCAACTAGTGGAGAGACTTGTCTAGTGGCAGATGCATATTCTTATGCTTTTGATGAGACCACTACAGTTCATGGGTCTAGAATGATGAATGATCACCTAAAAGTATTCATTGAATTATAGAGAAATATGGTCATTTGCCACTACCTGTTCCCGTCCCTGCATATGAGATCGACACTACAGCTACTGCTTTGGGTACTTGGGTGCAATGGCCAAAAAATTTAGCACAAATGTTAAGTGATGAGGTAATTGTTCATATAGGCCTCCATTTTTGTAAAAATAATAAAATTTTCATAATCTTATGCCCGTTTTGAAAAATAATTATTAGGTTACACCGACACCTAAAAAACAAAAAGGGATTTCGGGGGAGGCTGTTAGATCTTCTAGCCAGTTGCATTCATCAGCCGGTTCGGCTTCTCAGTTTAGTCCAGTTATCGACGATCGATCGTTCTTGGACTCCCTTACTGAGGACTGCAGGGAGTTAGCAGATACGCTTCCCTTGCCGTCGCAGACGATGATGCTGTTGGTGTTACCTTGCCGAGATCCTTGTTCCATTATTTGACAGATGATGGCACCGCTTTTCTGACCAAGGAGGATATTGGTCAGTTTTTGAGAGGAGAAATGATTAATATTTCTATTATCCAATGTACATGAGGTAACAATAATCAAATTATGTTTTTTTTTTAACATTTAATTATATGGTAGTTGTATTTTTCACATATAGTTTACTTTTGCCAATTTTAGGGCTACGCATACGGACTTGGATGGATTTGGGGATTCTATTGGACTGTTTGTTGGATGTGTCCGCAAAGCACCGTTATGGAGTCGCATTCATCATCGGAGGAGGTAACAAGTACATTGTGCATGCTATGGTTGGATGCGTCGATGTAAATGCTAGTATCATGTTCGCGCCAATCTTTCAAGAGTAATATTCTTTCTTAATATCTACAAATATTTATTGTTGCATGATATGTGATTTTTCAAGTAATTATTGTTGTTTAATCTTTCAATAGCCAACATTGGATGCTCCTTGTCATATGTCCCTTGCCTGGGATAGTTTATATCTTCGATTCTGCCAGCTATCACAAACAGCGGAAGTTAAAGCTTAAATTGCCTATGATAGCGTAAGTTGATATATGTTTGATATACTTTATATGAATTGAGATGGTAACATTCCACAATTAAGGACTAAATCAAACAATGTTGTGTTATCTAGTGCTTTTAGGAGGTTTCGGATGAGCGGCCACAGAGTTCGTCGAGAGAAGCTTTTGTGGAAATATGTTGAGGTATGTATTGATCGAATTGCTTGATTCAATTTAAAGTAAGCTTACTTTATTCTCATTATGCGGTAATTTTTCTCATTTTCTTATAACTTTTGATAAAGTGCCCGCAACAACAAGGAGGCACGGAGTGCGGTTATTTTGTGATGCGGTACATTTTTGACGTACTCGCTTCATATTTTGGTTCGTTGGATATGGACAAAGTAAGTTTATATAATTATTCATTTCATATTTAATATATTTTAACTATTTGATGCTAATTTGGTAAATTATTTTCAGGTTGCTCAAACACTTTACCAAGTATGGAGGATCAAATCAATGAGGTGAAGAATAAGTGGGCAAGATACTTTGTTGATGAGTGCATTGCATAGGTTAGTTAGTTTATGTTAATATTCTTTTTTTTGTTCTAACTTTAGACGAACATATACATTATTGCAACTTGTACAACCAACTTTGTAGTGATGGATTATCATCTATATATATATATATATATATATATATATATATATATATATATATATATTATATATATATATATATATATATATATATATATATTATGTTGGATTGCGCTAAATATTTTTGTTGGATTATTATGGAATTGTATTTATAATGTTGGTTGGGTTGAATATGATGTTGGTTTGTTGGCTTGAATATTGGATGATGTATGTTGGAGATCATGGTGGTTGTTTGATGGATTTTGGATTTGCTTGGATGGTGGATTCGGAGATGTTATTGGTTGTTGTACAGGTTAATTAAGTCCCTATTATGGGTTTATCCAATTTACAAACGGAGCTCTGCCGGAATTTACGCAGAAAATTTATTAGCATATTGCTGCATAGCTTCCTCAAGGTTGCATATATAGCTTCCTCTTCACTAATATAAAACAAAAAAAATTTAAAAAAAAGAAAAGAAATATTGCTGCGGTTCTGGGCCAGAAACCGCAGCAATATTACTTTTTTTTGTATAAAAAAGTAATATTGCTGTGGTTTCTGGCCTAGAACCACAGCAATATTACCTTTCTGGGCCACCTTATTTCACCATAATTCCTAATATTGCTGCGGTTTGGTCATTAAAACCGCAGCAATATTACGTTATATTGCTGCGGTTTAAAACCGCAGCAATATTATTAATACCTATTGTTGCGCCCTTAATTGCTGCGCGCCCTATTCCGCAGCAATAGGGCACTTTTTCACCGCAGCAAGGAGCCTTTTTTCTACTAGTGAGGTCGTTGTGCTCTTAGACCTAAACCGCATTGGTATACGCTTGAGGACCCTTGAATAATTCTTTTATTTATATTTTCTTGAAGTTACTCACGATTTCTTGTCATGATATAGATATTAGTAAATAAACATTATGTACATTCTAACTACTTTTTCTCTTATTTTGTATTTATAGTATTCATGTTATTATGATTGTCTTATGCATGATTTTTATCACCCACATGTTATTATTGCTAATTAAGATTTAAGGAACTGTTCTAACTAAATATGATAATATAGACAACCTGCTAGGTACCATGTAAATTGATTAATAAATAACTTGTAGCTAAAAAAGTAGTCTTTTATGTGTTTCTTGAACCAACATAAACTAATCTTTTTAGGGTGCATGAAAATTATTATGTTTTTGTTCTTTTGCATAAAACTTGTTATGAATCGTATTAAGTAGAGGCTAGCAATATGCAACATTCATGGTTCCTGACCGCGTTTGTATCCTCACTCCAAACTCAATCTATGGTTCATTGACCATCTATAGAGTCAGGACGGGGAGATCTACATTAAATAAGTCCCTAATTTGTCCCTATGGTTTCCCAAATAACTGATTAGGTTTATGAGTCTTCCTTTAAAGACTTGTTGGCGATTTCAAAATATATTTTAATAAAACTTAACAATGGCGTAGTCAAATACGCGCTCACATTACGTAGGCGAAAGAAAATCACACCTACTACAGGGAGTATTGTGATTTAACTTCACAAAGCATAAGAATTTTAACATTGTTATGAAGACAAAAGTCTCGATTTTCTACCAAGGCGTTATTCCTAGCACATCCACAAATGTTCCAACATGAAATAAACATTATTATAGTGACAAAAGGGTGGTAAATCATCAATCATATTCATAGCAGAACTGGCTTAATCCCTTTTCCTCTTCAGGGTAGATGAAGCATCATCTTCATCCTCCTTGTATTCAATTCCCCTCTTGGCTAACCTAGTTTGAGAAGAGAACTGCACTGCGTTGGAAGCATCAACTGCCATCCTTTCAATTTGCTTGATAAAAAAGTTGTCAGAGTGTAAGGAATGAAAAGAATTATTAGCAAGAGAATTAAGCTCATCAAGATTGTTCTCATCCTGTTCTTCAAGGTAGAATGTTTCATTATAAGTAGCAGTAAAGAAGAGTCCCTCAGCAGGAGTGACATCAGGAGAAACCAAAGCAAGCTACTGGTTCACATCAATTAAATCTGAAGCACAGTAGATTTGAATAGTAGCAAAAGAGAGGATATGAGGAGTAAACTCAGTGTCACCTACAATCTTCCCCTGACCAGGTCCATGAGGAGAAGAGACTAGAGGCAGAATAGGCTCAGCCTCATCATCAGAGGAATCACTAGAACAAAAAGCATGACAAACAACCATCTTTCCTATTCCTTTGCCATGCACAACAAGAGGCATTTTATTACCTTTTTGGACAGACTTAATGCATCATTAATACGTATCTCCCCACTAGCAATAATAGAAATCATATTAGCAACAGCAGACTTAGAAGAAAATTTCGTAGGAGGGGGCTTAGCAATAGAGGCCTTGTTAAGGTGTTTGGGCTTCATATGAACCACATTAGCTGTCTTAGCTGTGGATGCATGGCTAACTTGCAAGCAGCCTTAGTAATAGCATCATACAAAGATTTCTATTTAGGATTCTTAAGAAATTGAATTGTAAGCTCCTTTTTAGGGGAGTTAAGTAATGGACATACATCTAGAGCATGATCAGATTCGCCATAGAAGAGCACCCAAAGGAGAAGTCCTCATACCAACATAACCATGAATAAAATCACCCACCCTACTTACCTCAGCAAATTCTAACAAAGGACCTTGAATGCCAACCCTAACACAAGCTCTAGCAAAACAAATTCTGTTACGAATAAGAGACCTTTGATCAAGCTTAATAAGAGCACTAATATCATTTGAGACTAACAAATTAGCAATTGAATCAAAATTCAGTAATTCAGTAGGGAGCTTGGGAATCCTTACCCACAAATCAACCCGCTTGATCTCCTCCATATAGGGGTCAAAGGAAGCCTTATAGGGAGATAAAACAAAGAGGTCCCCTTGAATGTGTCTGGGCCTCTCACTCCACACAAGAGCACTCATGAGGATTTTTAAAACGTAACAAGATCCACTTGATCTTCTCCATATATGGGTCAAAGAAAGGCTTCCAAGGAGATAAAACAAACATGTCCCCTTGAATGTGTCAGGCCTCTCACTCCACACAAGAGCAAAATCATAGGGATTTGTAAAACGCAATAAGATCCACCCATTATCCATCTCAAGGTAATCCACATCTCCTTTAACAAATTTCCAATCTGCCTTTTTTCTTGTAATAATAGTGCGAAAGTCCAAAGGAGTAGATAACATCTTACCAAGCAAAAAAGACTTAGAAAGCTCAATAATGTCTTTTTAGACTTGGGGAAGACTATCAAGCACAATAGTTTCAGGATAAGTAGGGGGTGGGGGACCATTTTGGAAATTAGACATAATAGGAGGGGTTAGTGATTGAGGAATAAGAGTCCCTTCTTGAGCATTAGGGTTAGGGTTCGCTAATAAAGCTTCTTTGAAATTCACAAGACTAACCATCTCAAATGAAAACGAAATTGCAGAGAATGTAATAGCTAAAAAC
This sequence comes from Beta vulgaris subsp. vulgaris, assembly GCF_026745355.1. Classification (NCBI taxonomy): domain Eukaryota; kingdom Viridiplantae; phylum Streptophyta; class Magnoliopsida; order Caryophyllales; family Amaranthaceae; genus Beta; species Beta vulgaris. The sequence goes on from NC_079208.1 coordinate 30,054,513, forward strand.
AAGAAAATAAAGAAGAGGGGGAATGTAATTGAGAATGAATTAATGTCACATGAGCATCCCTTTTGTAGGAATGTTTGCCTTGAATGCGAGGAATAGCGAGAGGGACACCGCTCTCAGGTAGGGTTGTTCAGAGTGCGGTTTGGACTGCACCACCAAACCGCAACTCAAGCCGTTTTTTTCGCAGTTTCAAAATTGTGGTTTGGGTTATGTTTTCAAGCAAACCGTGATTTACGGTTTGGTTTGGGTTTTAATTATTGTAAACAGAAACCGCACCGTAAGGTGCAATTTTATATGTTGCTAAAAAAATTTTTTTATCTATTTTGATTTTTTTATATACACTTGACAAGGTGGCATACAAGTATACAAGTGAAAAAGAAGTTTCAGGTGAAGAATTTGGATAATTTTGATAAATTATTATTTATGTTTAATTATGAGTCAACCTCGTATTTATTTGAACTCTTTATGTTTATAAACAATTTTTTTTAGGAAAAATTAACACCAACAGTCCGAACTATAGCCGGTCTTCTACAAACCGTCCTAACTTTGGATAATCGATGAATGGTCCCAACTATGCACCTGATCTTCCAAAAATGGACCAGGTTACCTGGTGACCTGCTACTTTAGGTAAACCGTAGTCATGTACCGATCACGTGACTTTCTTTCCCATTTTTTTTATTTTTTCATTTTTCTTTTATTTTCTGATTTTTTTTAACTCTTTTATAATTATTTTCATTTTTCTTTTATTTTCTGGTTTTTAACTCTTTTATTATTTTTTCCTTTTCTTTTATTTTCTAATTTTTCTTTTTCAGCAACTGAACGGGAAGTTTTTTAGGAAAGTTCGAATCGGATGCGCTCGCCCAGCGAGAAAGGCCCTGATCCTGCCAACCAAGTCAAAAGAAAGAAGAGAACGAAAGAACTTCGTATTTTGGTAACTTTCTAGGAGTCATGTTTAACCTTAACACTATTAATTTTTTAAAATTAACCTTAAATGCCATTATTCACCTCTTTAATTATTTATTAACTACATTAATCTCTTATTAACCTAGAAAACCCACTCCCAAACTCCAGCCACTCGCACAAGTCACAACCCAGAAACCGCCACCCCAACATCGAAATCGAAACTACCATGCACATCACCGAACCGTCCAACATCAGCCAGATCAACCAACACCACCGAGCACCACCCAGCACTACTAATAACACCGAACACCACCAAGAACAACAAAACACCATCAAACAAACTTCCCCCAATTCAAACCCCCAATATCCTTTGTTTTCGAGTTTGATTATAATTTTTTGAGTTAAAATTTGAATTGGGCTGTGAGGGGTGGGTCGAGGATGGGCGGTGATGGGCGGTGTCGGTTGATGGAGGAAGGAGATAGAGGATGAGGGTGGTGATTATGGATGTAGGAGAGAGAAGATGATGATGATAATTGATAAGTGATGATGATGGAAGAGTGTTTAAGTGATGAATGCTGAGATGAATAATTTGATGCAGGTGATGCTCGATGGTGGATGAAGAATTGATTAGAAGAAGATGATAAGCAGGGAGAATTAAAAAAAGGATGAAAAAAAAGAAAAAAAATTAAAACAGAAAATTAAAATCAAAAAAAGGAAAAAGATTAAGTTTTTAGGTGAATAATGGCATTTAAGGTTAATTTTAAAAAATTAAAAGTGTTAAAGATTTCTAGAAAACTTAGAAAATAAAAGAAAAGGAAAAAATAATAAAAGAGTTAAAAAATCAGAAAATAAAAGAAAAATGAAAATAATAATAAAAGAGTTAAAAAAAATCAGAAAATAAAAGATAAATGAAAAAATAAAAAAAAAATGGGAAAGGAAGTCACGTGATCGACACATGACTACGGTTTACCTGAAGTAGCAGGTCACCAGGTAACCTGGTCCATTTTTGGAAGATCAGGTGCATAGCTGGGACCATTCATGGATTATCCAAAGTTAGGACTGTTTGTAGAAGACCCCGCTATAGTTCGGACTGTTGGTGTTAATTTTCCTTTTTTTTTTACTCTTAGATTACAAATTCAATGTCGCGAACGAAAAAATGGTTAAAGTGTAAACCAAACCGCACCGAACCGTTTCGCGCGGTTCGGTTTGGGTTGGTTTGGGCAAAAGTGCGGTGTATCTTGAGTTGGAAAAATGTCATACCGTATATTTGCGGTTCGGGTTGGGTTACATCCCAAATCGCACCAACCCAGACCATGGACACCTCTATTCTCAGCCAATAACTCGCCTAATTCCATGACATTAAATGCTTCACCACGAAAATTCAGAAAAAACAACCCAACACCTTAACTCGAAAATCCGGCGAGGTCGCATCATCAACTACGAAAAACACTCTAGCCTGACACAACACGCCCAAAATACAGAGATAACTCTCACTCATATTTAATGCTCTCTTCAGAGAAATCCTAATTAATCCAGCTGGCTTCTACTTAATCGGGAGAAACATGAAACCTTTAACCCAAAATGAAATTTCTTTGGGAAGTTAGAAAGACAAATTCCCTCTGACAATTGGAAGAATTAATATACTTGGCGAAAAAGAGAAACTTTGTAATGATTTTATTGACCCATAGCTATAGACATAACCTTTTAATTGAATTGGAGAAACTTCGGCTATGTTTAGTTCACCTGAAATTTTCTGATCTGAACTTATCTGATTTGATCTGATCTGAACTTATTTTTTTTGATCTGATATGATTTGATCTGATTACATGATCTTATCTTTTAGATTTTTCTCAATATATAAGAAAAAATATAGTCATGTGGGGTCTTGTTTGATTCGTCTCAATGAGTACTTTATTAATATTCAATTATTATAACTTTTACTAATATGTAATGAAAGATATAATGATTTTTAAATATAAGCATGATCTAAACTTATTTTTTCTGATCTGATCTGATCTGATCTGAACTGATCTGATTACATGATCTTATCTTTTAGATTTTTCTCAATATATAAGAAAAATTATAGTCATGAAGGGTCTTGTTTGATTCGTCTCAATGAGTACTTTATTAATATTCAATTATTATAATTTTTACTAATATGTAATGAAAGATATAATGATTTTTAAATATAAGCATGATCTGAACTAATCTGATCTGATTAGAACTTATTTTTTCTGATCTGATCTGATCTGATCTGATTACATGATCTTATCTTTTAAATTTTTCTCAATATATAAGAAAAAATATAGTCATGTGGGGTCTTGTTTGATTCGTCTCAATGAGTACTTTATTAATATTCAAAATAATTTTTACTAATATGTAATGAAAGATATAATGATTTTTAAATATAAGCATGATTTGAACTGATCTGATCTGATCTGAACTTATTTTTTCTGATCTGATCTGATTTGAAATAAGCAAAAATAAGGTGAACTGAACATAGCCTTCACCTACTTAATAACTAGCCTTCATATGCACGCGATGCGTGCGTTAATTTCAAAATTTGTTGTTCTATTAGATACTTCATTCGTACTTTATTTATGATTAAACTTAAATGTGAAAAATTCAACAGTTAGATGAATTTAGATATATCAATTCGCTAATGTAAAAAAAATAAAAAGGTTGTGAGTGATTGCTAACATTAATTTTTTGTGAATGAATATTGAACAGAAAGAAAGAAAATAATGAGTTGGCTAACTGAATTAAAGAGTATCAAAGGTAGTGAATATTCAGACTTTTCATTTGCATGTTATGTATGCCATCTTTTTTTTATAAGGTATAAATATTTTGTCCATTTAATTTTTGATTGAAGTATTTGATGCATATACCATTTTAAACTTATTTTAAATGGCAAGTTGGAATGAGAATTTTTAAATGATTTGCTTTTGTAATTTTTTCATTCAATTAATTAGATCATTAAGGGTATTTTAGTCACTCCAAAAGAGGACACCACACCTCCTCCCTTAGCTTATATAATAGAGACTAGTTTTGGAACCCGTGCAAAAATGCACGGGAAGTGATTTGCTTAATAAGACAGAATTTTCAATGAAACCAATAGCAGACAACAAATTTTGTAATGAAAGAATAAGTAAAAGTTATATTAACAAACATTACAAAAATGTATATGAAGTTATACATTTTGGAACACTTCCTTGTAAACAACATTTGTGGTTGTTTTGCACACATTATTCTCTTTATCACAAATCAGAATTTTAAGTCCTTTTTTGCTTGTGACTCGGGAAATAGCGACATATAGCTGACCATGACTGAAAACAGGCCTCGGTAAATACAACCCGACGTGCGACAATGATTGTCCTTGACTTTTATTTATTGTCATGGCAAAACACACAGTCAAAGGAAATTGCCGTCTTTGAAATCTGATAGGAAATTTTGTTGAGTCAGACGGTGTTAGTGTCATTCGTGGGATGAATACCTTGTCACCAACATTGCTCCCTGAAATGACAGTAGCTTCAATCACTCGATTGCCTAAATGCTTGACTACCAGCCTCGTGCCATTACACAATCCAGATGTCTGATCAATATTACGAAGCAACATGATAGGCGCACCAACTTTTAACTTAATACTATGATTTGGCAGGCCTGAGCACTTTATTGTGTTTAAGAATTCAGTAGAATATATATCATGAGCCCCTAAGTTCCCTTCATCTTTACTAATTGCATCACAACTCAAGTAAATTTTCTCATAACCTGGAATTGTGGACAACACATGATCATTTACCTTCTCAACTATTTCATTAGTTGGAGCTAGAATTGCTCTTTCTTGGAAGTATTTGGTTTCCCAAAGGTGATCAGTGAGTGAAGGGTATGTGCTGTCGACAATCGATGATATGGGGTCACTCCACCGTCTATAAGAATGTCTTCAGTGATTTCAATATCGACTTCTCCATCATTGGGCCCTCCAGCTCTGTCATCACCAACGCTCAGTATCCATTCTGAGAAGTCCCTTATTTCATTAGCGTTAGACGAAGAAGAACATGATTGAAGTCTCATATTGCGTGTAAGCTTCAAAACCTTACATGAATCCCATAGAAACGAAGAGTTTAACGTCGCAAATACTATATCTTGCCTTGTACCCTTGGGTATAACATGCAGAATCTGTCGTAAATCACCACCAAAGACAACAACTTTACCTCCAAATGGTCGATGCAAATTATCTCGATCAACAGCTTGCATAATGTCCTTCAAACTCCTATCAAGTGCTTCAAAGCAATATTTGTGCATCATTGGTGCTTCATCCCAGATAATTAGCTTTGTTCTCATGAGCAATGCAGCTAAGTCAGAACCAAGCCTAATAGCTACACACGTAGGTTTTCACAAACATTGAGTGGAATCCCGAACCTTGAATGGGCGGTTCGGCCTTTTGGAAGAAGTAGGGACGCAATTCCACTTGATGCTACTGGCAAAACAATTTCACCCATCTTCCTAATTGCAGCACACAATGTCCTCCAAATGTATGTTTTACCCGTGCCTCCATATCCGTATACAAAGTACAAACCTCCCGATTGGCCATTGACATAGTGCATTATTTCGTTGAAAACCATTAGTTGTTCTTCGGTTAGACATGGAAACAGATTGTCAATTTCCTGAATTAATGAGGGTATGTCATATGAAAGCTCATCCGCTATTAGCTTATTTTGACCTTCAAACACGACTAATTCATCTGGAAAAGGCATCTCACTGAATTTTCGAAGGCTACTCCCATTACTTTGCAGTTTAGCTTCAATATCTGCCAGTGCAAAAGCTTGAATTTGTTCATCCGTTAGAGTTAAATCTGCAATGCGATAGGGAAGATTTAACATTAGCTGCCTTCACTTATGTTATAGTGATCCTTTTTTCGTTGCACAATTATTAAACATCCAAGTAAGCGGAAAAAAAAAAGTAAGTATGCAAAATACTGTAACTTGTACCTTTGTTTTTATGAATACGACATTGTTTATATAGAATGTCATCAGATAGTAGGTGCCATGTCTTTTCCCATATGTCTTCTGGTTTAGATAAGCTACCAGACATAAGTAACATGCAAAATAGATTTCGCAGATAATGCCCGTTTCTCTAAAGCTTGCCTCTGTTATGGCGTCTATGTATTCCTTGTCGTCATCAAGTAGCCCCCTTGCGTAGCAAGCTTCTTTGAAGGTTGGATACACTAAACCATCAACCGTTCTTATATCCTCGTAGCACGTTGGGCCTTTTACAAAATTAAGGAGCGTTCTTAGATAGTATTTCTCACCAGAACCTGGAGCGACATGGTATACCCTGCCAAGTGCGAAACTTTTCGACCTAGGTGTCCATTCTCGCGTAGGTTGTTTCCAAACAAATTTCGTGGGGAACTCTACATAAGTCAATTGTCTTGCTTCTTCATACTTTTGGTTGCATTCCATCCACGATAAAACTTTGTGCTATCAACATTAGGTCTATCAAGTACATCTCCCACGTCCATCTGGTCAGTGTAGACGACCGTTTGCTCCCCAGGTAGATGGAAACTCAATCTCTCAACAGCAGGGGTTCGATAGTGAATAGGAAATCCATATATCCTCCACACTGCCTCACAAGCAGATATGTAACGGCAGTCGTAATACATTTTAATTTCATCAATCTTTTGTGGATCATCGCAGCTATTTCTGTTTTGACAAAGCAGCAGCAGTTACTCTATCGTAACCCTTATTTATGTACTTGAACAAATACTTTATCGATCTGGATTGATTGCACCATTCAACGTTTATATGGGCATGATACTTATCAAGATGCACTCTGTTCTTCTCAACCGAGATTCCGTTATCTCTTCTTCTATAAACTGGATATCCTTCCTCATCAACCTTTGTTTCGTCAATAAATCTTTTAGGAAAATGCTTTGTGCACTTATTTTGATCCATGCAAGGTGCATAGTGTTGAGGGACCACATGGACCATGTAGCATCATTTCTGTAACAGCTTCATACAAATCCGGATCCTCAATTGGATCTGGTAACTCAGCGCATATAATCTTGTCAATATCGCTTGCTTGTGGATATTTGTCAGCGGGTGCAGGAAAAGAAGTATATGAGCATGGGAAGGCCACGCTTTTGAAACTCAACTGTATAAACAACTGGAGAAAAAGAAGATATGTATGCATCATTATTTGAACAACCTTATAAGTAGACCAACTAATCTTGATGTGTAAATGTTTTTGTAAAGTAGTATGAAATTCAATTAATTCAATAAATATATATTAAAGATGAAAAAAATGTAGAAATCAGATCATTATACCAGATTTGATTTATACGTACCAGCTTTAACTCGGCCAAATATCTCATTCTCCTTTAAGTCTTTAACCAATTGGTCGAGCTTCATTTTAAAGACTCGACAGATGATATCCGGTCTGTCCTCGGGTCTAAGTCCCCTTTTTTGAACGAATCTGCTTATTTCTGGCCATTTAGCATTACACGTAAAGGTTATAAACAGATCTGGATAACCATACCATCTACAAATTGCCATTGCATCCTGATAGTTCTCTCTCATGTAGCTATGTCCACCTGTGAATGACGCTGGTATAACAAGCGATTGCCATTGGAAGATCCCTCTGTATCACCTCTTTCCACAGCCCCTCTTAAATTCTTCACATTATCTGATCTTAAACTTTGTTGGTTATTCTTTAGAAAGGAGAGCCTCTCTGCCTCAATCATAGTGTAGCCGTCAACCAAAAATTGTTGATACAACCGACGACATAATAACAAAGTATCAGCTTCTTTTCACGATCTTGCATTCTGTATGCAAACCACTCACGCATAGTAAGTCGTTCTCTTTTATTCGTAGAACTACTTGATGCGGTCTTGTCTCTATGCATAACATCTACTCGATATCCATCTTCCCCATATGGGAAAATCAGTGGATATTGTAACGGTAAATACGATGGGTGAAGCTCAGATATCTGCCTTAATCTTCCATTTTTCCTTTGGACTACTATATCCCTCTTATCTGCTGTATCAATGTCTCCAACTATAAGCGCGGCCACTTCGGATGTTGTTGGAAGGTTATAAGTCCTTCCATCAGAATCCCTTCTTCCAATTAGCCTAAGTTTTAAGTCTTCGCCGTTGTTTGATTCGAAACGATCTCTAGCCATTCTAAAACTCTTGGCCAATGGGTTATGCTGATCAACATATCCTTCAATTGTGCAACGACACGATCTTCAAATTTATTTGGGTCTTTAGAACTGAAGCAATATAGTACGTTCAACGTTAGCATTGCTTTATTATGAATGAGGATGTATATATTACATTTAAAACAAATACATGTTCAAATATTTGCAGTAAAATAGCACGATACCTTGCCGCATCATCCTATTCTGAACCTCTTCTTCAGTGTCATATATGTATAGTTGAGAGAATTTAGGACGTGCTCCATCGTTCGGCAACAAACTGCCTATCAGGTGATGATTTTGACCTCCAATCTTGTATGTATATGGACCACGCCATGAGTAGTTGGTGCAATTATTCTACTCCCATAGAAGTGAAAGAATACATCATGTTATACCCCTAATATTATCAAGGAAGTGCGCACTTCTACTATGTCTCTTCTTCAATAGATCTTCCAAAAGTTGGGTGGACGCTTAAGTAAAGGTAATTGCACTTTTCCTTGCATGCAACACATCCCAAACTTTGGTCTCCACTCTTATTTCGTTGTTTACTCGTTCACCAAACCACATTTGTGCTCCACAGAACTCGCAAACACATGGGATCTCCCAAATCTGAATAACCTTCTACAGTAAAGAAAAATTATAACTTTAAATAGTGTTTTAATGAATTTTAACATGATAGTATAATATGTAAGTCTAATAACGCACCATTGACTGCAATGTCACCACATTAATGCCTTCTAAAAAAGATATATGATACGTATGCGTTATAGGATTTACATGTTTCTTATTTAAAAAATTAGTTAAAAAAAAGAACGATATAACAAGAATATACCAAATATATATGCTTACTGCATCACTTATACCTGGAAATTTTTCTGCTCGCGCATAGAATTTGAATATTGTCACATGCATATCATTTCCTTCAACATCATTGTCATCTGTATACAAATATTTGTTTTTAATGCATAAACAAAGTTTATAACTAATTGTATAATTATCTTACATCTATTTATGGTGCTATTAGTTAATTAATATTTACTATAACATACCTGGAATATTCTCTTTGAAACCGATTAAGGACTTGCTTACTTCGGATAACACGTGTCTTTGATCTAAATGAACTGCACAATCATAGGTTGTATAACTTCCGTTGACAGTGGACATGGCGTAGACGCTATTCAGCGACAATAGGTGATGTTAGTTGGTCACAACGATTTATATTTTATGATCATACTATGCCAAAATGAAATAGTATAAACATGTAATATTTTAATAGATTAATTTATTACCAGAACTTCGTTTCTCTTCAATTATAAGTTTTCGTTGATGCCTTGCTATCTTTGATGCATGTTCTTTATCTGAAGCACATAATTTTTCAAAATATTATAGATTGTTTATATAGTAACGTTATTAGACAAATTAACAATCAATAAGGAATAATTTATTATAAACAACCGATACTAATATTGTTATAGCACTTAATGGCGATTGAGTTGTATGTCCACATGACAATTAATATCTTGTGAACTTGAAGATGGTCACTTGTGAAAATACTGCATTAAGAGTAATTTACATTACTATCTTGCAAGTAATACGTTTTCAAAGTAAAAAACTATATACACTCACCATTAGGAATCGGAGTTACGTAGAATTAGTAGAGAAGTTTTAATTGTCGACGATAAAGGAGAAATCCATTACTTGAGAAACGCTTATAATGCAAGACAATAAAATGTTAGTTGCATATATAAAAACAAAAGGATAACTAATTATTGTCCAAAATTTGGATGATATGTGTTAATTACTTAATCTAATTGCGATTTATACCTGATGAAGATCCTTAAGAGGTAAGTTGATTGGCGTGATATTATTTGTGGTCGTATAGGAGTCAGAGGAACGCGTAAATCTTGCACGCTTTTCTAACATAATAACTTCCTCTTTTGTCTTGCATATTTTTGTTGAGCTTCTTTTGATAACAATTATTGAGTGAATGAGGAGTGGTAACTAAAATAAGAAATGTTTTCCACGTTAATAGCATAATGTGTAGTATATTATATCGTTTTGAATTCATATGTACATTCAATGAAATTAATTTTTAATTCTACTTATGTTATAGTAAGTTTTTCTTGTCAAAGTATAGCAATAAGCAAATTAAAATAGTTAACATCATAAGAATTAAGGTGTAGTATACTAAAAGCGAACTTTAAATTCCACGTTTGCTCAATAACATAAACATTAAGTCATTTATATTGTTAATTTACAAATTAAATAACATAAATTTAGCATGAATTAACAATTTTCTTAAATATGTATGAAACAATATTGAATGGATGATAATAACAAATTGATTATTTACATAAAATAACACTTACGAATGAAATATGTTTAGAATGCTTAATGAGAAGGACATGACATTTCTATATTCTCCAAAAAATTTGTAAATACATAGTATGATTTCCAAACTCAATATAGATACATAATTATATATATAATTATATATATATATATATATATATATATATATATATATATATATATATATATATATATATATATATATATATATATATATATATATATATATACTTGCTTTAAAGCCCATTATACATTTCCATCTAAACATAACCCTAAAATGTTACTTTCTTTATATACTACCTAATACTACCTCAAGTAAACCTTAAATACCTAAACATATGTTAACCTACATATAACTTATATCACCGTAACTATTTAATTTTTTTTATAACATATAACAATGATTTATAAATAGTTGTGACGACGAATTATTAATTTAGGCATAAAGTTATTTATTTAGTTTGGCCTTATAATAATATAACTTGTTTTAAAGCGCATTATACATTTCCACCTAAACATAATACTATAATAAGATTTCCAAACCCAATATAAATACACAATTATATATATAACTTGTTTTAAAGCCCATTATACATTTCCATTTAAGCATATCCTTCACTATAATACTCTATTTATACTACCTAATACTACCTAACATAACCCTTAAAAACCTAAGTATATATATAGATGCATCAAAACCAAATGCACCAAAAACAATTCATTTTCTGATTTTAAGAACCGTTCATATTCTCTCTCTCTCTCTTTCTCTCTCTCTCTCTCTCTCTCTCTATTTCTCTCTCTCAAATTTCTCTCGAACATTTTTTTTTTCTTTCTCAAACATGCATGAAGCACATCTTCTCATCAAAAATGGCAACTTTCCTTTGCTTCTATATTTTCCAGATTTATTTGAAAGCTATTTACACAACAAAAACAAATTCGATTAACAAAGAAGACAGCAGAAAATGTGAAAAAAAGGGGATTTAGAAATTGGGGAATTAAATTTCGGAAGTTTTATTCGCATGCAAACCGGATTGTATGTTCATTGCCATTGATGAAGAACTGAAGAAACGAATTATTTCATCAGATTTCAACTACTTACAGGTGTAGTGCTTTTATAGATTTAAGTTTGTTTTTTTTTGTAATTAATAATTATATTAGTTCATGAATATATGATAAGTTTGTAGATCTAACATTTCATCTACTTAAAAAACAGTAAATTAAAAACATGCATCTATATCCTCTATTTGTTTTTCTTTCGTTTTTAGTTTGTATGAATCTAGATATTTTTTTGCATGCATGTGACAAAAAAAAGATATTAGATGAAAATATTACGATATCTGAATATGTTAATTTGTGTTTTCCTTGTACTTTGCATGTTGATCTATATATTTTGTTGATAATTTTTATGGTTAAATACATTAAAAAAAATCAGTTATGCATTAAAATAATGAACGTATTAAATGGTTTTGACTCTACATTTCTCGCAACCAAATTGCACAGAAAATTATGAAATTGTGTAATATTGTTAAAAGTTAAATTTTTTTACTATTTACAACCTATATTATTTCATGAATATATGATTAATGCATCAATCTTAAATTACAATTAAATTTGCATGCATATCATCAATTTAATTCTTTTCCGTATTTAATATGTATGAATCTGTAAATTTTCTTGCATGCATGTCACAAAAATACGAAATATAAATTAAGTAGAAATATCATAATACCATTTAAATTTTGCATTTTTGCTAATTATTTCCTATATTATTTCATGAATATATCATTAATTAATCAATCTAAAATTATACCTTTTTAAAAACCGTAGAATTAAAAACTCAAGTATATCCCAAAGTGCTTCATTGTTAAATATAAGCTTAAAGAAAAAATAATTTCTCGCATGCATGTCACCAAAGTTAGCTTTAGATTAATAAATAATAATATATAATTTTAAAAATAAAAATCGTAGTAAATAATCATATATCATTTAAAAAATAATATCGTAAAAATAATATCATTTCGAAAATAATTTATAAATGTATGAAATATCTATCTATAGATATAGATATAGAATCGAATATTAATTAAAAAAGTAGGTGATAATATGTAGTTGATCCTTTAAATCAAGTAGTTCATATCCTTAATCGTATATCCTTAAAAGTAATTTTTTTCAATTTTATATTATGTTCTGATTTTATAAATGTAGTTGATAATATTTATGATTTAATAGATTAATAAATAATCATAAATCCTTTGTAAATAAATATCGTTGACGAAGTAGTTGATAATATGTAGTTGATTCTATAAAAAGTAGTTGATATCTTTAATCGTATGTTCTTAAAAGTTTATTTTTTTCAATTGTATATTATGTTCTGATTTTATAAATGTAGTTGATAATATTTATGATTTAATAGATTAATAAATAATCATAAATCCTTTTTTAAAAAATATCGTTAAATACATAAGCTATGTTTGTTTTTTTCGAGGGTTTGCTTTGGATGCAAAGGATGGTGGCCATTGAAGAAATAATGTGAGATGAAAAAGGTAGTATTCTCTTTTCCTCTTTATAATTATTAATAATTATATACTTTATATACATGATAAATATAAGATATACTCAATTAGCTTGACTTATGTATGTTATAGTAAGCACATTTCATGATGAATAACTTTATTTGTTTAGTCAATGTTTGATTATTCCATAAATTCTCCACAAATATGAATAAAAAAATGTAAGGAATAGTTTATATTGTTTCATATCTTCTTGAAAAATTGTTTTGATTTAATTTTAGATGGAGTAGAAAATGTTAATATATATATGGGAAATAGTAATAGAATTCAACCATTTATGTTTGCATTATTTTAAATACGCGATGCAATATTTTACTATCATGACTAAGCAAGATATAATTAGAAAATATATACACTATAGATAAAAAAAACTTGGCAAAAACCATTAGTCTATTACAACATATGAAACATGGGGTCCTGATGAATCTGTTGGTGTACATAATAATAAGAATAAGTAGGTTTAATACAAATGTATCCACAAAATATATGCCAACATAGTAATCCTAAAATTATACTATACAGTTATACTAACCAATAATACATACCATTAGGAATATTAATTTCAGGAGATAAAAGAATGGGTACACTCAATTCCTGTGTTTTCCTTTTATTTTCAATCAAGCTTCCCTTCCTCCTTCCCCTACTGACCTTGTCATCATCATTTGTATTAGACGTTGTTTTTGTATGTAGATCATTATCTCTATTGTTACCTGGAAGTAATATGTTTAATATAATATGGCTTAGTTAATGTCAATTCACAATTATGTTTAAAGTAAGTAACTATATATTGAAAAAACTAATTGCAAATCAACTAACCATTAGAAATGTCAATTAAAGGAGTTCTTTCAGTCGAAAGATTTGACCGTTGGCTTCTACTTCACTTATCATTCAAAATTGATTTCCTCCTTTGCATAGCAACCTTTGCATCATGAAGTTGATTTGAATTGTTACAAACAATTGGAGTATTGCCACCAAAATCGTTTTCTTTTCCTTAATCTGAAAGTTTCTTTACACGTTTACTATTAGAGGAACTCATTTCTCTAATTACTTTTTATTAACGCATAAAAATATGGTGTAATTTGAAAGATAAGAACACTATATAATTAATTTGTCTAAATGACCATGAAGAATATATGTGTGTTTTTAGTGGAGTGGAGGTATTATATAGAGTCTAATATGCTAAAGTTTCCTTAGTAGTTATATATCTTATTATATATATAGAGTCTAATATGCTAAAGTTTCCTTAGAATATGGTGGAGTGATCTAAAGTATCTTAAAATATTATGTGAGCAATGGTTATTACGAATATCATATAATAGGAATGTTTCAACTAATTTTCGAATAAATCAAAGACTAAATTCCTAGTATCATATAATATCTCCCACGTTTGGAAACAAAATGTTCATGATCATATAGGTTAAAAAACGTAATTACGACCTTTTAATTAAGTTGATTTGATGTGCATTTGGAAAACTTGCCTTAATTTCTATAGTTAGTTATTTAGAAATAATAACGTGTTTTATAGAAATTATTTTATAATAATTGATATTGTTTTCCTTTAATAAAATATGTTGTCTACGATTAACTTACTTAAATATTAATTGTTAAAAATGTGTAAGATGATGTTTAAAATATAAAACATTATATTCGGATTCCTTATAATAATATACATAACATGTAATACTAAATACTGTCAATCATAAGTAATATATATATATATTAAATATATATATATATATATATATACATATATATATATATATGTATATATGTTATAATATATATATATGTATATATGTATATATATATATATATATATATGTATATATGTATATATACATATATACATATATAATACATATATACATATATACATATATATATATATATATATATATGTATATATATATATATATATATGTAGATATGTATATATAATATATATATATATATATATATATATATGTGTAATATATATATATATATATATGTAATATATTATATATATATATGTATATATATATATGTATATATGTATATATATATATATATATATATGTATATATATATATATATATATATATATATATGTATATATATATTTTATTGATTATGTATAATTTATAACAGTTAGGTTTACAAATTAGTTAAATATTTAGTTAAACATAAAACATTAGTATCAAAACACATACATATAGTTTATATCACTGGAAAATGATTTTTTTTTTAATAACGTATACCAAAGAATTATAAAAATGAACTATTTATTTAAGACTACATTTATCTATTTATATTCGGATTCCTTATAATAATATACATAACATGTAATACTAAATACTGTCAATCATAAGTAATATGTGTGTGTGTGTGTGTGTGTATATATATATATATATATATTTGATTGATTATGTATAATTTATAACAGTTAGGTTTACAAATTAGTTAAATATTTAGTTAAACATTACTCCCTCCGTTTCCTAAAGATCTTCTCTCTTTCCGTTAAAGGGTGTTTTCAAAAGATCTTCCCTCTTTTGCTTTATTCCTTATTTGGCAAAACAAATTTCCCTATTTACCCTCTCATGTCACTATCATATGGTCCACCATTACATTATTAATTCAATTTTACTCCCTTTTTCTCTCATACTTTAACCCTTTTTTATTTGTTTATTTATCTTAACCCCTTTCTCTCTCCTACTTTACTCACATCATGCCCCACACAACTTGATTTTCCTTGGTATCTGTAGGAACAGTAAGTGGGAAGATCTTTAGGAAACGGAGAGAGTATATAGTGAGGAAAACATATATGGTAATCAAATATATCATTAAATAATGCGTAAAAAATCATGTGTCAACCGCAAAAGTTTCAAAATGATTGTAAAGGACAATAACCAAATCCTTAATAAACTAATGTAAATTGTTTAGAAATATAGAACGCAAATTATTTGTAGTTCCTAAATATAGATGAATTGTCAAGACTTTATCTTTCTCATTCTTCTTCTTGAGGCACAACAGACTTGAGTTTCTTGTTAGTTGAAAGCTGCATCCCTAAGGGTGAATGTTCATCAAGTAATGTTGCCCTCTTTTGCGGTGTGATGTGGGAGAAAGAAGAGTCTGCCTCCGAATGAGAGAGATCCTATTGAATATGGTGAAAAAATAATCAAAATTAGAAATCGTAAACATATCTATATATATATATATATATATATATATATATATATAAATATATATATAATATATATATTATAATATATATATTTACATAAATGTGGGTCGAAGAAATTAGTTGAAATAGCTAATTATTACCATGTTCTCTTCACATTCTTGCACACTTTCTGCCTCACTCTCTTTTTTCACAACAATAGAGTTTTGTTTAAAATAAGTGTACATAAGTAATTACCAATTAATTGTTTACATAATGATAGATAATGAAACAAATTGTAAAATCGTGTGTATCAATTCAAATACCTCCAACTTCACGTAAAGTTCAATCCACTTGTTAATTAATTCAGGTTCATCAGACGTAGAATTCACAGTGTAGGAATAATTTTGATCAACACCATTATTATATGGCACGGTGACCTTAAACAAAAATCTTTTCCCCAATAGACTTTTGAATTCTTCAGGAAACTCATTGTTTTCCATCTACATGTACTTCGATATTAGTATTTATAAATGTACATAAGAAACCATGTATTACAATTGGTAATTAGATATTGTATGATAACAAACCTGATTTTGAGAGGCAACCATTTCTTTTGCTGTTCTACCAACCAATTTAGACACCTCTTTATCAAACATCATAAAAGAAGCATCTCCAGATTTATCAGCAACAATCAATTTTATCTTGAATCTATAAGAATTTTCGAAAATTAGCTATTAAAATATAAAAATATGTAATTTTTGAAACTTAACATTAAATATTAGTGTATATTTTCCTTTTTGTAATGGTAAATTAGAAAATATAAGTACCTTGGTGTTGTACTACGTAACACTACATTCTCCTTTCTACACCGGATGACATCATCTTCCCTTATCACTCCACTCATACATTTGTTGCATCCATCGTAATACCAACTATACCCAACATCTATGTCCTCTATTGTGGCTAGGCATACGCATACACAAGACTGAGAAATGAAAAAGTGTACTAAGGATAATTAGTGATTTTCATTGTGATGGCAATATATATTATTGCATGAAATGACAAAGTTCTCACCTTTTTCATGTTCATAATGTCGAAAATATCTTTTACATATTCTTGCTTCAAAAAGTCATCACTCTCATTCGTCAGTTGAGTTAGTTGGCCAGATATTTGTTGAGTTTTGCAACACATGCTGCAAAACAATCATGTAGCATAATCTTAGACAAATCGTGCTAAATGTGTATGCATTTTGTATGTTCCTACTATTTGTATGAGTTTTTGTATTAATAATGCATTCTCCAAGAGATTATTTTCCTATTTATCTAATAATGCACTCAATCTTTCATATAGACTGATTTTACAAACAAAGTTAATAGCTAATATATAATGTAGATATATTTGTAGGATATCATGCAACAACATAGAGTCCGAAACTTACATATTTGGTGATATGTGATGAAACGCAGATATAATTTCTTTAACTTTATATGACACAACATAAATTACATTTATATTAATACTATCAATACATGCTTACTATGTGATCCATAACATATATTTAATTGGTATAATAAATTAAATAATAATACTTCACCATGTTAGTTACTATTAATGGGTAACTATTTTATTCCACCTAATATTAGTTTATTGCTATATGTAAATAAATTTTAAAGCGATGTAATTTGTTGTTAATTTAAATGTAATAATTATTTATTTGTATTTGATATTATTAGGTGGAACAAAATAAACTCATATTCATAGTTCACCTACATGGTTAAGTACAATTATATTGACCTGCTAATGAATGTGTTGTTCTATACAAATAATTAGATGTAGTTACAAAATCTCAAATTATATTATTGTGGTAGATAACATACAATTACATGATATTCTAATACATAGTTGCATGATTAACAAAGGATTATTCTTGTATGAAATTTATTTTGTTTGTATTTATGAGTGTTAAGTAGGGTAATTGATATATAACATTGATCATCATTAAAACTTTAATTATATAAATGTTTAATTATATAAATGTGGCTGATATGTCACTATTAAATTGAAAATTAATATAACTTACCTATCTTTAAAAGCAATAATTTCAGATAGTTGTGTGTTAATGAACAATCTTGAAGCATATCGAGAATTTTGAACACGAACACCACCTATTATAAAAAAACAGATAGACAAATTAATATCTATAACACAATAAACATTTAAATAACTAAAATATATATCTAATTTACGTAAAAAACATACGAAGTAGTTAATTTAGCAATGATACAATTCAGTCACTTTTTTAAAAATATCCGGAAAAAAAAATTAACTGGTGCATTATATTTTACTTTTTCTTGATTCTTCAATACATATTTAGTACGAAAATAAAATCTATTACAAATCTAATACGAAAATTAAAAAGCTAATACATATTTAATACAAAAATTCAAATCTAAGCGTGGATTAAATAAAAGTACGAATTACCTTTATACATGATTCGTTTTGCAAACTGTAAGATGACTATAATTGCACCATTAGCTCCCTCAGCATTGTAATTTATCATCTCATCAGCATATGTGCCCCATAGAACACATGTTAGGTTGTCATTCCTAATTAGAAATACGAATGAAAAATTTATAAGTTGTTATATTAAAGTTTGAATAAAATTTCAAAAATTGTCCCAAAAAAGATAGGTCAATAATAATAATGTATATACACATACTTTGTGTCCATCAGCTCAATAGTCATGCACCTCGATTTAGCGGTATTGATTAGTTCACCATACGCAGTCACTTGCCCAATTATATCTAGATGTTTTTAAAAAAAATTATAATTAAGGTGTACGTTTCAAAATAAACTAAAATCATAGAAATAAAGGAAATGATTATAGAACAAAATAAACATACCAATGAGATAAACATCAGAACCTTTTTTGGCCAAAATATCACCAAATGGAACAAATTCAAAACCATATAGTGGGATATCCAAAGGATTGCAGTCTACTATAGACGATCCATAATTCATTGATATGGTGAATTTATGTTGCGTTGTTAGCTCGTATCCAGCATTATCACGTAGCAAAAAATTTGAAATATGTCCAAATCCACCTTCCTCAATCTTAGGCCAAAAAGCAACAATTAGGTTCCTTCGAATACTGGCATGTATTTTTGTACCCTATAAACACATATATAATATAATTGACTATTAGTAAAAGAAACGAATACAAATATCTATATATATAATATAATTACAGATCATTTACATGTACATCCATCAAAATCATTTCAATGCTACCAGCTTCCATATTGTTCGTAAAGTTTGGCTTCTCATAAACCCGTATAATCCGGACTTCAATAGTGATATATTTGTTCCCTTAACCAAATCAGAAACATTAATTATTTTTTTAACAGGTGCATCATTTGGGATGCCATTTTGTAGGAATATATTCGAATGAATGAAAGATGGAATAAACGGGTTTTAACAAATATGAATTAAGATTAGGAGTAAGAGCTCAGTGTGTATTTATATAAAGTGAAGTAAATGATATTTACGAATTAGGATTCACGTTAATATGAAGCTGTTTAAGGAAATGATTTGGTCAAAATGTAAGACCCAATTCGGTTAGAAAATTGAAAAATATGAATATCTAATAATCAATTACAATTTTAATCACCGATTCTAAAATTGATTAAAGTAATTTGTTACCTTAATTTAAATCATTAAATCACTCAAAATCATATCATCAACTACATCAAGTAATAAGATATCTCCCCTCAAAAAAAAAAAAAAAGTAATAAGATATCTATCCTATTTTAACATCGAGTAACCTATATATTCATGAAATACAATTATTAGGAAAATTTTTATTATTGTAAACTTGTTTTAAAAAAAGAATAGTATCATTATTCCTTCTGAATTAACGTTGAGATCTAAAAATTATCTATATATAATCGTATAGTGATTGTAGGAATTGCTTACCTAAAATTTGAATATATCATAATCAATGACAATCTTAATCACCAATTATAAGACTGCTTACAATAAGTTATTACCTTCATTTAAATCATTAAATCACTCAAAATCGTATCATAAACTACATCGATTAATAATATTTCTAGCCTATTTTAACTTCGAGTTACCCATATATTCCTGAAATACAACTATTACGAATAATTGTATCATTATTACTTTATTTTTAAAAAAATAGTAGTACGATGATTCCTTCTGAATTAACTACAAATCAACTAAAGAAAATTTGAATATATTCGTACAGTGATATTAGGAATTACATACCTAAAATATGAATATCTCATAATCATTGACAATCTTAATAACCGATTTCCTAATCAATTTTTTTTCCTTGTAAAAATATGATAATCTTAATCACCGATTTCTTAATTGCTTAAAATAAGTTGTTACATTCATTTAAATCATTAAATCACTAAAAATCATATCATAAACTGCCCTAATTAATAACATATCTAGCCTAATTTAACTTCGAGTAACACATATCTTCCTGAAATACAAATATTAATAAAAAATAATAGTAGCATGATTCCTTCTGAATTAATGTTGAGATTCAAAAAATATAGGACATATATTCGCAAATCTATGCATATATTCCTTAAATCAGATAATCAACTAATCAATTACTAATATATTTAGCATATTTTTTATTTGAATAAACCATATATTCCTAAAATACAATTATTACGAAAAATGGTATCATTGGTGACATAAGTATAGCTCTTGTAAAATCATTGCCCACAAATCGTATTTTTTTTTTTTGTATAGAAAAAAAAATATATAAGACATATAATGTACAACCTTTACCTAAATTGGCGTAACAATAATATTTGATTACATTACTTACAAATTAATTATTCACTGCATATATAGGTAAGTATATTTTGAATCTTAAATAAGCCAACTACTTAAATTAACGTTATATAGGCTTAAACAGTTATAGGTGTGCCTTAATAAACAACAAAATCTGAAATTTAAATCAACCATTTATAAGTTTTGATTATTAGTGTTTAATCTAAATATTGGTATAGATTGCTTTAATATGTGGTCAAACTGAATATAAGTTTATCATAACTTAACAAAAATGATTATCATTTACTATGGAAAATATAAGATTAATAAAAACTGATCTTATTGAAATTAAAACTCTTATTATGAAAAGAAACTTAATACAATTGTTTCATTAAACTACAAATGTATATAAAGCAAAAAACTTAAAACAACTATTTCATATCTAAGAAAATCTAGTGGAGCAAGCGTAGAAAAAAGGCTGCTTCGCGATTACATAAGTATGCATCACATAAATTATTGAGATCATCAGGACCCATGCGAAGTAATCCCATTTGTCCACAATGTTGTCATATGCATGAAGGTGCCCTTGATCACACTTGACCAATTCATCTGACTCACGAACAATGCTATTATTTAACCAAAGGGACACCATCATATCTCGTAAAGTTCCTCTTAATTGAACCACTTCATCTATTGGATGCTGGTGAAAAACACTTAGTAATAACGATACACCCCTCTTTTTGCGCTCTTCATCTACATTGCATATAAGCAAAAGTCCCAATAAATATGTAGCCAACACATTGCCCTCTACATGTGCCAAGTCGATGGTTTTCAACCCTTCATCTAACAACACATATGTAAAATATTGTACCTATAGAAAAATAGTTAGTTATGTTCATAATTTAAATAAATAAAAAAATATACATGCGTTAAAATTTCGTTAATCAAAAGTAAACAACTTTACCATGCCATAACACAAAAGTGCTTCTGGGTTCTTGTATTGCAAGCACAAATCAAAAAACTTTGCTTTATTTTCATCATTACGCAACGAATGCATGTACAGATGTTCGAAAGAAACCTTCTTATATATCTTCTCATCGTGTGACATTTTATTAATAGCCTTGCAACTGAAAACAAATTAATTTCATAAGATGATAATGTGTAAATTTAAATCCCGTCAAAACAAAAGAAATCTATAAATATAAAACTCACGTCATTCTGCATGCAAATAAATCAGGAGCACTTGCAGCACCAACGCATGAAAGAATTTCAATAATAATTTCAGTAGGAAGGGAATGAACAATGTTAGGCTTCTTTGCATTTGGAATTCCATGTTTGAGAGTGTGGAGAATGAAAAGAATCGAAATTTTAATTTGGAGGGTGTATTTTGGTTGAATGAATTGTAAAAACTATGCATGTATATTTAGATATATATAACATTCATAAAAAAGGCATGCTTAGAGAAAATGAAAAGATATGTCTTTTGGCAATAATATTTGAGACAATGGAAAGTCACAAATTAAAATCAAATCATAGCAACATTTCGTAACTGCCAAATATCTATGTATATCCCAAGTAATGCTATTTTAATATAGGAATTAGTTGGAAATTCATAAAAAAAAACGGTCGTTTAAATTTTTTTTAAAAAGTGACTAATGATTGTATATAGTTATTTGAAATATACTTAAATATACAGCCATTAATGCAATAATTCACTTTATTAATGTAAATGTTTGGTAATATAACAATTTTCTAACCGGCTATATAAATCTGTATATATATTATATATATTTACATTGTTATAAATGGCTGTGTCTTTTGGCAATAATATTTGACAAAATGGAAAGTCACTACTTATTGGCAACACTTACCAAATTTCGTAACTGTCAAATCTAAAACTACCCCAATTAGTGCACTATTTAATATAGGGAAATTTTCTAAATTCAATTAAAAATTTGACGCCAGTTACTATATTTTTTTTAAAAAAAACGTGACTAAAAATTGTATATGGTTCTTTTATATATACGTCCAATTTTAATTATTGCACTAATTTAGTTTATTATTTTAAGTGTATGGTAATAAATCAAATTTATAACCGAAATATATAAATACGATTATATATGATATATATTATATAATATTATATATATATATATATTATATATATATATAATATATTATATATATATTATATATAATATATATATTTATTTATTGTATTAAATTTTCATTCTATTATGTTAAGACATAAAGAAGTGGTGGAATCTATATAATTAGTAACGCATAACAAAAGTAGTAAACGTACATTATAATTGAAACACTTTGTAACTAAGAAAAATTTAAAATAAAAATAAAATACATATAAATTATATTTTGTGATACATTTGTTCCTTATAATAGGCAACTTGCAAGTAAATTGATAAGCAACTCTTCCGCCCAGTAAACGTGTGTAACATCCACAACTTCATGAACTTTAGATTTAAAACATAGCAATGTCGCTTCAAGTACGAAAACATATGCATCTCCAATGTGAGAGAACAATTTGGTCCATAGGTTGTCCATGTATTTAACCTACAAAAAATAATCATTAGCGATAATGCGAAATTTATATTACAAAGTTGTAGTTGTATCTAGAAGTTTCTAATATTAACATACATACCTCTTCAGTTTGTGGTGGTAGATCAAGAGTGGACAATTGTAATATAAAACGTATTTGCTTGTGAGATAGTCCAACAGTTAATGACCCACTTATATCCTATTTTGATATGTATGAATAGGGAATTCGAACTATTTACTTTAATAATATCAGCTATTCTCCCAACAACCCTACACTTGCATCCCTACAATGAAACAATGAATTTAATTTACATATTTATATAAATATAAACGAACAAATATAAGATATTATAAAGTAAATATCAGATAGGACATACTCCGTTGTATTTGTAAAACTCAGAAATGGATAAACGCATTGAATTTGAGATGCATAGTAATCTATTGAGCAGAAGAGAAGTCTTATTTATCCATATCGTCTTGTGTCGAACAAATTGATCGTTACGAAACCTAATTAACCCAATCAAAACATGTATTTGAGCGAACACGTTAAGTTGCGCATGATTGAAAAAATGATGAAATCGCATGTACGTATACATAGTAGCTTACCATTGTTTTAGTTTGCTTGCAATCTTTGTCCTAGGATTGATCATGATTTGTGTGTTTTCAACAGATTGCAAATAAATGCCTATGAAAGTAGTAAAAAGACAAAAGTAATTTAAATACAGAATGTAAACTATGTTACCTAAATAATACAATTTTCATGCTTACCGTCGTCATTTTCAAAACCAATCCTCTTGCTAAACAACCATAGCGTCTTGTAATAGGTCAGAACTTAATTGTTCTAAATGGTCAAAAAAATTGTCGACAACGCATAGTTTCATAGCAGTATAATTGATATAAGTAGAAACAACGAATCAATATATTAATTATGGCAAAAAAAAAAATGAACTACAATTACATGTAATATAAATCACAAAATATAAAACTACCTCTTGTCAATTAGTATGATATATTGTTTGTTGCTTTGTCGATTAATTTTTGATTGAACACGCCCATATAGATGAGTACTCCAACAACACCTAACATGTCATTGTTTAAGAATTACACATTTACGAAGATTGTGTATTTCACATGCATATATATTTATGATACAAATAATTATAAATGTGGACAAAAATAAAGAAAAACCCAAATAGAACAAAGAGGCGAAAATTGATAGTTCTATATTGTCGTGATATCGAATATAACTTTATATGGATAACTACATTTATCACATGAATGTAACCAAAAATATTAAAAATCCTCCATAACATTATATAATATATATAAGATATAGATTTCGTATTTACATAGCATGCATGGAATGAATTTCTGTGTCTTTGTAAAACTATACTGTGATTAAAAATTGAAAAAGGATTTATTTTCGTTAGAATGTTTTATAAGAATGTAAAAAATTAAGTTTAAAAAAAAAACAAAGAAACGTGTGGAAAAAAAAATGCAGTATATATATACCTATTTCCTTATTATCAACGTGAACTTGACTCTTCAAAGAATTTAGCAATGTGAATTCATTTTTTCGCACCTTTTTACATGAGGATCCTTTCACAAAAGAGAATAAAACAACTTGATCTTGGAAAAAAATATCACAATAGAACTAAATTTTGTATGTTCAATATATATAAGACAAACAATACCACAAATAAAAGTATGTGTCTCTTGAAATCACTTAATTTCAGAATCAATCAATAAAAAATCACTGGAATATTTCGTTTCTAAACTGCTAAATATAAATGTTTTTTATTAGTGTTTTAATGCATATGTTTGGTAACGAATCAATATATTAAAAGGTAAATTAAATCAAAATCTTTAACACAAGTATCCCAGGGTGATATGTTCGTTGTTAGATCGAAATATACAAAATAATTATGTTAGATATAAATTGTAGTCACGATTTTTTTATAGATCCGAAAAAAAAATATTATGCATTATATTTTACTTTTTCTTAATTGAAATTAATTCATGACCATGATAACTAAAGATACATACATAATACATATTTAATACAAACATTCAAAATTAATTACTATGAAATGCCACTTAAGCAATTTAGTCATTTACTGCAAGACTTTTTCTTTAGCAAACAAAATTCATGACCATGAAAAATAAATAGAGATATGTAATACATATTTAATACGAAAATGCGAAACAATACATGAGAAAACTTGAATACTTCATTCCAATACATCATCTCATCTTTTCATCCTCAATTGTTACACACGTTTAAGTACATTAATCATTTATTAGGGAATCCAAATACTGAACTCTTTCCTTTGCTTCTATTGTTGCAAGTTCAATCTTATTACGAAAGGAGATAATCATACAACATAACCCATGGTTTCCATTTCTTCTTCTTCTTCTAATTTCTCTAGTGCTTTTAGAGAATTCGCAATCTGCTCATCAATGGCAGACCATGCTTCAAAAAATTCCACCATAGACTCATTAATATCATTGACATGTTTTGCAATTTTAGGATCCATTTAGAAAATAAGTTGTTTTTCCAGAAATTAGAAGGATACTTAGCTTGAAAACTTAAAAACAGATTTTGATGTATTGGAAGCAAGAGGGGTAATGAAAACCGGATGCTTCAAGTCTATTTTATAGGCAAAAAAATTATCATTTAATGTATTGCATGCATTAGGTGGTAGATAATATTTAATGACTTGCATGCATTGGCTGGTATTTAAAAGCTTGACTTTAATGTATTGGAACCAACCGTGAGTTAAAATAGCAAACACATTTTTTTTTATTATTTTGATTGACAAATAAAAAGTACAACTCTAATTGCACTTATTTTGTATTTCAATTAAGAAAATTAACATACTACATTAATATAAAAGAGTATGTAAGACAACTTGCTAATCATTCCTTGCAATATAATACAATAAAGTTTTATTTCTACTTAATTCAAGAAGATTTCCGTCGACCAAATTCAATTCTTCGAAACACTCATGGCACACTTTATGAATCCTTGGAGGTAAAGTGTGTAGGTAGTACAACATCATGTTATCACAATCCAAGTAGACCCTATACCGAGGTTTTGATGAAGAAACGTCTTCAATAGTATCCCATATAGGCAAATCATAACATATATCATGCGTGAATGCAGTTGATACTTTATGACTCAAAAGACGACCCGAACGAAATAGTGTTAACACCATTGCATTAACATCAAAGAAATTAGAATGTGCCAATTTCGGATGCCATGTATCTTCAATTGAGGCGCATTGTGCTTCACATGGGACTTCATGAATTACATCTTCAATTACGGACATATCACGTTTAGTATTAGATTGGTTTTGATTTAGTATTTTTTTGAAACTAATCTCATAAAAGCGCATGAATAAGAATCGAACAAATTGTTTTATGGTGTGCCATGACCATCCTAAAAACGTCATTTGGACTCTCCTCTAATTTTAAAAATTACGGTAGTTTGGTTATGGTGTGGTGTGGTGAGACAAAGCCAAAAAATCATTGATATTTATACTACATATGGCCGAGTATAATTACTACTTTATTGTTTTTTTTTATTTGTAATTATAGTAATGTAAAATTGTTTCCTTAATATTAGCATGGGTGGTTGGTTTATTATCAATTACAACCATGATTGATATTCAAAGTCCCTTAATTGATTCCTAATTAATTCGAAAATTTAATTCCGAAATCTATCATATAACGTTTATTATATATTAGTGAGAAATAATCTTTGACACCCAAAAATCACGGGACAAATCTTCAACTTATGGAATATCTAAAATGGAAATGATTAGGAGTGATTTTGTTTATATTTTGCAATGATATTGTTATTGATATTCAGATTTCCTTAATTGATTCCTTAATTGATTCGAAAATCTCTCAATTAATATCGTGATTGATATTCTTTTTTTTTTTTTTCTAATTTTCACGTGCAACTTGGTTGACATAGATTACGTTATTCCAATATGAATTTCCTTAATTATGTTGATCACATATCAATCAAAATCCTTAATTGACGTCAATTACATATGATTTGATTCGAGTGACACGTGGACACCCTCATTGAGCTTCGAGGAATACTGAGCAAAGGAGCATGCCACGTAATGCCACGTGGGCTTGAAATCGCTAACTGAACGACACGTGGCCTCAAGGATTTTACTTTAGATATATATACTAGGTTTTGACCCGTGCAAAATGCACGGAATTTTTTTTATTTATAAATTTTATGATTTTATGATGTTTAATTTCTCCCAAAATCATGGGATGAATATTAGATCGTGATTTAAACTTTTTATAATCATATCGTTTATTAGGAATATTTTAAAACTGACTTATAACCCGTGCGTTCAATGACTGATGTAGTTAATATTATCGTGCGACGTTGACCGAAAAAGTCTCTGCTCTACCAATTGCTTCACATTGAGGATCAAATAAAATCACAATTCGCTCCATTATTTGGATTCAATCATGCAACCACTTCTTTTCCTACTTTCTATAGTCCCTCTCACCCCCACTCTTTTGTTGTCTTGAGATCTCGTGATCTTTATCACAAATAAAATTTCACCCTAATACTGGTTTACTCTTGATATGACTAACTGAAACCATGCAAATTACAAACCAAAAATGAAGATTTAAAACATAGCTAGAATTGTTATATTTAATTGAACCTTTCTCCTGAATTTGGGCAATGTCATATTTAAATAAAATGGAGATTTTTCGAATAATTGCTACATTCG
Organism: Beta vulgaris subsp. vulgaris; assembly: GCF_026745355.1. NCBI lineage: Eukaryota > Viridiplantae > Streptophyta > Magnoliopsida > Caryophyllales > Amaranthaceae > Beta > Beta vulgaris. The sequence continues at coordinate 30,082,808 of NC_079208.1, forward strand.
ATCAATTGAATCTTATGTTATTAAAGAAAAAAGTTCTCGTTCAATACCAGATTTATTCAAAAAAAGTTATCCAAAAAGTTTGACCACAGACTCATCAAACACACTTGATATTTTCGAAAATGGAGAAAAAAATGAATTTGATTGTGTTTTTATCCATTGACGTTGGATGTTTGAGATTCAGATGTTATCTACATAAGTTTTTTATATGAAGATGATGATTCACTTTCTAGATGTTCAAATTGAGATGGAAAAAGGCATAATTTTTATGGCAGTGAAGACTGAGAGTTCTAAGTAAGGTTTTGTTACAGTTTGGAACTTTATTAGCAAACTTTGATTTTGTTAAGATTATATATTTGGCTTCTAGGTAGAAGTAAGATTCTATGCACCTCTCTTAGAACATTTAATTAGAATTTAACTTGTAAGTTTCATACTATTTGACCCATTTTTTTATTTATTTTGGAAAGTAAAATATAGAATAAATTGTATTGTCACTTATTTGTTACATGCACAATTCACCATTTTTTTTTCATTTTTATTGTGAGTTTGTGATTAGCTCACTGACCCAGGTCAATAATACTTGTACCAAATGAACGGTAATATATAGAAATAAAAATCAATTTGTATGCGGAAATATATTATATGACACATAAGTAATTACTAATTAATAGCAATCGATTCCTAAAATTTAGTTGATTTATATTCCATAACAGAGAACTTTCTTCAATAGCTTTCCAATTATATGCCTAAAAAAAGTAATGCATAACAGAAATATTTAGAGACAAACACACGTGGCAAAAAATTGTAAAAGATATTACAAAGGATTGACACATCAGCAATTCAATCTGCTCTTGACACATAAGCAAATCCTTATTGCTTTATAGTATTATATAAATAGATAGATTAAAGCTTAATAATGAGTTAAAATATAGGAGGAGAAAAAAAAAAAAAGCTTGCAGAGAGATTTTGAAACGGATAGAGGATCAAATGAGCTGGAATCGCATTGAAGAGAAGCCAAATTAAGTTGGGGAAAATTCTAGGGTTAGGGGAATAGTAATCGCTGGGTAGGTTTTCCATAGTTCGTAGAGTTTCTCTTTCTAAAAGGGCTTGGTTACAAGTTTACAGACATATGGGTAGGGGTGAAAGTTCGGTGTGCGGTTTGGATTAGGGCCTAATCCAATCCGATCCGAATAAAATTTGGATTTCAATTTTTCAATCCGAATCCAAACCAATTAGGGTTTGAATCCGATCCAATCCAATCCGAAATTTCATACTCTAGATTGGATCCGATCCAAAAATCCGATTTTTTAAAAACTTTAATTTTTCGATGAAATAAATTAAGCACAACAGCAGGCTAGTAGATTTAGGAAATGAGGAATTAAGTGCAGTAAGTGCTTTAGGGGAAGGATTGAAGTTCTATGTGTATTGGACTATGGAGTAGGTTTTTTTATAATAAAAATCAATTAAGCACTTAGGCCCAATCCAGATACATAATATAAGGCATATTACTATTCGGTTATATTGGATTTTTGGATCCAATTCCCCTCAATCCAATCCGATCCGAAAATCCAATTTTTCAAAAATTCTCAATCCGAATCCAATCCGAACACAATTCGAATCCGATCCGAATTACTAATTTGGATTGGATTGGATTGGATTTCGGATTTTATCCGAATAACTTTCACCCCTACATATGGGCCCCACTACCTTGTTCACCACCGGACTGTTCGGTGTTGAGCCTCACTCAAGATATATCATATTCTTACATTGGTGGACCCCAGAAGAGCTGTTAGCTCTTATCCATAAAATGAGTGATATTTTGTCTTTTGGATTCCAATTACAGTCATCCTACTCACTTCAACGTCCTCACTTTTTTCTCTCTCTTCAACTCCATTTTGTTCTGTCCTCCATCTCCGTTGATCTTCTTCAACCCTAGGTATTTCACAACCGTCTTTGTTTCTTTCTTATTATTATTATTTCTCCTAATAAGATCATGCTTTGCTTATTTTTTGATACATCATTATATATTTGTTTTGGATTTACTTTTCTGGGTTAAGTTTAAATTAGCTATTTTGTTTCAGCTTTTTTTGGTGGGTTGATGTTTCTCGGTTTGAAAAATGTTATGGGAAGAGAAAGGGCCGTACGTTATTAAGTCAAAAAAGCAGGACCACTCTTTTAACTGGGTCGTTGTTATAAAAAAGCTAGAGATAGAACACATTTATGCTGACTATTACATGTTATTTGTAGTCAAGATCTAGTAGTGATTGAATAAGCAAAGAAAAATATTAATCCTTCTATTTTTTTTAGAAATAATAAAAAGACATTTGACTTTGATGATCAGAACGTTTGTTATACTTTAATCCTAGATTTGTTATGTTTTAGATTCATCGTAAGCCATATTTTCATTATATTACATAGTGTAGTGATGAAATTAGTAGTCGAGATAGATATAGCTTGACCTAAAGAGTCTTAGTAATATGATCAATTTGTCGGGGATGAAGGTAGTATAATATGGATAATTCTGCATATAGTGACAAGTGATCTGGAATGAAGGGAGTTGATTGTGGTATGGAATAGATTTACTTTGAAATTTTAAGGATTTCAGCTTTGATGCTCGGATTTCTTTTATGGCCATAGATAAAAATACTTCAAATGAGCTTCCAATGAGTATATAGAATGTAAAAGAGGACACTATGCTAGTGTACAACTGTATAGTTACGGCATTACTTGATTTATGGCTTTAAGGGCTGCTGCTTATATTCTTTCCATTTAATTAGCTATGAAGTAATTGTGTTTTTCCCATTCGCAGTCTAGGTAGAACATATGTAGCACTACTTGCTACACTATGCATGTGCTCTACTTGTGGGAGCTATAATGGGTGGTTTTGTTGTCAATTGTAACTCTTGGGTATATATATTCACAATCGAAACAAATCCAACCTTGGAGCCTGAATGATTTGTTTGCAAGGTGTGACAGAGATGGAGTCGTGCAAATACATATCATTAGCAAAAAATTGAATTCAAATCAACAACCGAAAATCTCATAGTTCTGTTTATGAAGTTAATAGTTGGTATATGTCTGTATTTTTGTGAGCGTTGGTTTTTATTTTGACTTGACTACCAATAGTTCATGCTATCTATGTTTAAAAAAAATTCTAATTTAATTTGGTGTTTGTTCAAGGTAATATTTATTCAACCTTTAGTACTCATATATCAAGTTCTAAACAATGTGACACATATGTTATACAGAAAGAATGCAAGGGGCAGTTAGAGGTCTTCTCTTAAATGGGAAGAATGCGGTCTTGCAACACGTACGCTTGGGAAATCAAGTTTTGAGACCCATTGTATTTGCACGCTTTGAGTCTGCTACACCTGCTCGTATTGATGAACATGGTTTTGAGAGAACCACTATCTCTGATATCTTGAAAGAAAAGGGTAAAGGGGCTGATGGCTCCTGGCTTTGGTGCAAAACTGATGATAGTGTTTATGATGCTGTTAAGTCGGTATGTGTCCTGTATCAGTACATTATTTATATATAAGTAGTGAAGTTCATCAGAAAGGTTTATTCTTCATGTGGACAATGTAAATCATCTTTCTCTCTGCAGATGACACAACACAATGTTGGAGCTTTGGTGGTCGTGAAGCCTGGAGAGCAAGAGGTAATTGCTGGTATCATCACAGAAAGAGGTATATGTTCAATCTTCCAAAATAACATGAAACCCGTCGGTACCTTTCTGAGAATCAGTGCAACATGTAAAGTGAACATCTGTAATTTTGGCAGTAGGCAACTTCAATCAAAACTAATAATAAGCTCAATACACTTGTAGCAGAGATTCGCTCATTATTTCCTACCCTTAATCTTAAGGTGCTCAAAGTTTCAGTGCACCTTGAACTCCGTCAGGTCTCCCTGAATTAAGTGATCTTCTGTTAATGCTACTGGCCTTAGATTTGGCTCCCCAAAGTCCACCGGAGCTCATATGTTTACATTTGTTTGGGTCCATCGCCGGTCCTGAACGTTTTTGCCCAGCATCTTAAGAGGGCCTTTTGTGTACTAATACTCCAAAACTAATGATTTAATCCTTAAAGAAGACCATATAATGAAATGCTATATTTTCAATTTTTTCTCATAGAATTACTGTTGGAATCTAGTGCGTGTTGATGAACTCTTTTGGGCCCCTCACGGCCATGTACCCTAAGTTATTAACCTGAAAGTCTACCAGAGGACCTGTTTTGATGGGGTTTTGGTCCGGCTCTCTCTACTTAGCCTCAAGTAAGCTGTCTAAGTATAAACTTTAGTCCTCTTTAGTTTGAGATCCCTTTGATGGAAACACTATTCACGATCATTTATTCAATCTACCTTTAAAATGATCCGAGGCTGAACACTCTTAACATTAAATATTCATCATTCATGATTTGCTTATGTATACCCACGATCATTTATTCGATCTTCATTGCCTGAGTGGAATACCCTTGCAATTGTGCTCAAAATGCTATTTTGATCTTGGAATTTTGCTCAAAATTCTGATCAATCTTGTGGAGTCCTTTGAAAGCAGTTGCCTTGCGCATAATACTCATGGAAAATTTTGAACAAGTATGGTTATGACTTTAGATTGATGAAGGAAGATTCGATCACGATATATCTGTTAATGAAACAAAAAATCTGGTTGTTTTTTCAAGATATCAAGAACGGTGCGGGCTTAGAGTTTAGACCATACAAGTTAAGTCTTTGGGACAATTATTTTGTGCGCCTTAAAGTTTGTAGTCATGATCAGGCTGATTGTAAAATATGATCCCCTACGACTGCTACAAGTTTGTTTTGACAGACATTCAAATTGCTTTTAAGATAGATATATTCATAGATTTCAAATTCTTTAATATGGGATTCACTCAAGTGCTATTTCATGGTTAATGTTTGGACCACATCACAACTATAATACAAAATTACTCACTATATTCGATCATATCTACCTTTGCTGTTTCCTCAGTACAATGTCTTTCAAATGATCCAGTCTATACAACCCCTAGTATATCTTTGTACCCAAAGCAAATGGGTGACTTTTCTTGAGACTACAGAGTATTTGACATCTATCAGAATGGCTCATATCCCAAGCAAGACTGGTTTCATGTGAAGATCTAATCTGCAGAGATGTTAATAGATATGTTATGAATCCTTGTTGGATTGAGTTTAGATTCATATGAACTGTAATCTCTTTGAAGTCTGGCAGCATCTGAAGAGAATCCTGTGGTATATGGAGTTGGATTGTTGCTTAAGATACCTGCAATTTTGATGTTAATTGCATATTACTATGTAAGGTGGGCAAAGGTTTTCCAGAGTTTCATTATGTTTAGATATGACTTAATTGGTTAAGAAAAGTCCCTAAATATAAAGTTTTGAACTCATATTCGCTAGAAGTTGTGACTTGCACTTCTAACTTTTAAAGGCTCCAACCAACTTGGCCTCGTTCTTTTATTCTTTACTCCCCAAGAGTTTTTTCAACAGTTGCTCTTTACTTCACAAGGGTAGTTAGAACTTAGAAGGCATGTAAATTGTAAAGAGACCCAAGGAAAATAATCAGATAAATTTAAATATAGATGTGTAGAAATTATTGGAAGAGAAAAGGCTCATTCCTATAATATGCTGTCATGGAAAATTATATTCCACCCTTGCAAACAAAACAAAGGACAACGGAAAATCCTCTTTTTCAGGCGAATATTTTTCTCCCAAGTCCCAACCAAACACATTACTTCTATCAAACATCACATCGTGCATGACATTCTTATTGGCAAGTTTGCTAGTTTCCTTCCAAGCCTTCTTCGGCAAAACTTGCACCTAGTGGATTCTTTTTTCATGCTCAATGAATTTAAATTTCGTTTTATGTATTCCAGATTATCTCAGGAAAATCATAGTGCAAGGAAGATCCTCGAAATCCACCAAGGTTGGTGACATCATGACTGAGGAGGTATGTTGCATCTAGTCCTACTTACTCTCAGACATGGTTGGTTTAGTTGGGTTTTTCATGTTTGCTCATGGAACGTCTGGTGTGCTTGCAGAACAAGCTTATTACAGTTACACCCGATACCAAGGTTCTGAAGGCAATGCAATTGATGACAGGTTAGTTAATTGAAATTGTTGGCTCCTGGAATCCTGGTTCTTGTTCTACAGTAGTTGCAATTTGCAATACATGTTGATTTTTAACGACTTTTTTGGTTTTGTTGGCAGATAATCGTATCCGACACATCCCGGTGATTGATGGCAAAGGCATGACAGGTATGGTGTCCATTGGAGATGTAGTTCGGGCAGTTGTTAGTGAGCATCGAGATGAATTAGACCGCTTGAATGCGTTTATACAGGGGGGTTACTAGATGATGACGATAATGTCTTTTTTTCTATTTGTCATAAAGTATTGGTACACCTTTCACTATGGGGGCTTTATGCTTGTGAGTGTGTCCGCTTGTTTTATGGTTGCTCATCCCTGTGGACATCGGATCAGTGTCTGAGATACTTGGGCACGTGTAATGGGTTATATGCTAATAAAAATGTGAAACAGATGATATGCCTCATCAGGAGAGCAAATGATATTAACGTAATTTGTGCTTTGATGATTAGTTATTTTGCAATCGGATGCCCCGTACTCTTCGGAACTTGATCTGGCAAAAATGCTATGTTCTAGATTACCGGATTATCTGACCCCATGGAGTTTGTACAATTGTACTTGAAATTATTGTTCATGTAACCTCATTTGATCTGAATCAAGATTAACTCGAGTTGTATATTGTGATAAATATCGATTAATCGATGAAATATTTCGAGAGGGACAATGTATGTTTGGGGAAATATAATTTATAAAAACTAACACTTTGTTTGGTATTTTTTTAATAAAGGAAAGAAAAAAAAGGAAGAGAGTATAAGGCAGTTGCAGTTTCTAATGTTTGGTATATTTAGTAGATTTGAGAGGAATTATATGTTTGGTTGTCATTAGTAAAGGCAAGGCAAGGAAAGAAATAAAGAAAATATAGGTAAAAGCTTTTTAGCTTTCTTTTCAATCAAATTCTTCCGCTTTTGGGAGGAAAGGAAAGCAAAGATTTAAGAGTAGTATAATTTTTCTTCCACTTCCTTTCCTTTCCAATCAAACCCTTTATATTTTCTTTTACCAAATGTGAGAAAGTTTGTTTTTACCTTTTCTTTTCTTTCTTTTCCATCTAAACTAGTTTTAGGACTCGTGCATGATGCACGGGAGTATTAATTGCTTGATAGCATAACTAATGATCAATAAAAAGAATCAAAATAACGAAACATATTTAACTAATCATATATGAAGGCATCAAATCGTTATTTACAGAAATGATTTCTTAACACAATTTATATGTTTGAAAACACTTCCTTGTAAACTACGTTTGTTGTACTTGTACGCACTCCGTGTTCTTTGTCAAAAGGAAGTATCTTCAGACCTTTTTTGCTCTTAACTCTGGAAACAGCAACATAAAATTGACTGTGGCTAAAAACAGGTCTTAGGAGATACAGGCCTACATGAGACAAAGATTGTCCTTGACTTTTATTTGTAGTCATAGCAAAACAAACCATTAAAGGAAATTGACGTTTCTGAAATCTGATAGGAAACTTGGTGGAGTCCGACGGCGTCAATGTCATTCTTGGGATAAAAACTTTTGCACCCACATTACTTCCGGAAATAACAGTAGCTTCAATAACACGATTACCTAAATGATTGACGACTAACCTCGTGCCATTACATAATCCAGATGTTTGATCAATATTACGTAGAAGCATAACGGGCGCACCAACCTTTAATCGTATGCTATGATTTGGGAGACCAGAGCATTTTATTGTATTGAGGAATTCAGTGGAGTATATTTCGTGGACTCCAAAGTTTCCTTCCTCTTTGCTTATACCATCCGAACTCAAATAGACTTTCTCTTCTCCTTAGGGATGGCAATTGGGCGGGGCGGGTGCGGAGGATGGTACCCCCACACCCGCACCCGCATTAAATTCTCATCTCCTACTTGACCCGCCCCATTGCCATCCCTACTTCTCCTGGAATAGTAGATAGAACATTATCATTTACTATCTCCACTATCTCATTTGTTAGGGCCAAAATAGCTCTTTCTTGGAAATATTTAGCTTCCCAAATATGTTCCTGTAGGTCTAGATACATGCTTTCAACAATTGCTGAAATCGGATCGGCCCCGGGATCTATAAGGATATCTTTTGCAATCTCGATGACGGCTTCACCATCATTAGGACTGCCAGCATTTCCATCTCCAACACTTAGTATCCACTCTGAGAATTCTCGCAATTCATCAACAGAAGATTTTGAGGAACCTGATTATAATCTCATATTGCAAGTAAGTCTTAGGACCTTACACGAATTAGCTCTTTCTTGGAAATATTTAGCTTCCCAAATATGTTCCTGTAGGTCTAGATACATGCTTTCAACAATTGCTGAAATCGGATCGGCCCCGGGATCTATAAGGATATCTTTTGCAATCTCGATGACGGCTTCACCATCATTAGGACTGCCAGCATTTCCATCTCCAACACTTAGTATCCACTCTGAGAATTCTCGCAATTCATCAACAGAAGATTTTGAGGAACCTGATTATAATCTCATATTGCAAGTAAGTCTTAGGACCTTACACGAATCCCATAAGTAAGATGAATTAACGGTGGCGAACACGATATCCTGCCTAGTTCCCTTTGGTACAACTGGTAATATCTGCCTGAGATCAGCACCGAATACTATCACTTTACCTCCAAATGGTCGATGCAAGTTATCCCTATCAACAGACCTCATTATGTCCCTCAAACTTCTATCAAGTGCTTCAAAATAATACTTATGCATCATTGGAGCTTCATCCCAAATGATAAGTTTTGTCTTAATGAGAAGAGCAGCTAACTCCGACACAGGGCGAATTCCGGCGCAAGTAGCATTTTCATTTACATTCAAAGGGATACCAAATCTAGAATGAGCTGTTCTTCCACGTGGAAGGAGGAGAGAAGCAATTCCACTCGAAGCTACTGGCAATACAATTTCGCCCTTCTTTCTTATTGCAGCACATAATGTTTTCCAAACATATGTTTTACCCGTCCTCCATAGCCGTCTATAACCGTAACGAAAAATACACCTCCTTCTTCACTCGAGACAACATCCAATACTTCTCGATAATCATCGACTGCTCATCAGTTAAACCTTTATACAATTTGTCGTGTTCCACGGTCATTTCCTCAATGTCATATGAAAGCTCATCTGCTATAAGCTTGTTTTGTCCTTCAAACATGATTAGTTCATCAGGAAACGGCATTTCACAATCTACGCAAGCTCTACCATTACTTTGGAGCATGGTTTCAATCTCAGCCAATGCAAAAGATTCGATTTGATCATCGGTTAAATGCAGGTCTGTGAAACATATAAAAAAACAGTAACCTATATTAAGAATGCAAATTGCTAAAAAGTATGGTTTTTGACTAAAAAATATTTTCGTAGTTATTTACCTTTATTTTTTTGAAGACAACGCTTTGTAAAGTATGTCATCAGATAATAACTGCCATGTCTTATGCCAAACTTCCTCCGGCTTCGACATGCTACCAGATAATAGTAACATAGAGAACAAATGTCTTAGATAATACCCTGATTCTCTAAAACTTGCTTCTGTTATTGCATCGACATATTCCTTGTCATCATCAAGTAAACCCCTTGCTAGCAAGCTTCCTTGAATGTAGGAACACTAACCATCAACCGTTCTAATGTCTTCGTAGCATGTCGCGCCTTTTACAAAATTTAATAAAGTTCTAAGGTAGAACTTCTCTCCAGATCCGGTGAGACATGGTAGATTCGTCCTATTGTGACACCTCTAGATCTTGGGTCCACTCTCTCTGTGCCTGTTTCCAAACAAATTTTGTAGGGAACTCCACATAAGTAAGCTCCCTAGCTTCTTCATATTTTTGGTTACATTGCATCCAAGAGTAGGAATTTCGTATTGTCAATATGAGGTCTGTCTAGTAGATTCCACATCCGCATGGTCGTTAAACAAAACGGTTTGTTCTCCCGGTAGATGAAAACTTAATCTTTCAACAGCAGGGGTTCGATAATGTATGTTGAATCCAAAAATCCTCCAAATTGCTTCACACCGAAATATATCGGCAATCATAGTACATCTTTATTTCATCTATTTCTTTAACTTCACCTTCTTTCTGTTTATCTTGATAAGCCGCAGCCGTAACCCTATCATATCCCTTGTTTATATATTTGAACAAATATTTAATTGATCTAGATTGATTACACCATTCAACGTTTATGTGTCCTTGATATTTACGAAGCAATTCAGCATTATAGGGACAACATACCGATTATCAAGGTGAACCCCACTCTTCTCAACTGTAGATCCATTATCTCTTCGTCTGTACACTGGATATCCTTCATCATCTACCTTAGTTGCCTCATTAAACCTCTTGGGAAAATGCTTACTGCATTGCTTGTCAATCATACACGGAGCATTTGTATTTGCTGAGCCACATGGACCGTGCATCATGTACTCGCTTACTGCTTGATATAGTTCTGGATCTTCAGATTTATCAGGCAACTCAGCACAAATAATCTTATCAATATCTGAAGCAACAGGGTATTTGTCTCCCTGATGCATGAACAACAAAATATGAGCGTGCGGCAAACCACGCTTTTGGAATTCAACTGTATAGACCACTGAAAATAAGCAGACAACAAAATTAGTTTTGATATTCAAGTTAAATAAAAATATAACGATAGCAATCCAATTAAAAATAACATATAATAAATAATAATTAAATAAGGACGATGTCTAACATACCAGCCCTAACCCTGCCAAATATTTTGCCATCTTTCAGATCTTTCACCAACTGGTCTAGTTTCATCTTAAAAACTCGACATATGATGTCTGGCCTATCCTCTGGCCTTAGGCCTCTTTTTTTTACAAATCTAGTAATCTCAGGCCACTTAGGATTACACGTAAATGTTATGAATAAATCTGGATAACCATACCATCTGCAAATAGCCATCGCATCTTGATAGTTTTCTCTCATATAACTATGTCCTCCTGTGAAGGAAGATGGCAATACTATACGACTTCCAGTCGAAGATCCCTCGTTTCACCTCTTCGACAGCACCTCTTAAATTCTTGACATTAGCAGCTCTCAAGCTTTGTTGGTTGTGTCTAAGAAAAGACAACCTTTCAGCTTCAATCATTGTGTAAGCATCACTAGAATTGTTGTAACAACCTTCGAGATAATAGTATTGTTGCCGCCTCCAGAGCTCGGTCTTGTATTCTGTATGCAAAAAACTCACGCATTGTGAGTTTAAACCTCTTTCCTGTTGAACCGTCTGATGGAGTCTTATCCCTGTGCATAATATCTGTTCTAAATCCATCTTCTCCGTATGGAAATAATAGTGGATATTGCATAGCGAGGTAAGAAGGATGAAGTTCGGAAATTTGTTGTAGCTTTCCACCCTTCGTTTCGATAATTATATCTCTTTTGTCGGCACTATCAATATCTCCTACGATAAGTGCAGCTACTTCTGATGTTGTTGGCAAATTGTAAGTTCTCCATCAGACTCTCTTTTGCCGATAAGTTTTAATTTCAAATTCTCACACGTGTTAGATGCAAACCTATCCCTAGCCATTCTAAAATTATGAGCTAAAGGGTTATTATGATCTAACATATCTTGTAATTTGCGACTAAGCGATCTTCAAACTTGTCTGGGTTTGATGTACTGGTAAGACATAATGAATAATAAGTTAGGATTTGAAAAGGAATATTAAATTAAACAATTAAAGTTACAATGATACTTAAATCCATTTACTATGTTGTACCTTGCAGCTGTTTTCCTGTTCTTTATTTCATCCTCAGTATCATATATGTAAGCTGAGAAAACTTTGGTCGTGCACCATCAGCAGGCAATAAAGTACCTATTAAGTGATGATTTTGACCACCAATTTTGTAATTATATGGACCTCGACCTTTAGTGTAGGTGCAATAATCCTTCCACCCATTGATGTAAACGAATACATCATATTATATCCTCTTATATTTCAAGAAAATGGTTGCTTCTATTATGTTTCTTCTTCAATAGATCATAAATAATTTGAGGTGGATGTTTTAGCAGAGGTACTGAACCTTCCCTTGCATGCAACACATGAAAACTTTGGCTTGATGTTTTTGGTTTTGCTTGTTAACTCTCTCATTAAACCACATTTCCGCGCCACAAAACTCACATACATATGTTGGGTCTCCTAAATCTGAGTAGCTCTCTGTGAAAAAACAAAATCAATCATAAATATGCGATATAAACATAAATAAGAAGAAAACAATAAATCATAATAATAAGTACGACATTTCGCATGATGCAATAGTTATTAAAATTATATGCCAACCTGTAACGATATCCATATAATTGACGTCGTTGTCACTATCGTCTTCTGTAACACACTCATCTTGAACGGTAGTATTTGATTGGTCATGAGAACTTGATTCAATATTTTCATCTTTATATAACAGTCATAAAAAACAATACATTTTAGATACGATGTGAAAAGTACTTCAAATATTAGATACTTGTATTTAATAAGTAAATAATAAATTAATACCATTTATAATTCTCCGTGTAACTGATTTAAGGATATTTGAACTTCGAACCACATGTCTCTTAGATCTAACATTACTATGAGATTGTGCCAATTCCAACATGTCTCCAGAAACATAGAGCTGCCTATTAATTATTGCGTTTTAGTTAATATAAAAAAAATCGATGTAATTATCGAATACAATCAGTTCATTGAATAGTAGAGAATGCATACCTCGAGCTCTTTTTTCTAACATAATCCGCTTTCTGTTACTTCTGGCAATATCAGAAGGAGATTGTGTGGCTAAAGTAAATGTCAAATAAATATCTTCATGAGATTTTGCATATTAATTTTATTTAATCGTTTAATATAAATAATAATAATTACATATCGGAATGTATGTAAAGCGTATACCGTTAATAACAATGCTGGTAGGATTATTGTTAGCAATAACTGTGTTTAGCGGTGCCTCAAAAGACGACTTAGAAGATGATGATTGCAAATCTAGAAAAATAAAAATTTGTATATTAATTATCTTAATATCAACATTAAATTTAATTACCATATAAAGGGAATTTATTATATATTTACCTATACGCCCAATGGAGTAGTACAAATAATACTTGAATCATTAAATATTGTGCTTATTGACGGTGAATTAACAACGGATCCATCTGAATATAATACGAAAAGATAAAATAAGTTTATATTTAACATACGATAATATTTCGTATAATAATAGCCTCTATAGTACACATCTATACCGTTCAATGAACGACAAAAAACATTGGAATTAAATACGGATTGCTGCGTCCCTAAATTGGCCTGAAACTTTTTCACGTCTTTGTGATAATATTAGTTTTCTTTTTTGCCTTGCACATCGTTGTTCAATTTGTTTTGATACAATTGATTTAGAGATCTTGAGGATACTGCAAAAAACAAAAACAATACAATACAAAAAGTGAATTATATAACGACAATATAATTGCCAAATGAAAACCAAAACAAAGATAATTTGTAATATACTAATTAATTAAATTTAGAATAATAATATTTTATTATGACTATATCTTAAGTAATCATAGTATCACAAATAAATTAATATTGAGAGGGTTAAAGATAATATGTTTACATATAAAGTCTTCTTAAAATTCATGTTTTTTGACATTAAAATAGACTGCTTTCATTAAATTAACCTATATATTATTTGTTTTATTTTAAAAACATAGAATAACATTAGTAACATACCATTTGACTATGTACAAAATATCAAATTATAAGCCAACATGTAGTGATTATACTTTGGTCAAGACAACATCTATAAGCAACCTTTGTTATTATATTGTGATGATTCACATGCATTCTTATTCACTTCATTTCTCAAATCATGACACACTTCTTTTATTCTTATCTCTCTAACTTCTCTCTAGAATTCTTCACAAATTCTTCATCTACTCTCAAAAAATTTCCAAAAACTTCTTCATTTCTCACGATTTTGTCCTACAAATTTTTATTCTCAAAATCAAATACACAAATTCAACATCAAACATGAGACACAAAAATCAGATTTTTTTGGTTCGAAATGTCTCGGTAGAAAATAATATGGAAATTCTACATATTTTCATTTTTTCAAAGTTTTAATTCGGGAATTTCTCAAATGTTTTACTTGCAAAATGTAGTTGCATGTCATCATCTCAACATATTCAAGATGGAAATTAAAGATTTTTGGTAAGTTTTAATATTCTTTTTTTTTTCGTTTTTGTTTATATGATATATGTTATGTGGATATGTAGTTTTATATTTTTTTTGCTTTTGCTTATAAAAATATGAATAAATACAATAATGAATATTCGAAATTTGATTTGCATGTAAAAATTCTGATGAATAATGGGTGAATTTAAGTTAAAAAGTTTAATAGTAAGTGACAAAATTATTTCGTTTATAATTTTTTTTCTTCCGATAATAGTATACATGATAAATCTATAATTTAAATTTTTCTTTAATTATAATAATTCATATTACTGGTTGTTAATAAAAATATGATTGCGTAGTTAGATTGCATGTTAATGTTTATTGAAAATTAAGGTAAGAAACAACTATTTTTGTTAATTTAAACATGTTTTTTTTTTCGTTTATGTATATATAGTTTGTATTATATTTATATGCAGTTTTTACTTTTTATTGAGAGATCTTAAAAAAGTTATGAATAACTACAATAAATTATATTGTTATATTGATTTACATGTAAAAATTTGGTGAATTATGGGTCAATTCAAGATACATAAGTTTAATAGAAAGTGAACAAAAGATTTTGCATATACAATTTTTTTCGTACGAACATATAATTATACATGATGAATTTATAATTACATAATTTTTCATTATAATTATTAATATTATTGGTTATTATTACAAATGTGATTGAGTATTTAGATTGCATGTTAATATTTCTTTAAAATTAAAATGTTATCTTCAGCATAATGAAAATAATAAATAAAGTCCTAATATTTTTTAAATTATAATTTAAATGTAAAACAGTGTACTATTGAATAATAATATGATTTTATTGGTTTTAAATATATAGATGTTGGTGGAATATCAACAATAAGTTGGTATATTTTATATTTGGTTGAACTGAATTTCAGGTAAATTCTTATTTTTGACATTTTTTATTTATGTACATAAATATATATTTAACGAAGGTTGATTATAATATTTATTTAAACGAATTTTGCAATTATGTAGTTAAAATTAAAAACTGGGTTGCATGTTAGTATGTTGCAAAGGAGATTTATTAGACTTCAAGAAAATACATCGTAAGGTATTAATTTCTTTATTCTTGTATTTTTATGCACCATATGTATAGTTCCTTGATTAAATTAAAATTGGAAAAAGTTAAATATGCACAATATAATCTAATATAAACGTATTTTAATTTGGAGAAACAAATATTAATGCAAATTTAATAAGTATAAATATAGATATTATATGATATGATATATGATATTGATTTTATCTTTTATTTTATTTTTAAAATCCAAATTTAATCCTTCAAGTCTATCAATTAGTAAACTTAAAACTTCCCCCAAAACTCTACAACTTGTGGCCATCTACACTCATATTTCAGCACCTCAAAAGACAAAACTCTACTACAACTTGCCGCAAAATTCTACTGAAAATAATCAATAACCACCTAGGAAGTTTTTAAAAGCAACTAAACTTATTGAAGCTATGTATTGTATTGTACCAACTCAACTTGTCTACTACTACAAATTAAAGCTTCGTAAGTTTAATATAGAATTTCTCTCAATTGAAGCTATGTATTGTATTCTACCAACTCAATACAATAAGCTACTATATTATCAATATAGTAGTATATGATCATTATTTTGGATTATTTTAGTATTAAGATTATATGAAATTTAATCCTCAAAATCTAAAATTGTAATTGCTTTTCACTTTTTTTTTTTTAAAAAAAAACAAAATTTAATTTTTCTAAGGATTTTGATGGATTTTAGTTGTTTTTGAATTGGATGTGGAATTGTTGAGTAATTTTGGTTTGATCTCAACTAAAAGTGACGACATGTCCTTGAATGAAAATACAAAGGTAGAGGTTGCTTCAATTGTTCAATTACTGTTTTTAGAATTACAATTTAATTTGAATTTGCAACATTTACTCAAAATTATATGCAAATTTGATATAATTTATATGCACATTCACCTCTAGAATATATATATTTTGAAGTTAATCACTAACTAAACTCGCATTATTAAACAAAAAACACTTAGCTATCACTAAGAGAATTTCATTCTAGTATTCACATCCATGTCAAAACATATGCACATTAACAAAGTATACTTCCTCCATTTTGAAATAAGTGAAACACTTCTCTTTCTTATGTGAGAGCTTTTAGATAAAAGTGTTTTAATTATTTCAGAACGGAGGAAGTATTATTTATGTACTCCCTCTGTTTTGTTTTATCTTTCTCACTTTCCATTTACACATCTTCCAATGCACATTTTTGAACTTAAATATCTTTCATCATATATTAGTAAAAATTATAACGATTGAATATTAATAATGTACTAATTGAGACGAATCAAACAAGATCCCACATGACTATATTTTTTCTTATAAATTGAAAAAAATTGAGAAGATTCTCTCTAAGTATGAATAGTGTCAAGATTCTAAGTGAGAACGATAAAAAAAGCAGAGGGAGTACTTTTGAAGCGGTAAATGAATGTGAGAAAGTTTGGCGGAAATCAGAATTGATTGCTACAACCTGTTTATTTTGGGTGTGATACAATGTTTCTATCTCTTAGGATTATAGAATTATTCTGGTCCTTAGGATGTTTGTGTTTTGTTTTTCAATGCTAGCCAAAATACAACCTGATGCAACTAAATGTTTGATCTTGAAATCTAAACACCTAACACTGCAAACTATTTAAACATAAATAGGCAAGCCTTCTATAAATAATTTGGTAATACTGAGGCTTGGAATTGGATAGAGATTAATCGTCACCAAACAATTGAGTGCTCATAATAAACAATCACCAATTATATTTGCAATGATAACTACTTCCTTCTGCTTAATTGAGTTTTTTATTTAGAATAAATGAGAACCCAGGACATTGTATCCATCATTCCTCCAAATAATACAATTTTACGAATATGATATTGCTATTGTACACTATAATTTCAAACCATTAACCACAATCTTTAAGCCACTAAAAACTTCTTGTGGTCCTGTAATACCCTCAAATTCTTTGCTTAATACAATTGACTAAGCTACTAATGACATCCTTAACTTCCTAGTAAGCCGTTTACACTATTTCATACAAATTAACTATGACCATAATATCTTTCCAAAAAAATAAAACTATTATCATAATATACTATATATATATAAAAAACAATAATATAGAGGAAACTAATGACAAATTGTGTTACAATCATGACAAAAATAAAATGACAAATAATGTTAAACATAAAAAAAAATCTTATGCAATCCCATCCAAAAATGTTAAGCAACCACGTGAGATATGATACACTATTTCATTCACGCAAGCCATGAATAACGAATTGATATTCCCATTTGATGATGCGACGAATTCACCTTCTACAGAAAATTGGATGTTCGTTGCAAACCGTGAATGATGCTTGACATAATTTTTTTCTCAAATGATGTATGGAAACGTGTTTAGGGTTATGAATTTTGATGTTGTAGTGCAATGCAAATATGATTAGGGTATTTACAGTGAAAAATAAAGGTTATCTTCCTAAACACGATTTTTTTTTTAAAAATAATAAAATATCATTAAATTACGAATTTCCATATTAAAGCTTGATTGAATTAATCCCTAAAATCATGTCGTTCAAATTAGAAATGATTTTGATTTAGGTGATCAACTTGCACATGATTGAATATTGTAATTGCTTGTTTCCATATGGAGTGAATCTCCAAAATTTTCGGCCAAATTTAAACATAATTGGAAATTTTAAAATCCGACCTTGCCTTTTTTATTCCACAATTTACGCCAATCATCAATAATTACCTCAAATCACCCCTAATTAAGATTTAAAAATTTCTGAAAATTTTAAAAATTTCGGATGCCACATAGGCAATCCTACGTGGATAGCCTATATGATCTTTTTACTCCCCAAATGCTCTAGAATTGCTCGGTTATTGTGAGCTTGACACGTAGGATTTAGGATTTTACTTTAGATAATAGTATAGATTCTTTCTACCAAACAAAGTCAAAGACATGACATTGTGTTTTTAATGCAAAACTAGCAGAAACATCGACAAGAAGTTTTTCAGATTTCATCTATTTGAATATTGGGCCAAACGCTTGGAGTTGTCCTATGAACTCAAGTATCAATTTCCTCTAACTGGTGTGTCCTAACTTTTCAAGAAGTATTCTCTCGTCACTTTAGTTCACTAAAAGTCTCGAACATAGGTGTTCACTCAAACAAAAACGTGCTTATTTTTTTTGACATCGGCAAAATTTGCAAAAGAGTTTACAAGATACAAGCTGAACGATAATAATTTAAGCGAGCTTTTTTTTTGCTCTTATATACTAGCTATCAAAGCAGATAAAATTATACCTATTTTAAGGAATGAGATAGACTTGACGTATTTTCCTTTCCTTCGTATCATGTTAGTTGTAGCTCGAGATGGGTGTGAAACCTGGGTTGTAGTAAGTGTACGAACTCGTATGAGAGCATATTTGATTTGACTAACCTATTGTAAGGTTTTATTGAAAATTGGTTTGAAGTCGCTAACAAGTCTTTAATGAAAACTCATAAACCTAATTGGACATGGAAAATCATAGGGGACAAGTTAGACACTTATTCAATGTATAATTTCCTGTTTTGACTCCGTAGATGATCAATGAACCAAAATTTGAATTTGAGGTAAGGGTACGAACATGGTCAGGTACTATGTCACCCATTGCTGGCCTCTACTTAATATCGATTCTTGTCAAGATTTATTCAAAAGAACAACTACATAATGTTTTCATGCATCCTGAAAATAATTTAGTCTAGATTGGTTCTTGAAACACATAAAAGAGTATTTTTTTTAGTGATATGTTATTAGGCAATCAAATTACATGAAACCTAGCAAGTTGTTCAAATTAATCTAATTAATATTATAACAATCTTTTAGGTCTTTGATTAGCAAAAATAAGCATGTGGGTGATAAAAATCATGCATAAATCAATCATACAAACATATAATAATATATGAAAATAAATAAAAGGATTAGAATATACCAAGGCACGATTTTTTAATATTAAAGATCTACATTAGGAAAGAAACTATTAGAAACTTCAATATAAAAATAGGAAATTTATTCAAGTACCCTCAGGATTAAATTGTAACTTGGGTATACGAGATTGACAACCTTCGGCCCGAGCAATAGTGAAACCTAAAAGTATTAATGTCTGAAAGTATGTGTTTGTATGCGTTTTGTAGATAGGTTTCGTAGGGAGGTTCGTAAAGTATTGAAAGTTGTATTGTAGAAGTCCGGTGTTGACGTTGATGAAAAATCGTACGAAAATCAAGAGTATTTATAGGGAAAATGAATGTGCGCTTCATGCGCCAACTGCACCGGACGCAAGATGACGTGTCATGCACAAATCCGTTTGCAACGCGCACATTGGTGTGTTTGATGCGACAATCCCAATAGAAAGCGTATACGCGGTACGCACTTCTGTGTGACACATAACGCCACATGTAAGGTGCAGATGGTGCACATCATGTGCCAGGCGCAGGGTGGTGCACTAGGCGTACTGAGGTGTGTCAAGCGCACCTCCTTACTTTTTTGGTACACTTGACAGCTCTTTATGAAACGCGTTTTAAAGATCTTCTATTATCTTTTAACTCCGAAAATATGATGTTGAAGGCTTATGAATTAGGTGGATGGTCAATGAGCGTTACACACAAGCATACACAATGTAAGGGTTTTGTGAGATAGTGAACATGGTTCGAGTTCTATTTAGGGCTATGATGTTGAAGGCCTATGAAGGTGGATGGTCATTCTTTGTGCGTGAAATCATGGACAACAGCTGCATAGGCGTAACTCCAATCTATGAGTTTTTCCCTTCTTACTTTCAATTAATTAGTTTTTTTATTGTTCTTGTATTCATAACTTATTAATTTTTGATTTAGTTTTCAGTTGTTTTGATGTTCTTATATTTTTAGTTCACATGATTAAATGCGATGTTATCATAATTTTGATTGTTAGTCATGATTTGAGAGTTGATTTAGTAATTATTCAATTCATGTTATCATAATCTTAATATAAATTTAATCTCTTTTGTTTGGGCCCAATAAGCTTTAGTGGGCCACCATATCCTCCAAAGTCCTTATCCAGCATGGCAAGCTCTCAGTGGGTCCCACCCGTCTTGGCTCATGTGCCATCATGGCAGGGACATTTTCACACATTTCAACACCTCTAAATATGGAGCAGATCCCCATTTATTGAGCTAATAACTTCTAGACAAAACTACTTCACAGATCCCAATTAACACACATCAACTAACTTGATCATCGGAGGGGCGATCCCGGATTTACCCCGGGGGTAATCTAACTCTCGTCTTGTGTAGGTCTCTTAGTAATCTTCGAGCATCCGACCATCATTAACCTTAATCTCGATCCATCTCACATAATACAAGTTTTTACCCAAAACAGGTTGGCGCCGTCTGTGGGGAGATTGAACTAAAAGTCATGGCCATCACTCGGAGAAATCGGAGACGGCAAAGGACCCTCGTCCCATCTCATCGTTCGAGGACACCGTCCCACGAGGTGGTTGACGAAACAGCACGGAACCCTCGGCAAGCTGCCGTCCTGTCATCTCGCCACCAACATGTCCTAGAAGAGGTCCACCCTCGAGAGGCTACCAGTGCCATCAACCCTGGGGGACCTCAATTGAGGACGGTTCAAACTAAAGCGGACCCCCTCGATATGAGCAGACCAGCCCTAATCCGGTCACTCAACAAGATCTCCAGCAATTGGCAGATCGTATAAGTGACAACCTCAAGCGCAACCTTTGGGCCCTGATATTGAACTTCCAAGCAAGAGGAGAAGGGACCTCGAACAGGCCTCCTACAAGATCTCCAACAATTGGCAGATCGTATAAGTGACAACCTCGAGCGCAGCCTCCGGGCCCTAATATTGAACTTCCAAACAGGAGGAGAAGGGACCTCGAACAGGCCTCCAACAAGATCTCCAACAATTGGCAGATCGTATAAGTGACAACCTCGAGCGCAACCTTCAGGCCTTGATATTGAACTTCCAAGCAGGAGGAGAAGGGACCTCGAATAGGCCTCCTCTTCCCCATACCTCGACTGGTTATAAGCCAGCCTCGAGCAAGAAATCTCGACCAACCTCAGGTCATAGCCCTCGACCCGACAAATTCGCCACGAGCTCCTCAAAGCTCAACTCGAATTTCCCCTAGCAAGGGGGACGCGAGACATGTGATCAACGAGCGCCATCTGAGGAGTGGCAATCGTGACGCCCGCGAAGTCCTGAACAAAAAGCGAGCACCGTCTAAAGTAGGACAAGTCCCTCCCATCCCTAACTGGGAACAAAAGGAACCTCGACAGTAGAGGGAGCCTCGACAGTAGAGGGGCCACCGAGAAAAAGAACAGGCATCAAGCAGTTCTGAGTCCAGCCACGAGTCTGAGGCCCAAATGGGCAACATGGGCTTTGTGATTCCTGTTAGCGAGAATATCATGAGGGCTCCCATCCCGCGAAAGGTCAAAGTTCCTCCAATCGACCATTACGACGGGACTACGGACCCTATCGATCATCTAGCAGCATTCAAAGCACAAATGAGTGTGCAGACGAGCAGCGAGGCCACATGGTGTAAGTTCTTCCCTACTAATACCTTGAAGGGGTTGGCCTTAACCTGGTTCACAGAGCTTCCCCCCGGAAGTTTCTCGAGCTTCGCAGCTCTCGAGAGGGCTTTCAAGCAGAACTTCATAGCCGGTCGAAGGCACCGAAAGACGAGTATTCATCTCATGTCTATTTGGCAACGAAGGGAAGAAGACTTGGTAGATTATATCAAGCGGTTCAACGAGGAGTCACTAAAGGTCTCCGATCTCCAAGAAAATGTTGCGTTCACTGCGCTCATGTCCGGGTTGTACCCTTCGAACAGATTCAAATTGAAGCTTGCAGAAAGTGCAGCCTCGTCATTCTTAGAGGCTATGAACCTAGCCCAAAAGTTCATCCAAGCCTCTAATATCTGCAAGACACACGAGGAACCCAATTCCAGCAAGAGAAAGCCCGAATATACTCCTTGAGTGGACAATTCAAGGGATGTCCCTCGAAAAGGAGACAAGAAGCCCCGACTGGAGGACAATGGGCACGATCCTCGCTACAATTTGAATCGAAGAGAAATCTACCTAGACATCAAGGAGAAGTACACCTTACCAAAGCCTAACCCCATCCGAACGTCCGTCAACAAGAGGGACAAGAGGGTCTAGTGCGAATACCATCATGACTGCGGTCACACAACCTGTGACTGCCGAGAATTGAAAAGAGCGCTAGACAAACTAGCCGATGAAGGAAAATTGAATCGGTATCTGAAAGATCCAAAGGAAAAGAAAATCGAGCCTCAAAATGAAAAGCAAACCCAGAGCGACGAGACAGCCGGGCATGTGAATGTCATCGCGGGAGGATTCGCCTCGGGCGGCTTAACCAGCCGCTCCCGAAAGAAATACCTCTACACCCCGAAAAACAGGACCGATGTGGCTTCTTCAGCAACATGTCCAACAATGACCTTCAAGGACATCCATCGGCCCATTCAAACCCCGCACGATGACCCCCCGGTCGTCGAGATGAAAATAGCCAACTTGCGGGTGGGTCGAGTTCTAATCGACAGCGGAAGCTCCGCGGACATCATTAATATAGACTGTCCGAGGAAACTAAAATACCAAGAAGCAAATCTCACACCCATCGACCAACCTTTGGTAGGGTTTGGCGGACAATCCGTCCACCCCCTCGGCTCGGTAAAACTCCCCACTCAGATGGGGCAAAAAGGAAAGGGAAGGAATGTGGTCGTCGACTATCTTGTCGTCGACACCAGTCTCCCCTATGATGTTATTATAGGGCACCCCACGCTCAACAAAGTCAAGGCTGCCATCTCGACATAGCAGTTGCTCCTACATTTCGAGGGCGACGACGGAAAGGTCGCCTGATTATTCGGGGACCAAAAGTCTGCCCGGGAATGCTGCATCAACAGTCTTAAGAACAAAGATGAAGAAGTCACTCGAAAGAGAAAGTACCCTGAGCCTGAGGATCCTCTTCCCGTCATGGGGCTCTACCGGGCCGAAAACCCAAAACGATATGAGAGGCCTCGACCAACAGATAGGGACGAGGAGGTGTGTATCGACGAAAAAAGGGGCTGCATGGCCGAATCGGCAAGCAACTCCCTAATGGCATAAGGGCCCAAATCGTCGAGGTCATCAAAGAGTTCCAGGATGTGTTTGCCTACACCTCAGACAGTCCATCGGCTGAATATCCGGGAAGGATACAGGCCGATCAAGCAAAAACATAGGCATCTAGGGGCCGAAAGAACTGCTGCTGCCTCCGAGGAGGTAAAGAAACTGTTAGCTGCGGGTTTCATCCGGGAACGCCAATACACCGAGTGGCTAGCCAATGCAGTCCTGTTGCGAAAACTGACTGGGGCCTGGAGGATGTGTGTCGACTTCACGGACTTGAGCAAGGCTTGTCCAAAAGACGATTTCCCTCTCTCAAAGATCGACAAGCTGGTCGACTCAATGGCGGGCCCTGTATTGTTCAGCTTCATGAATGCGAATGCGGGGTACCACCAGATCCTATGGCAGCAAAAGACCAGGTGCACACGCTTTCACCACGAGCTCAGGGGTTTATTGCTACAAAGTAATGCCCTTCGGTCTCAAGAACACTGGGGCTATCTACCAACGTTTCGTGATTAAAATGTTCGAAAAGCAAATCGGACAAAATGTGGAGGTCTATGTTGGCGACATGATCGTCAAAAGCAAAAAGGAGGGGGACCATGTCTCCGAATTAAGGGAAACACTTTCCACCCTTCACGCCTACAACATGAAGCTGAATCTGAAGAAATGTGTCTTAGGTGGAAGGGGAGGAAAATGCCTCGGGTTCCTTGTCGACGAAAGGGGGATAGAGGCCAATCTAGACAAAATTCAAGCCATCATTGAAATGAAGAGTCCTTGGACCGTCAAGAAAGTCCAACGCCTAACCAGATGCATGGCGGCCTTGGGGCGGTTCCTTTTCCGATCTGCCGACAAAATTTCTTTCGAGCCCTAAAGCAGTCGACGTTTGGATGAGACAAATCTACAGAGGAAGGTTTTCATCAGCTCAAGTCCCACCTAGCAAGCCTTCCTAAATTAGTCTCACCTCTACCAGGGGAGACACTCTTCGTCTACTTGGGTGTGTCAGAGCATGCCCTTAGCGCAGTCCTTGTAGCCGAGCGCGAGAAAAACCAGCATGCAGTGTACTTCATAAGTCACGCCTTCTGAGGCGCAGAATCCAAGTACCCTCCCATCGAGAAAATGATATTTGCCTTGGTTTTCGCCACTCGGAAGCTCAAACCCTATTTTCAAGATCACCCCATTAAAGTTCTCACAAGTCTGCCAATCCGGAAAGTAATCGAAGGAAATAACCAGTCCATTAGGGTGACTAATTGGTCTAACCAAATTTCAGATTTCGGCATCGAGTTTGACCCCGACGCGCCATCAAAGCACAAGCTCTGGCTGACTTTATAGCAGAATGAACCTCCCGGCCCGAGCCTACCAAGGAATGTTCTTGGGATCTATTTGTCGACGGGTCGTCATCTAAAGAAGGATGCGGCGCCGGACTTTTGATCCTGGACCCACAAAAGAAAAGAATACGCCATTAAGTTCGACTTCACCGCCTCGAATAATGAGGCCGAATATGAAGCACTCCTCCCCGGTATCCAACTATACAAAACAGTCAGCGCTCGAAAACTTAAAGTCCACTCCGATTCCTAGCCCATCGTTGGGCAGGTGACAGGGGAGTTCGATGCTAAAGAAGACAGCATGAAGATGTATCTGAGGAAGGTAAAGGAGGAAATTTCTGGCCTATCACTCTTCACCATAACTCACATCCCTCGATCTGAGAATCAACAAGCAGATGCACTGTCGAGATTAACAAGTTCAGCAGAGGATCTCTCACCTCGACCCATCATGTGGGAAGTTTTAAGGCGCCCAACATTAACAGGGGGGTAACCACTCTTGACAGAAGTCCGACTTGGATGGACAAAATCATATCTTTCTCTCGAGATGGTATCCTTCCCGAAAACGAGCTCGAAGCAGAAAGAATCCGAAGGAGGGCTCGATGGTTCACATACCACGAGGGACAACTGTACAAAAAATCATTTACTCACCCACTTCTTCGCTGCCTCACCCCCCAAGAAGGGGACTATTTCCTCCGAGAAATACATCAAGGGGCATGTGGAAGTCATCAAGGGGGTCGAACTATCACAGTTAAAGCTCTTCGAGAAGGGTACTACTGGCCCACCATGAGGGAGAACGCTTCGACAATGGTCCAAAAGTGCAAAGACTGCCAGATGCACGCTAATCTTCCTCATCAAGCTGCAAGTTCCTTGACCACCATGCATGCCCCTCTGCCGTTCGATATGTGGGGAATGGACCTTCTCGGACCCTTCCCTCTAGCCTCAGGACAGCAAATGTTTTTGCTGGTAGCGGTCGACTATTTTACAAAATGGGTTGAGGCAGCACCTCTGGCCTCGATCACTAACAAACAAGTTTAGCTGTTCATTTGACAATACTTAATCACCCGATTCGGGGTCCCTCGAGTCCTTATACCAGACAATGGTTGGCAATTCAACAGTGGCCCTACTCGCGACTATCGTTCCAAGTTTAGGATCGAAACCAGATTCTCCGTCGTTAGTCGACCACAGACTAATGGGCAGGCGGGAGCAGCCAACAAAGTGGTCTTAAAAGGGCTAAAAACAGTGCTCGAAGGAGCTAAGGGCTCGTGGATCAATGACCTTCTTGGAATTCTGTTATAACAGCCCGCACTTTCAAGCTGCTCACTAATCACACTTAAGATACACAAAACACAATCAACACTTAACAAACCTCGAATTTACATTTATTCGCAGCGGAAATAAAACCTATAAAAACGATCCCGTGGGTCAGGGGCCCACAACATAACAACTTGAAAACCAAATAACAAATTACGAATACTTCCAAATAAAACATCCAATTGGAACCTCAGCCCACCATTTCATAACATAAAAATCTTCTTCTTGATCAATAATCATATTCCAAGTCCTCGACATCAACCCTGCAAAATCACTAACAATGAACCCTGCCCCCACCTGGACAGGTTCCAAGAACAAAATCAGAAAAACTGAGTACACACACTGTCTAACCAGAAAATTCATTTTAGTGGCTTAAAATATAGTTGTGCGGTTTATTACTCATCAAGTGGAACAATCCCAATCTTCAAAATACTTAAAATCAAATAGTTAGAAATGTTTTTATTACGACACCAGCAACCCTTAACTAGAAAGTCCGATAAAGAGTACTCATACATATACTACAGATAATAAGTTTCTTGCCATAAGGACAAAGTTCAACAATAGTTGAATACATAAGATCATCCCAAAACCTCATTTTTGGTGGCTTAATATAAGACCATTCATATACAATTCATGCTAGAATTCAGTATGCTTCACAAGTAAGGTGCTTATTTAAAACTTTCAGGATTACTATCCTTGCACAATCGCATTAAAGTAAGAATTTTTATCATGAAGATCACCACTTAGATCATTCAAAACCCATTGGGTCTATAGCATTTAATTTATTTAAGTAAAGCGAACACGAATAGAGAGGGGCTGCTTACACAAGGAGCCGACTGTCTCTAAACTAATGGAGGTCGTCACCCCACCGTTAAAATATTTATGCTTGCAAGCCTTAACCAGGACATGTCCCACTTTTATTTATTTGCTGGACTTCACCCACCCAGCAAGGGTTCGAAAGGAGATCACCCATCCTCCAAGAGTTCGGAAGGAGATCACCCATCCTCCAAGAGTTCGGAAGGAGATCACCCTTCCTCCAAGGGTTGTTGTTCATACCGTACCTTATTCGGTATCGACCTTTACCCACTTGTCTCCATAGTTTATTTACATAAATAGTTTAAATGCATAGTTTATCAATACCACACGTGTTCCAAAGAACACATATTCATCCATGGAGAGGAAAAAGAATGACAACTACTATAGTGTCGCTAATCATTGCAAGACATGAATCTTCTTTTGAAATATTTTGTTTTATGACAACAATTTCACCTATTAGTTAGGTGTAAAGATGTAAGGAAATAATTAATTCTTTTCTGCTTGTAAAAGTCATATAGGCACTTAGTGGGCTCATTTAAACTTTATTAAAAAGGGTTGAGTTAACTTGAACAAGTGGAACTTTTGTCAAAATAATTGCAACAAAAACACTGAACTTAAAATGAACATAACTTCTTGCTCGGTACATCGAATTAGGAATTTCCAAAACTTAACCTCAATAACCTTTAGGTCATAACTACTCAAAGGAACAATACCCGCTCCATAACATATATTGAGCATCTCGCTTCATAAATGTTGTTTACTTTCCCCATAAAACAATAACTAAATCATAATACTTATTTTCTCAATAACACAGACTTATATCTCTCAAAACTTATACTCTTGTTCTCAATTCGTATCGCATGCATACTCAATTCCAAAGTGTATCAACGACTTAACCTTCCGTCCGTAAATTAATATAAAACAAAACAAAGTTGAAATGTAATTAACATATCCAAAATACCTGAACCTCAATAATCTTATTATAACACAAACTCGAATCTCAAAGTATCTCACTTACCGCAAATATTCTGTTAAAGGAAGTAATATACATAAAACGTATTCGAAATCAAATGTCTCTCCTCTGTCGAACCCATAACATAATCAAAATGTAAAATATGTTTCTCAAAGACTTATAAGATGATTAATTATTATCGAGACCCAATTCTAAGCTCGTACAATTAACCTGTAATATTTTACTTGTAGACTATATAAGGTATCCTCTAGCACGCCAATTCCCTTCATCATAATAGTTTCTCTTTGTACTTGGACTTTCGTCTTTAACTTACAGCATCTAAACTATAGCATTCCAAAATTCTCATGATATGAATTTTCCCCTTAAAGGTTTTCTTATCCCCAATACATGAACTCTCATTGCTAGAATATAACCTTATTACATTATCATAAATCACCTACAATTACTATGGCAAGTCAAAATATCTCACTCCATATTTCCATGTTATAATTGAATATTCTATGATGCAATTTTCCATTTGAACTTTAGTATTTCCCAATACTCAAAGCATAATTAGAGTCTTTCGTACTTTCAGAATTCCATATAAAACTTATATCACCAATATTTTCACAAGTGTCTTAAATCTGAAATTTTAACTCAACATCATTGATCAAAATTCCTTTCTTTTTCTCTGAAACTTTCAAATATAACAATAGTTTAAATCGAAATCAAGTTCATAAAGATATCGAGTCGACGTCCCGACTTAGTTCGTAAATCGGAGTACTTGTTGTAAAACCACTTATATAGTTAGATATATCAAAGATCCTTGCTTTAATTCTCATAGCTACACTTTCATATAAAAGATCAACTTACTAAGTATAAGAAATTTATTATAAATTCGATGTGGAAACAAGTAGGTTTAATAATATCACACATCTATATTCTTGAAGGATTCAACTACCTCCAATCAGTTCTTCATAAAAATATCACTCACTAAAACTCATCACATATGTAGCTTTCGCTCATAGCTTAAAACTAAATATGTAGTCAACAACTCTTGTAAACACACACACTTTGAATAATTCTGTATTTATATAAAAAGGCTTATTAAGCTCGGCACATGAAATCACATAAAACACAAATATAGATTCGAAGGTGGAAGGACATGTGTGTACCTTCAAACGTTTCCCAATAATTCGACATTCTGTATAACCA
Organism: Beta vulgaris subsp. vulgaris; assembly: GCF_026745355.1. Classification (NCBI taxonomy): domain Eukaryota; kingdom Viridiplantae; phylum Streptophyta; class Magnoliopsida; order Caryophyllales; family Amaranthaceae; genus Beta; species Beta vulgaris. Next base: position 30,111,976 of record NC_079208.1, read on the forward strand.
ACTATAGCTCGAACTTCGCAACTGATCTCGATATACATACTCCAACAACGACCTCAAAACAATAAGAACAATCATTAACCATCCTTACAACGATTTAGATAAACAAATTGAATTACTCATACTCTTTAAGCTCTTCCATGAACTAACCAACCACGACCCTTATATACAATTCATTCTACTAATCCAACTCACAACATCAATTCTATCTCTAATTAACATCATTTTGATTTTAGAGAGTATCATCAAACAACATGATTTATATAAATCTGTTTTTATAAACTTACTTAAGAGGATTAATTCATATTAGAAGCTGCAATCCATTAAGAAAGATAAAATATTCAATCTTTAAGTTTAACAGCTCTTATCATAACTATATTTTCAAAATTGAGAACCAAATTTTCTAAAATCAGAATATAAAATTCAATTGCACCATACTTGAATAAGAATCAAAGGAGAGGAGATTAGAAAAATTAGCTTATACCTTCATATGGAAAGGAATACCAAAACAATGGAAGCAACAAAGAAAACAAGTTAGCAATGACAACATTGGCAAACAAAGCCGACCACGGCAGCAGCGTAACACAAAGTACAACAGCAGTGTTGAACTTGTGTAAGGCGTAACTTATAGCTTCGAACTCCGAATTGAGCGATTTTTGTGCCCAAATTCATTGGCTAGAAGTAATCTACAACTTTTATGCAGCAAGAAAGATCAAAATTGGATTGCATGTGGTAGATCATTGAGGCAACAAATTGTCGGAATAGAAACAGAGGAGAGAGAAATGAAGGTAGCAACACCAAACTTGCAAAGACCATAACTCATATCTCCGAACTCCAAATCAAGTGATGTTTGGGTCTAAGTTCAATAACTTTTTGAGATCTACAACTTTAATGCAGTAACTTCAGGCAAATTTCGACTCCAGAATGCAGAAATTGAACATGCACAGTACCGGGTATAAAATCAGAGGAGAGAGAAAATTATTTTTTGGGGTTTTATTTTGGTTTTATGGTTTCTCCCAATTCTCAACCACTTGGGTAATTAAACTGAAATCTTGAAGAGAAAGTTTTTATCTATAGCAAAATACACTTTGGCACTTGATTGAGAAGTTATGAAGAAGAGAGAGTGATGCTCTAGCATCTAGAGTAGATGACATGAGTGAGGAGAGAATAATTGTTATTAAAAATGGGTTTCTCTTTATTTCAAAGCTTAAAATCCTTAACTCAATATCTCTGTTATATAAAATCCATACTAACTTATTTGTGCTTGGAACTTACTTTGACGATAAATAATAGTTCTCAAAGTAATTTCTTTACTAATATGAACACATCTAACTTTGACTAAAACGTGTCTGAAAATATCAACTATTATACTTATCAAATCACATTTATAAATTCGTTATTAAACCTGCTTAAAATATAGGCTATTACATCTCTGGTCAACGAGAACAATTGTTCGGGAAGCAACGGGCCACTCACCATTCAACTATGTATATGGTAGCGACGCTGTCCTACCCATCGAGTTAGGCATCCCATCGCCCCGGATCACATTCTATGACCACGACATCAATGAGAAGGAAAAGAAAATCAACTTCGACCTCCTCCCAGAGACTCGAGGCACGACTCTTTTAAAAGCCATCTCCTACAAACTTAAACTTACTTGGTTGTTCACTCGGCGAGTCAAGCACCGACCCTTCCAAGTCGATGATTGGGTGCTAAGGAAGTTCGAAGCAACCAGGCGACAACCTAAGTTGGGTAAGCTTCTGCCCAACTAGGAAGTCCCATATCGAGTCACCTCGATGGTCCACCCAGGCACTTACCGCCTAGAAGACCAGGAAGGGCGTCCCTTTCCTCGACCATGGCATGCGGATAATCTCCGGAAATTCTATGTCTGAAAGTTTGTCCCTCGAGCTTGGGGCATACTACAAAAAGATACTCCTTTTGTAAATTTTGTAAGGCAATCAACCTTGAAGCATGTCGATTTGCGTAACTATAACGTTGCAAAAGTCACTTGCCTTTATTTTGGGCACTGATTATCATAACAGTGGTTAAGATTGTCTTTATAAAAATTGCCTGTTATTAAAAGGCCTCGAGTTTGATCAATCAGCATGTGTTTCGATTCAAAAAATACAAAATATAAAAGTTCTAAGGCACAAACTTGGAAACAACAAATAACCGAGTTTTATTCCATTAATCATTGTACAAGCTATCGAAGCTACTACATTACAAGTTCAAGAAAGAGCTTAGATCAAACAAGAAAACTTAAGGGTTTAACATTAATCCTAGTAGGAGACATAAGAAAAGAAAGAAGAGCCTGGAAAAGAAGGAGAAAAAAGGAGGGGCAGGAAGAAAAGAAGGAAGAGCCGGGGTTCATCCCTCGAGTTGAGCAGGGGGAGTAACCTGACCCTCGACTTGAGAAGCCTCAACATCTTCTTCTTCCTGAGAAAGGGCCTTAACGCCTTCCTCGACGTCAGCCCAAGAAAGGTTGGGGGAAACCCTCTCGAGGACCAGCCGCACTTTGCGGAGCGCCTCGGCTTGACCTATCTCGGAAGCCTGCAGAGAGGCATCCTCGAGGAAGGTTCTCCCTTCATCAGAGACCTTCCAATCGTTAACTATCGCCTCCCGGGACTCCCGGGCCTTGGCATTAGCCGCCTTAGCATCCTTTTGAGCCTTCTCAGCTTGCTGGTCGGCCTTCTTGCAGTCCTTGAGGGCCTCCTTCTGCCTCTTGCTGGTGGACTCTCTCTAGGCTGTGGCAACCTCGACAGCATGTTCGAGCTCCGCCACCTTCTCCTCAAAGGCGTTGTAAGCCTTAGCCACGGACTCCTGGGCCTCCGAGAGCCGCATCTCGGCTAGGCGCAGCCGATTAACAAGAGTGTTCCGTTCATCCCATGATATCTCCCCCGATGCAGTTCCGACGACTATCCCTGGCTTAGACCTTCGAGCCAGGGCTAACACCCAGATCGACAGCTGGCATAAAAAAGGAAAATTAGCATCATTAAAATAAACAAAACGCTCAAAGAAGAGAAAAGAGAGTAGTCCTACCTCGGTCAGGGTCGCCTTAACGGCCTCGACCTCCTGCCCATCAGGGGTCAGGCACGCCTTCTCATCCACCTCAGTCATGAGGTGCTCCGAGGCCTTGTCAAACCTCGCCGCCATTTTGGCCCTCGAGAGGGCTGAGAAGGGTAGTCTCGTGGTCTCTTCGGGCCACAACCTCTTTTGCTAGACCTTCGTAACGGCGGCACTCGAGGCAACAATCGCAGGCTGGTTGTCAACCTTAACCGTCGTCAGGTCCTCGACTCAGGCTTCGGAGCCAGGATGCTTGGGGGCTGCTTCAACCGTTCTATGGAAGAATCAGCCTCGAGCTTCACAGTCGAAGCCCCCATTACTTCCTTCAAGGCAGAGGACGAGCTAGACCCGGCCTTAGCCAGCTTGCAGTGTTTGGCCGCTCGAAGGGCTTTAGCAGTGATCAAGGGTTGAGACATGGTCGGTCGAGGGTAAGAAAGAGGGAATGAAAATTAAGTTAAAGAGAGAAAAGAGAGGAAAATGGGATTATGAATTTTGCAGGACTTTTGTCCGTACTTATAAGCAAGTCAGATTACGGTTCCCCAAAAAGGCATTAATAACCTACCCTTTAATGGGCTCCACGTGTCAAAGCCCAGAAAAGAAACATCACGCATAACACGCCCATATGAGCTATAGCTCATCAAAGGGATGACAAAACTCCTCGAAGAGGCTCCAAGTCTCGAGTATACCACACATCGAAAGACTAGACGTAAAAGAATGAATCAATAAAAGATGGGCCAAAAAGAAATGTATCTTCATTCCATTCAAAAGAAAGGATTACATCCTAAAAGCCACTAAAGGCGTAGCTAGATACATCCAGGAAAGGCAAAAAGAAAAAAGTTATCAGCTAAGTACAAAGCTAAGCAGAGCTACTCGAGGTCTCGCTGTCCAAGGTCTCAAGGACGTCCTCTTCATCATCATCATCTTCTTCATCATTCTCAGAAGAGGTGTGGTTGCTCGAGCTCTGCCGTTCCTCTGAGTGCTCCTCCTGGGCCTCTTCCCCCGCTAGCAACAGGCGCCTCGACAGTCGAGGGCACCCCCTCGATCAGCGGAACATCCTCTGCTAGAAGGTCCCCTATATGAACTTAGACATGCGAATGTCTCCTGTCCAATATTTCTTTAGGACGACTTTAGTAGAAGCTGCAAAGGACAAGCATAATATTAGTAGGTTACAGTCGTTGGACGAGGCCATTTACTTGGAAAAATCAAGAGGTAGACCTCTATCCTCGGCCTGTCGCAAGCCTACGACAACCAAGAAGTTATCATCATAGAACATCTCTTTAAAGGGAATCCAATTGGACGAACCCTTAAAAGATGAGTTGTTTGGAGTGGAATACTCCGGTATCCTGAAGTATTCCAACATTTCCTTAACTGAGTCATCCTCCAGATCTAAGAAGGAATTCGTTCGTCCGGTATTGGTAGGATCCCGGCTAAAATAGCAGCAGCGTCTAGCCACTTCTTCATTAGGGACTTGGACGAATAAAAACTCCGCCCTCTAGGCGTGCATTTTGGATGTCTTGTCCCAAGACATCAAGAAGCCACGAAGGTTGCAGACGTTAAACCGGGCTCTACCGTCTTGGGAACCTTAAATACATAGTGTATCTGGGTAAAGGCGGCCAAAGAAGGTTTAACACCCTTTAACTCACAGACGGTGAAGAATGTCAGTATATTCTGCCAAGAGTTAGGGGCTAGTTGATTGTGACTGAGGTTGTAGTGATGAAGAAGGCAGCTAATAAATGGGTGAAGGGGAAATCCCAACCCTGCGTCTAGAGCCAGCCGATAAACGGCAAAATGTCCTGACGGATCACTAACGATAGTATCCTCCCTGCCTGGCAGAACGAAGGAGTACCCCGGCATAGGCATCGCCAAGAGAAGTGCCTAAGCTCTGTACCTAATCGTCCTAACCGACTATTGTTGGCTAAAACAAACCTAGGTTCAGACAGAGGACCTAGGCGGCATCTTATTTCAGGGGAGGTGGTAGAAGGCTCGTCCGAATCATTAGACGAATCTGATGCAACCTCTGCCTCATTGGCCTCGTTCGTCGCCATGTCTTGTCCGGATGGACTGGCCTTGGAAGAACTCTCAGTTGTTCTTTCCACCTGGACGCTTTCAGGAGAAGGAGTTATGTTTGTTGGTCGAGCGCTCTGCACTTCACGCTCCCCTTCTTCAGGGATTCGGCCGGTTGACGCCTCCATTTCTTAGCTTGAGGCCGGGAGGTTTACTCCACGTCTTAGGCGAGCGGTTCGCTTGACGCGCGCCAGATTACCCTGCACAGGTAAAGACTGGGTCGTCCATGTCGATAAAAATAAAATGCATGTCCGGCCGGAATAGGCCCAACTCTAGAATGTGCCGAAGATGGAAGGCTATCTGTTCTAGGGTTAAGGCTAACCCTTAAGCGGCCGAGATTATTCGATGAAGAGGACGAAATCCATTTTTCTCAAAAAAGAAAGAAAATAAAAACAAAAATTTAGAATTAAAAGAAGAAAAGGGATACCTGTTGAGATTACTTGGAAGGTTGAAGAAGGTTTTCGAGATCTCGGATGGATGCTCTTTCTCTCTAAAAGTTCAGTAAAAAATTCGGCAGAGTCTCTCTCTCTAGAAAAATTCTCTCAAAGTGTGAAATTAATTTAGAAAGGACAAAGGCATATATTTATAGGGAGGTAAAAATGACCCCCCCCATCCGGTAAAAATAATTGTTGCATTCAAAAAACCTCTATAAGTTCACATGTTGAGACTGGAAAATTGGCGCCTTCTCTACTTTGAAAAAGATAGGGCAGTTCTCTTGGGTTAAAACAGAATTCCAACCGTCTTGGCGCCTGAATGGTAAAAATCCTCTTTTAAGGGGCAAATGTTGTAGCCTAAAGATCAACGGCTCCAAAAAGGACATGTGGCTTCATCTAGCTCCTACATGTATCTCTTCACTGCTGCAGAAAGTACAGGGTCCAAAAGGTCATATGGCAGAAAGTACAATAATCTTCTGAATAAAGAGTTGTACTAGCCCACCTTTTTGGCCCAATTTGTACTTAGGCCCAGCATCTGTAAAAGGCATTAGTATAAAGTGGATGATGTGTACTCTCTAATTAATGCTTGCCATGCGTCATAAACTCATTGCTCAGCCAATCAGGTGCTCCCAAATTAGGGTGACCTCAGGGTACAACAATTACTTCAGACACTACAATAGTCCTTGAAATCAGGAGAAAGGTACATTTTTCAGAGCAGTGTACTGTTATTCTGCCATAAATTCTCTCTCTCTCTCTCTACCTTCTATCACTAAAAGTTTCTTTTTCTACTCCTGATACCTGACTTAAGTTTCGAATGGGAAAATACCACCCAAACCTCCAGGGTGGATTCCTTTTTGCAGGTTCGGAAGCAGAGCTCAGGTTCGGGTTTGGGTTCAGGTGTTGTTGCGCATGTCTCCTATTGAAGAACCTATTGTTGGGGATAGTAGTATCGTTTTACCAGTTTAGCTCTACGTAACAAGTATTTTAGAGTAAAGTTAGACCTTGCATAATTATCGCTTTTGAATTCGCAATTGCATTAATGATCATTGTTTCATTTTGATTCATACTAGTAGCCTTTATTCTAGAGTTTCTTTATTGATATTCATTCTCATATTGTATTCGCTAGCTTGTTTGATCTTAATTAGTTATTAGTTATTACAAAATCATTCTAAAATCTCCCAAATACCCTTTAATTAGGCAATTTAAGCTACTTAGAATTCAATTAATCTCAATTTCCCTTGGATCGACCATTGACTTGCCGTTACTACATTCTGAGTAATTGCTTGTTACAAGTCATAAATATTGTTTGAAAAATAAATTTTTTGACGTTTTAACAACACATTAAAAACCTCTTATCACAAGGTCCCCATATTTATCACTTTTTTGGAGTTACTCCATGACTAAATAGTTGAAGTATCAATTGGTGAAGTCTACTCGAATAATGAAATTATCATTTGATTTTTCAATAAATGACCATTTATTTTCATTTTATTTTTATTATTAGAAATTGAAATATGGGTAAGAATATTTTGCTTAATTCTTATTCATATTTAACGATGTTTCATAATTTAGAGCATATGATCACACAGCTTAGTTAGGATTTAACAACATTTCAATCGAGTACTTCATACTTGTTTGCTCTGTATATGGCGGTTGTGATTTTCTCCATCTTATTTTGATATTGATTTTATGTATTGAAGTTGTTTGTCATGTCTCTTGACTAGAATTAAAATTTGAGTATTTTAGAGTTTAGACTGAGTATAATCGAACTTAGTTTGAGTTATAAACGTCATTGATGACTTCATGATTTCTTAATTTACATGGAAAAATATAGGGGGTTCAAAAGGAAAACGGCATACAAGACTTTTTGTCATACTTATTTCTTTATTTCTTTATTTCTGAATATGTTCTCTGTTGTGAGTGATATTAATGTCTAACATGGAGTGTTGGCACTCAAATTTGCTAACGCGTAGTATCATTGTTTTTTTCTTTTGTGTGTTTGTTGCTCTTTTTAGCTGGGGCTGAACTTGTGATGACCCATGTATTTTGTACAATGGTTGGCAGTTGATATTCTGACAAGGTTTTGGTGTTGGTTTGAGTTGCTTTAGAAGTCCCGATTCACCCTTGAAGATTTTTCCGCAAAGGCATCGATGATTTGAGTCTTGAGCTTTAGAATACTAGAATTTTTTGCACGCGATGTGTGCTTGATTTTTTTTTTCAAAACAGAAACTCGATTTTCTTCGTCATAAGAGTCAAAATTTGAACATTTGACATACGAAGTATAATTGTTTTTAGTTGCAAAATTTGATTAGTTTAGTTTCTATCACTTAAGTCTCTCACTATTCTTTTTGTATTTTTTTTACTTTTCAAAGTTAAATTTTATGAACAAAATAGACATTTTATTGAATTTATTTATCATTTCTAATATTATAATTTTTTAGTTGATTTTTGAATTAAGTATAGTACTTCATAAATTGTAAAGAAAGTTGACACTTTGATTTCAAGTCAATTTTTTCATAGGTTGTAGTTTGTGAGTGATTGTTATAATTATATTTTTGGTATTTTTATTTGAAGCCACCTTTGATTTGTAACTAAATTTGTAATTTAGAATGGGAAGGGGTTAACATAGTCTGATCTCTTCATTCGGGGACACCATAGCTTCCCCCTTCCCTTATATAATAGAGATATGTTGTACTTCAACTCTTGAATGATATTTTACATAAATATTTTTACCTTGATAATTAATCATTATTATATAATAGAAAAAGATAGGTCCAAATATATGTAAAAGTTTTATTATATATAGGAAACACTATAAAAAAAGTAATAATTTTTTTTCTTGTCTAACTTCTAAATTCTGATTTCACTACAAATACACCTCTATTTTTTTTTATCATGACCCACCATTAATTGTGAATGGTTCTTGAGAATAGTGATTTGTAAGTATATTTTTGTATATATTCACGTTTTAGGTTATTAGTTTTAGTTTGTATGTTAATTTTAAGTTTTAATAAAGTTTCCTGATTATTTGAGTGATTTGCGTGATTTTTATAACGTGATTTTCTCAATTGTATGAGTGATTTGTAAAGTTTCTTCTTTTAAGTGATTTGTGAGTGAGTGTTGTAAATTAATTTGCAATAGTTTTCTTTGAAAGTCGATTTTGATTTTGACATTCCTTTTGTAATTTAGAAAATAAAGGGCGGCAAAATAGGCATTTCAAAAAAGGACATTATTGCTCCCCCCTTCCCTTATATAATAGAGATTTTATACTATTGAGTTTGTAAACGGGTTTAAATTATTTTCCTTTTCGGGTTGTTCAATTTTCAAAGGAAAATCTATCGAAATTTTGAGTCAATTCAAAGATTTTTGTATTAGGTTATCCATTAAATGAGTCTGAAGATTGGGGAGTTATAAAAAATATATTATTGGACCATTTGGATAATATACAAAAATTCAATAGTAATTGCAAATGTGTACAACCAACTAATAATAAACTGTATCTTTGCAATAAATCATAAAATTCAAAATTCAAACTTTCATAAAGGGAGACTAATATACTAAACTCCAACTCCTAGATACAAAAAAAATTACGAAAAATTGACAATAGAGGTCTGAACTTTGGGTGATAATCTTTAAAAGGTCTGAACTATTGATTAACCTGTTTAGGTCCCAACTTTAGAGGGTCTTAACTTTTAGCGAGCCTCGACAACTTAAAACTGAAGATTTTTTTTTAAATCTCACCTAGTTCCTACATCCCTCCCTCAATTAACCCTTCTGATGTAACCCATGTTTTACAAGTGATGACATATTAAGCCAGTTTTAAGTCACTAAGGCCCGCTAAAAGTTAAGACCCCCTAAAGTTGGGACCTACCCAGGTTAATCAATAGTTTAGACCTTTTAAAAATTATCACCCAAAGTTCAGACCTCTATTGTCAATTTTTCCAAAAAATTAATAGTTGGATTAAAAAAACTCTCCAATAGAGAGAAAAAGAGCATCAATATTAATGAAAATTATAAAAAAATAAAAAAAAAAGTGTATACAATTAGATATTGGGGCTTAATAATCATTATTGAAAAGAAATGTGTGGCAGGCATAAACTGGTTTTAAAAAGACCAAGATTTTCTTGGGGAGAGATTAGAGAAGAGAGGGGGGGGGGGGGGGGGGGGGGTTGAGGTATTAGCTTAGTCGAGGAAAGAGAAAAGTAGGTAGCTTTTGGCCTTATTTAGTTGTTTAACCTGTTATATTATTTTCGTTATTCTACTTATCTTTATTTATTCTTCTAATTTAAGATTTTTCTTTATTTCATTCATTTTAATTTAATTGTAGAATTTTTTAAATTTAACTACTTTATAAAATCTTATTTTTCAAAATAATCACCTTATATATTTTTTTTTTCAAATAACCACCTTAGAGCATGAGCAATGAGGTTGGTTTTGATTGGTCTAGCAAAAAGTAAAGCTAGCTTTACTTAGTTTTACTATTGGAGCAATTGGTCTTTGAAGTTGGTTAGCCTGGATTGCTAGACCAACTATACCTTGGATGGTGCACATAGTAATGAATGACGTGATGCCATATGTATCAATATTACTTTGTTGTTGCTGTTTTTTTTTTTTACAAGATTACTTTTTTGTTTTAAAGTGAATAAAATTAGCTTATAATTTTTAAAAAAAATTACATTACAACTATAAAAAAAATTATCTATAAATTGAGCCTAAATTTAATTTACTTTACCATATCTTTTCACAACTTACTTTTCTTTCTAATAACTTTCTCGTACCTAAAATTATTCAAAATGTATATAAATTAATTAATATATCACTAATTAAAACATGAATAAAAATTATCTACTCTATACAAGAATAAGAATATTTTGGATAGGAAAGAGAGTATATGATGGAGTATACCAAAAGTAAGAAAGAGAATTAGGAAAGCCAAGTAAGACTGTAAGACTAGTCTATCCATTGTGAGAAAAAAAGATAAGTTGGTGGGATGTTTAGAGCATCCACACTCATCAACCTCCCTTAATCTCTCTCTCCTCACTTCATTCGTCCACATCAGTTTCCACTAACTTTATCACACACCCTCCCCATTTCAAAAATCCATACCTACATTCATTAATATAACCTCCCCATTTACCTTCTCTCTCCTACTTTTCCATACCCCACCTCCTTTTCTCTCTCCTACTTTCTATACTCCACCAATATTAATAAAATAATTTGATTCATCATATTAATTTGAGCTAATATTAATAAAATCAAAATATAGTAATTATAATTTAATAATTACCTTCTAATTAATCGGATTTAATCAATAATTATATGACAATGAATAATTGTTAATAATAATCGGATCCACAATTATCAAACAAGATTTACGAAATACTTAATGAAAAATTATGAATTTTTTGGAGTGTTGAAAATATATCAAGATTGGTCTCTATTTATAGAGGATTAAAAAAATATGATCATTGGTATATATTTTTTATTCATTATATATAAAAAGTTATGTCATTTTTAATAAACGATAATATTACCGTTGTAAAGGTTAAAGCAGCAACACATGGCGTGTTGTGGTTGGTTTCTGCATTGGTGCTTACGGCGTGTGACAAATGTCACGTTTTAATTGGCGCGCTGATTTTTTTTGCAAATAAAAAACCCACATGCTGTTGGGAGTTCCAATTGTCCCGAGATTTTTAATGCCTTATGTTGTCCACATGGCGACCCGCCATTTGCCACCATTATGGGATGATTTCCTCTTTATTGGTGTTCCACATTATTGGGTCACAAATCTACATTCATGGGAAGGTCCTTTTTTGCATTTTTTTTTTTTTTTTGGAATGGCGAACCTAAAAACCTATAAATGTAGGTGCTCTTAGTGGGATGTGATGTGTAAGGAGGAAAGGAGAAAAAAAGCAAAAAAACTCAAAGACCAACCAAGACCAAACCAACCCACACTCATGCTCTTATATGATCTAAATCTTTTTAAGTACATATCAATGGATAGATTCCGTCGAGGAAATCATCCTTAAAAAAGGTTTTAGAACGATTCTATCACCTCCACTTTGATTCACTAAAAAGTATACAAGATTTAAACGCTTTTAAAAGAATAATTTCATGGATGAGATCTGACAATTAGTATATATTTAAATAGATTTAAGTCATATATTTAAAAAAAAAAAAAAACTTATAAAGTAATTATTTTGAAATTTGTGATTTAAAAATATTACAAAAAAATCCTTAAACAATAATCAACTCAACTCAACCCGAACACCTTAGACCATATGGTCACCAGAACACTAATAGACCCAACCCAAAGCTAAAAAGTAACGCAGATTGGATCATCCTATTCCCCAATTTATCAACTATAATTTCAGTTGCCGATAAATAAAATGTAGGCAGGACTCCGGAGTCAGAAAAATATGCACCCAAAAGATCGAATAAAATGGTTTGTAGGAAGAGATTATGATATAGCATAGATAAGTTAATAGCTTTGAGCCTTTCATAACTATTACAACTAATTCAGACTACAGTTAGTACCTCAGGCTCAAAAGAGCAGAAGTTGTTCAGTAAACTACAATGACTTCTGAAACACGCCCTAACTTTACATGGAAGATTGCCAAAAAATTCTTCCAAGGCAAATTACATGGGAAAATACACAGTTAAAAGTTCTTCCAAGAAAATTATACTAATATCACTAAGTAGTTAAGTACAAATCGAGCTCAACCAAATTCCGAGTATCTGGTTGTTAGGCGTTTGAATCATCTCACAGAAGCCATCATTCTCCAGTCATGCTTCTTCCTTCGGCCTCTGTGATGAGCTTTCTGCTCTGAGAACGAGTTCTCCCCAACCATCTCGATTCTGGAACCTATTATATACAGAGAATGAAATTAACAAAACAGACAGGATTTTTGCATTCAGCAATCACATAAAAGTTCGCTTGAACTTCTTTCTTCAATTATACAGTTGATACACCAATTCCAAGTTTCCTAATACCAAAATGGCTTTAGCATGACAGGGACTATACAAAATAAAAATGTTGTACAAAAAAGAGCAGCGTCTTCTTGCTATCCAGCTACAAATTCCTCATAATTTCAAGAATCAAACAGCATTAAGGCAAAAGCCATAAACAATGAGATAACCAAGTTTTGACCAACTATGATGAAACTATATAACACTGCACGTCAAATATCTAGCAGACAGGATGAAAGTGGATATCAGACCGGGTGCTAGTCATAATTCTACTGCAATGTTGAAAAAGAAAGATATAATACGAAACATTAGGTGCTTATTATATCTATATCTATTTCTAAAGTACCAAACCAGCCCTCCATACCCTCTATTCCTAAAGTATCCACAGACAGAGAAGCATATTCATCCAATTAAGCGAAAGGACAGCGTACGTACCATGCCTTTTATAATTTTATATTATCATACTTGACCCCAACACGATATAAACCCCATCAAGAAGGCAATCAAAAAAGAAAAATAAATTATGAAGTATCTTAGCACTGTTAGAGCAGATCATCCTTGTGTAGGGAAGTACAGAAATTTCATACAACAAAATCTGGTCTACACCAGATTTCTGAAGCGTAAAAAAAACCAGGAATCAGTTCATCCTTACTATCATGGCAAATATACGACTTTCCCATTAGAATAATAATGAGTTTGTTGGTCACTGCTTAATATGTGGTCAACAACAAAAATATGAGACTACATGGCCGTGTAAATTATTCTTCACCTATGAGACAATATATATTTTTTGTCTCCTCAATCCCTCCCTTTTTTCTCCTCTATATAAGCACAATAATATACTTAGAAGCTCAAATTGATAGCCCCCATGCTTTCACACAGAATTCTTTCTTTGTCACACTTCTTTTGTCTTCACTTTTCACCTCGAGATGTAGTTTTTTATTATCAAATTTTCACAATGTTTACTAATACAAATGGAAGATATTAATGGTCAAAGTAGTGCATTGAAGACCGTGAAATTGCACATCCAAAATTATCAATACCCAATAATTGAAGGTGATTTTAGCCTACTAGATATGAACACGATTTTGACTAAATCCATAGAAGGTTTTATTTTGCAAAAGGAAAAAAGTTGCCAACAAGTCTTTTAAGGGAAACCTATAAATCTAATTGGAATTTTCAATTAAGGGACAATGAATAAGGGGCTATCTAATTGAGGTTTCCCATCATAACTTCAAATCTAAGGTTAAAGAAAAATCGAGTGAGTTCGGGGGCAAGGGTACAAGCAAGGTCATGAACGAAGCTTGCCCTGACATGATTCATGATTTAAGTTTATGTAATTTAATAACCACACAAATCAGTTTAAAGCACCCTAAAAAGAATAAACCAAAGCTTGGTTAATCATACATCATAAACTAATTTAAGTGACGAGCTATTATACTAATTGTTTTACACAAATCCTAAATCCGATCGTCCATATTTTTCTGATCGTTATACAATAAGATATATGATGGGTGATGGAAAGCAATAAATCAAACAGCATAAAAAAAGTTAGAATACATACAAGCATACATAATCATGAAAATCTGACATCTACATCATGATAGATGAGTTAGTAACCATATGGAAATGTAAACAAGTATAGAAGAATTGAATTTTTGTACCATCAAATATTATATCATGTCGCCTAGATCTTAGAGGATTACGAACATTAGAAGGAGCGAGCAATCATTACGCCTTGTGAAATACTTCCTCCGTTTCAAAATAGTTGCATCATTTGGCATTCGGTAACTATTTATCAACCGACTTTGACAAGCATTTTCTCATTATTATATAAGAAAAAACATAGTCAAGTGGGATCTTGTTAAATTTGTGTCAATACGAGCATTCAAATATCAACTTTTTATAATTTTTACTTAGACACGATTAAAGATATTAACGTTCAAAAAAGTATATTGGCAAACATAAAAAAGCAAATGGTACAACTATTTTGAAACAGAGGAAGTACTTTGAATGGTGTTTTGAGAATATATGAGTGTTTAGACGTACGGCTAGCCAACAGTATTGGCCAATCCAGCCCATCCCACCTCGTGGGCCGTGTGGGTTGGGCCCGTAAAAAGCCCGGTCCAACCCAGCTCGAACTCTGAAATTGGTGGGTGGGTTATGGGACGGATTTTTTGAGAGCAGCCCACTAAAGCCCACTACGAAACCGGACCAGCCCAGTCCAAGTAGATATTGAACCAAATTGCATATATTTTAATCAAATTGTATATATTTTAATCAAATTGCATAAATTATAATTTAATCAAATTTAAAAATAATGAAATTATTCATTAATATTAATAATTGTATATATTTTAATTCATTTTATAGATTTTATAGAACAATGAATAATTCCAATGATTAAATAGTTTTGAAAAAAAAATTCTACTGCGGCCCGCCAGCGTGGTCCAGCCCACTAGACCCACGAACCGCTTCCCGAACCGTTAAAACCGGTAACAACCGGTGTAGGCCAAGATTTTCTGCCCGCAGACCAGCCCGCCCAACCCATGAATTTCACGGTCCGGTCTTGGGTCGTGAAATCTCAGCCCAGCCTACTACGGCCCACAGCCTGGCCCGCCAGGCAGCACCAGTGGCCATCATGAGAGAAATATGAGTGAAAATGATCTGTGAAAATGTGTAAAAAATAAGAGATAATGAAGAGAATTTATAGAGAAACAAAAATGTAGCGTTTCAAAAATAAGCTGGCAGACTCCTAAAGCATTAAGCAGCATCCAAGCATGTGCACTAACACCACACTTCAGGCGCGCTTCTGTTTCAACATCTACCTCCCTACATCGCTTTGTGTGGGGAGCAGAAGTCTGCATGTGGCACACATTTGTGTTCAGCTAAACTTCGGTTATCCACAAGCATTTCGTATCTTCTATCTTTTTCTCAAATCAAATTCGAGATTATCATTGTTCTAGAAAGCTTTACAAATGATAAAATCTGAAACTTTTTATATTATAAATTCAACGAAAAATTAATTAATTATCAAGGATAATAAATTAGGCCTCCCAAAATCCTTAAAAAAAAAAAAAAAAAAAAAAAAAGGCCTCCCAAAAGGTTTCTCTTCTTTCACGGTAATTTATGCAAGTAGGGATAGTAAAGATTTTTTTTGTTTATTTAAATATATATTGTATGGAAAAAGATGATTTTAGGAGAGAGAATGGAAGATAATTAGTGAAAGAGCATTAATTGTAACATTTTGGTTGAATAAGCAAATGAAAAAACAAAATTCAAGAAGCAAATAAACGATGGGACACGGTTTTTCTAGACAAATTACGGAAAAATGTGGAACTAAATATGAAAATGGGAACTATATTTTGGGGTACCCAAAATGAAAATGGGAACTATATTTTGGGATGGAGGGAGTAATTAATAAATGATGACAGTCGGGACATAGTCAGTAGAGATTATTCGACTCTTACAAGACTTGGACTTGTTTCCATCATGGTACATTATCTTCAATTCCAGGGCAAAGTGCAATACTTGTTGCGGAAAGACAAGTCCAAATGGGGGTTTTTCGTGTGTAGGAAGGGAGTTAGATTTTGACGGTAAGAAATGCCACGAGTTTGAAAATACTCTTTTTAATTTGGAATAATACACCCTCTTCAAAATAAATTCCATAAATCATTATTTTCTAGTATCAGACTAATAGGGTAGCAAGCTTGGGTTCATGTTCATGGAGATTATAGGAAGTTCTTGAAGATTCTTGCGAGACTCCTAGTTCTTTTAGGAGTATTATCTTGTAATTCTAGTTCTGTTACGAGTCTATCTTGTAATCCTAGTTCTATTAAGATTAGAAATCCTAGTTCTATTAAAATTAGAACTCTCCTTCAAAAAATAATTAGAACTCCTAGCTCTGTTAGGAGTATTATCTTGTAATCTCACTTCTATTAGGATAAAACCTAGTTCTATTAAAATTAGAACTCCTCTTTCTCTTAGGAGTATTAGAGTTTATATTCCTAAATCTGTTAGATATTATTGTAACTCTAATCCAAATTGGATTATGAGTCAAGTTCTATTTGAGTTAGGTTTTGCTTCCTAGATTTTACTTTCCTAATTGGAAGAAGTTTTAATTGGTTTGAGCATTAGGAGTAGGAGTCTAAAAAGTGGCATGTAAGTAATGTTTGCTTGCCGTCCAAGTTAAGAAGTTAGTTAGCTTAGAAAAGGATAAAGTTTGTTAGAAAAGATAGAGATGGAGTTAGTTAGGAGTCCTAGTCCTAGAATAACTTGTATGGTTGTTCTATTTATATTCTTTTCGTTTCTAAGTTAAATTTGAATGATTTTTATCTTAAACACTTGTGTACGCTTCTTGTTAATTTGTAAGAGTTAAAAGAACTTTAAGTCAGCAATTTTGTGAGTTAAAAGCTACAAGATTTCAAACCGCCTAAGAGTTCCTAAGAGCTAATCTTTTGAACAATTAAGCAACCATTAGTTTAGGTAAAGAGCTAATCTTTCTCTAAATTAGTAACTGTTTCTAGGTAATTAAGAGCTAATCTTTCGTGCTTAAAATGATCATCTATCATAGTTCCATAAACAATCACAAAAACGAGAGTTTAAGAGTTGTTTTAGGAGCCATATAGATCACAGACACACAAGGACCATGGCAGATAACTGAAATTGCAGCCAGCTCCTACTGATTCATAAGTATTATGGAAAAATTTCAACTGATTGAAGCGGAATTTTAGAGTTATCACTCTTCTAACCAATAATCAACATCTTCTCCAGCATGCTTCAATATAATCAAATGAACACAACGCAAAACTAAAGTAACCTCGCCACTTTATTAGGTTTATGAGAGAAAAGTAAGAAAATTTATCAAGGTTCTATTCTTAACATATTTGAGATAATTCCATAGTTTTTAATTATATGTTCACGTATCATTCACACGACAAGGAAATTGATGGAGTCAAATGCTATTGACAGACATACTATTACACACAGAACAATTCAGACTTGGTAATGCACAATTAAACACAAATAATTCAATGAAACGAAGATACTGCATATATCATACTCCATTTCCTAACTACAGGATATTGCATAAGTATATATCAAAGACATGAACAATATGATCAAAACTCAAAAAACAAATAAAAGGTTAGAAATGTACCTCCAAATCTCTCACCCCACAACAACAAGCGGGCATCCTCGTCCTCGTCATCCAACTCATCACCATACCCAAACTCAGCATCACCACGATATCCAGGCTCACTCCCGTAACCGGACTCACTCCCCTGAGCATCGAAGGCGCCCCCTAGAGCAGAATTCTCTCTCTCCCCAATTCCACTCCCCCTCTCTCTCCTGGCCTCACTCACATCAGAAGCCCAGCCATTTCCATTCCCAATCCCAATCCCAATCCCACCACCATTCACAAACAACTCTCCACTCGAATCGGTCCCGCCTGCCGCCACCATAAAATCTGAACAAGTCGCCGTGGCTGTGGCAGTGGCAGTGGCCCCTACTGAACAGCACCTCCCATTGCGGGTCCCACTACGATCGCTACTCCTACCGGAGACAGAGCGGGACCCACCTCGACGGCGTCGTTTCTTCGCCATCCAACGGAACTTATCTTTCTTGTTGTAATGGCGGGACTTGTCCCCGTCATCCTCGAAAAGACTGAGCTTGGAGAAATCAATGGAATCAAGGGAGAGAGAAAATAGAGAAGTAGCTCGATCTGATAAACAAGGGCGTTTTGGATGAATTCCAGTAGTCTTCTTGTGATCAGGGTTTGAATTTGAATTGGGATTGTTAGTGATATAAGAATCAGAATCTAGGGTTTTCGAATTCGAATTAGGGGTTGTGTAATTGCTGAAGGGTTTCCATGTATGGAGTTGGATCAAGCATGAATCGATCGAATTACGACATGTTAGGGACTTCGGTGACATAATTTACAAAGATTCCCCAAATTTATTTGAAGAAATTTACAAAATGTTTCCCAATTTATTTTGAAGAGATGGTAGAAATTAGATAGAAGAGAGAGATGGCAGACATTCGAGAAAGTAGTACTGCGAGGAGCAAGAAGATTATACATCGCGTACTTTTAACTAAGCTTGCTTGGTAGAGGTGAGGGGAGATTTACGTTATCACTTTAATCTTATAAGTTGTCGGGGAATATATATATATATATATATATATATATATATATATATATATAGCGAATGAATTCTAGATAAATAGAATAGTTACACTTAGTTGGTTTGACTTAGGAAGCCCATGAGCATTTTAGACTTTATAGGTGGACGTCGTATTTTTTTTAAAGAAAATATAGATATTTCGTCTTTTTTTATTTAAATATTTGACGGATATATCACTTTTAACTTATTTTGAATGGAAAGTTGATATGAAAAAGGAAATATTGATTCTAATAATCCAACCTTTGGACCATTCGCTCAAAATAATCTCACCTTTTGATTATTTTTTAATAATCCAACCTTCTAACACTATCCGCTCATTTTGAACCACAAAACCGTTAACCTGATGAAATGGTAAAATGAATTTTTTTATTTTTATATATCTCCTTCCTCCTCTAATCTTTCTCCTAATGTTTCTCCTTCTCCCCTGCACCAACAACAACCACCTCCTGTCGGCTGCAAGCCTGCAACCACACCTCCCCCACCCCTACTAACAGTCCTCGTCCCTTCCCCCTCGACGAACAACCCCATCCCCCGTAAACAATCCCCAACCCCCACGAACAACCCCGTCCCCACCCCCACCCCCAGCAAAGAACCTCCTTCCCACCAGCGAACAACCCCCACCCCCAGCGAACAACCCCCACCCCACTAAAAATCAAATCAATTTCAATATATTTTTGATTACTCTACGTTGGTCTAAAACATTGTTAGGAACAAAGTTCAGACCGACATACGGTGGTGGAATCGATTCGTGGTGGTGTTGGCAGGGGTGAGGTCAAAGGGGGAAGATGGCGCTGGTAAGGGTGAGGTCGAAGGGGGAGGGTAGTGCTGGCATGGGTGAGGTCGAAGGGGGAGGGTGATTTCGGGAGTGGTGGTGCTGGCAGGGGTGAGGTCGAAGGGGGAGGGTGGCGCTGGTAAGGGTGAGGTCGAAGGAGGAGGGTGGTGGTAGCATGGGTGAGGTCGAAGGGGGTGGATGATTTCGGGAGTGGTGGTGCTCGCAAGGGTGAGGTCGAAGGGGGAGGGCTGTGCTGGCAAGGGTGAGGTTGAAGGGGGAGGGTTGTTTCGGGAGTGGTGAACTAGTGGTCCTGGCAGGGGTGAGGTCGAAGGGAGAGGGTGGTTTCGAGAGTGGTGGTGCTCGCAGGGGTGAGGAGTGGTGTTGCTGGCAGGGTGCCTTGGTGGTGTTGGTAATTAATTATATGTTTTGATTAAGTTAATTAAAATTTAAATTATTTAATTAAAGCTGAACAAAACAGAACAAGACAAGTGTGCGATTAACCCATTCTCCTGGTCATCAACCTATTTCAACAGGTCACGGTTCAAAATGAGCGGATAGTGTTAGAAGGTTGGATTATTAAAAAATAATCGAAAGGTGAGATTATTTTGAGCGAATGGCCCAAAGGTTGGATTATTGGAATCAATTTGTTAAAGTGGCTTCTTTTGTTAATTCATTCCATTAGATCATGAAAGGTAATTTAGTATTTTTAGAGGAGGTCACCATTTTCCTCCATTTTCCCTTATATGATGCATATTTTATCTATGCTTCGCGTGTTGATTACATCACATACAAATTAAACAACTTTATAGACATATCGCAACATACTCCACGTTAATTATCATACTTGTTGTAGCCTAAAAAACGACGGCTACTCTGATGACACGTGGCACTATTCCAGCCCTACATGTGGCATTCGCTTAGGCAAAGAAAAGTACAAGGGTCTGCAGGTTCTTTGGGCTAAAGTACACTTTTCTGAGGAAAATGTGTACTGGAAAACTCCCTTGTGGTCCTAAAATTGTACTTAGGCCCAATACAAGTGAAGCCTGATTCAGCTAAAGCGTAAATTGTATTGACCAATCAGCACTTGCCACGTGTCATCATATTATTGCTTAGCCAATCAGATGCTCCCAAATTAGGGTGACATCAAGGCACAACAGTCATTCCAAACAGTATAAATAGTCCTTGAAATCAGGGGAAAGGTACGTTTTTTAGAGCACAGTACTGTTATTCTGCCATAAATTCTCTCTCTCTCTCTACTTTCTCTCTCTAAAAGTTCCTTCATATCCCTGATATCTGACTTAAGCATCGGAGGGGGAAATACCACCCAAACCTCCAGGGTGGGTCCCTTTTTGCAGGTTACTGATCGGAGTTTAGAATCGGGATTCGAGCCCAATCATTGTTGCATAAGTCTCTAAATTAAGAACCTGAAGTTGGGAGTTGTTGTATTGCATTACTAGTTTCGTACTACGTAACATTTAGCGCCGTCTATGAGGAGACGCAACAATGACGAATTGTCACTCATCAAACGTGGCGAGGAATAGAAGTTTCAGGGTTCAAGGAGAGGATACTGTGGATGACGAGAGGCCACCCCGAGGACGGGACAGGCATCATGCTGCCGTTCATCTGGAGGGAAGGACAGTGACCCCTGTCATCCAGGAAAATCTTGATCGTCCAGTGACAGCTGGCCACTTAGAGAATGTCTTAAATGACTTCCAGAACAGGATGGCCGCTGTCATGGAAGAGCAGATTAAGAACAATATGTTGTTCTTTCAGATAAGTCCAGGAGGAGAGGCAGCAGAGCCGCTCAAAGGGAGGTCTCAAGAGGGTCGTCCAGGGACTAGCCGGCCACCTCGGCCATAGTTGTCCAGGCCGCCTTCCAAGGGAAAGCAGCCAGATGTTAGTGACTCAAGGAGGAAGATGGACTGGAAGCTGGTAGTCCGTCCAGGAGACAATATTCCCCCTACCAGCAACAAAATGGAGACGGATGCTAGGGAGTATCTGGAAGCCAAGAGAGCGGCAGCCCAGCAGCGTTCAGCCTCTGGTTCCACTCCTTATATGAAGGACCCGTCATTAAGGCTTCTGTCCTGAACAGCAAGACGAAGTCATGGACCTTCGGCTTTTCAGCCAAGGCAAGAAAAAACAGTTCTGCAGCCAATGGTGTATAGGCGTCAGGCCTTAGCTAACACCTCTTCTAATCCGGTACTAAAGGAGTACCACTGGGAGCACATACCCATTAAGGGTCAGGTTGGGGCACTCCAGATCAATTGGCCAACTCCCTTCTCGGTCAGAATTATGGAGTCCCCTCCTTTCCCAAAGGTTAAGCTCCCGACAATCGAGCCTTTCGATGGAACAACAGATCCAGACGATCATCTATCAGCCTATAAGCATCAGATGTATGTCCAAGGGGTGGACGATGCTACTTGGTGTAAAAATTTCCCAGCTACGTTGAAGGAAGTAGCTCAGAAATGGTTTAACAATTTGCCGCCTAACTCAATGAACAATTTCACTCAGCTCAATATCCTGTACACCAGTCACTTTGTGGCTAACCGTCAAGAACAAAAAACAAGCATGCACTTGGGTAAGGTGGTTCAGCATCCTAAAGAGGCCTTGAGAGGTTATGTGAAGAGATTCAATCTAGAAGCGATGCAGATCCAGGATCTGAATGCGGGAGTGGCGCTTGACGCCTTTATCAGAGGTCTAAGACCCGAAAGCTTTAAGTTTGATTTGGTAAAGAAGAAAATCACCACATTGACAGAAGATTTGAAGGAAGCTGAAGCATTCATTCATGCCACGGAGGTTTGTGCTGAGGCAAAACAGTCGGAGGTAAAGAAAGTTGAAGAGGCTATTCAGCCAAAAAAGAATCCGCCCAAGAAAGCTGAAACTTGGGCAATGACTTCGTTGACCACCTTGTCCAAGAGGAGTAGGCTGTCTGAGCCGGCAGCCTCAGTTGAACCAATAGAGTTCAACAAAGATCAATATTCCATTCTTATGGAAATTAAAGATCAGCATGAGCTGAAAGCCCCAGCTGAAATGAAGACGCCCTACCGTAACAGAGATAAAAGCAAGTATTGTCATTTCCACAAGGATTGTGGTCATGAAACCAATGAGTGCAAGCATTTGAAGAGAGCATTAGAAGATCTGGCCCGAAAGGGAAAAATGAACAATTATCTCCCTTCGTCAGGAAGAAAATTCCAGAAAAGAGATAATCATCAAGGAAGAAAGATGGATGGTGACAGCATAGATGATGATGTAGTAATGGTCATTTCAGGAGGATTCGCGGCCGGCGGTCCAACAAATCACGGCCACAAGAACTATTTAAGGGAGCTAAGTCAGGTTATGCTCACCAACCAGGCTGAGTCAGATCCTTTTCCCAAAATAGTGGTTAGTGAGTTGGACCGAGGAAAGATAAAGACGCCGCATGATGACCCGCTAGTTGTGGAAATGAAGATTGCCAACCTCAGGGTTAGGCGAATTCTGATTGATACCGGAAGCTCTACTGATATAATCAGTGCTGATTGTTTATCTCGGTTGAAGTTTGATAAAAATGATCTGGTGCCTGTAAATCATCCTATAATTGGCTTCGGCGGAAGAATCATCCATCCTATGGGAACCGTTACCCTACCCGTCAGGGTTGGGGAAAAAGATGCTGCTCGGACGCTTTTTGTGAAATTCTTGGTAATACGGGACTTGACTGCTTATAATGTCATTCTCGGACGACCTACCTTAAATCACATCAAGGCTGTTATTGTGACACATCTAATGCTGATGAAGTTCGAGTATGAAGCTCTCTTAGCCGGCATTAAAATGTGCAAAGCGGCTGGGGCCCTGGAGATTGAAGCTAAAACTGATTCTCTATTGGTAGTCAGCCAAGTGAACGGGGACTTCGAATGCCAGG
Source organism: Beta vulgaris subsp. vulgaris (assembly GCF_026745355.1). Classification (NCBI taxonomy): domain Eukaryota; kingdom Viridiplantae; phylum Streptophyta; class Magnoliopsida; order Caryophyllales; family Amaranthaceae; genus Beta; species Beta vulgaris. Next base: position 30,135,352 of record NC_079208.1, read on the forward strand.
AGGCGTCCATGGGTAAGTATATGAACTTGATTAATGAGGAGATCAAGCCTTTGAAGCGATTCGTCCTAGATCAAGTGCCCAGATCTGAAAACCATCAAGCCGATGCCCTCTCTAAGCTGGCCAGTTCGGCCGAAGGGGATGTCCCTAGAACAGTCTTCTGGGAGGTCAAGGCGGCAAAGATCATTGATGCCGAGGAAAATCTGATTCTCAGCCGAGAAGACAAGTGGATGAGTCCCATTATTGAACACAAGAAGACAGGTCGGTTACCTCTTGATCCTTTAGAAGCCAAGTACGTGAAGGCTAGGGACAAGTGGTTCGAGTTGTGGAATGAAACTCTATACAAAAAATCCTTCAACCGGCCTCTTCTTAAGTGCATCAGCAGGAAGGAGGGATTGGACGTTTTGAAAGAGCTGCATGAAGGAGCATGTGCCTCCCACATTGGGGGAGGGCGTTAGGAGAAAAAGCTCTAAGGACCGGCTATTTTTGGCCGACCTTGAAGGAGGACGCCTTGCTTTACGCTAAGAAATGTGATAGTTGTCAAAAGCATGGCAATATCTATCAGAAGCCGTCCAATTACTTAACTCCAATCCTCTTTCCTCTTCCCTTTGCTAAATGGGGAATGGATATTTTTGGCCCTTTTCCTATTGCGGCCGGCCAAAGAAGTTTGTAGTAGTAGCGTCGACTACTTTACAAAATGGGTGGAGGCTGAACACTGAGAGGCATAACCACCAATGACGTCAAAGGGTTCATCTGGAAGAACCTCATCACAAGGTTTGGTATGCCTCAGTCTATTGTCTTTGACAATGGACCGCAATTTGAAACACCCAAGCTTCGTCAATGGCCGGCCGATCAAGGGATCAAGGCTCACTTTGCTGCAGTGGCTCATCCACAAGCCAATGGGCAGGTCGAAGCTTTTAATAGATCTTGTCGGCCGGATAAAAAGAAGTTAGATAATGCAAGGGATTATGGGTGAAGAATTGCAGTGGTCTTATGGTCAATAAGGACAACGGCCAAGAACTCCACGGAGAAACTCCATTCATGCTGGTATATGGCTCTGAGGCCGTCCTTCCTATAGAGATTGAAGAACCAACCCTGAGGGTGATGATGTACTCAGAAGATGCTAACTGGGCAGCTCTGCGGACGGCTTGGATTAGTCCCTGAAGTCAGGGGCAATGCTGCTGAGAATGCAACTCTACAAGTTAAGGATGGCAAGGGAGTTTAACAAAAGAGTTGCAAGGCGTCCATTGAAGCTTGGAGACCTCGTCTTGAGGAAGATGGAAGCAGTCGGCCGAGCTAAGGAGCTAGGAAAGCTCACTCCTAATTGGGAAGGACCCTACAAAATAATCGAAGTAGTTCAGAATGGCACCTTTCGTCTGGAAGGCATGGACAAGCGTTCTATTCCTAGGACGTGGAATTCTGATACTTTGAAAAAATACTTTGTTTAGGGTATCTTGAGAAATTGTAATCTACTCTTAATGCATTACAATGAAAAAAGTGGAAATGTATACATGTACCTTGACTATCCGTCAAGCAAAATTCATATAATACAGCTCTACTTTCCTATGACTCTCTGTTTGATTTATTTGCTTAAGTTATATACTATTGTCCAAAGCTAACTAATACAACAGAGCAGCAAGTAAACGCACCTTCTATTAGGAGATCGGCAACATGTTATCATCCTAAAATGGATAATACATAAAATTGGCCGTTCGTTTACTTAAAGAGTTAAACATCTCCTAAACAAGGTCGGCTGGAATTAGGACGCCTTAGTAAAGGTATCCTACTTTCCGTCCAAAAGCCTAAAATTTAGAAATAACAACCTTAGTAAAGGAACAAGTTATTTCATATTTAACAAAGATGGACGGGTTGCAATCACCTTCATAAAAACGTCTAAGTTATTTAGAAATTATGGCCTTTTCTCCTTCTTGAACAAAGGAAGGTTATCAAAACCTCCTCGTCCAAGAAGGGGGGCATATAGAGGCATAATTTATTAAAAATAACTAAGTCTTTGTCCAATGACGAATGATTGTCAAAGTTCAGGCCGAACAAGTTATTAACTTAGCAGTTTTTAAGCTCACAAGTTTTTGCTTAGGCATCTGACGAACGTCCTGACCTACTCGTCCAAAAAAGAGCTATTGGTTCAGACGAAGTAGATTATGACGAATTGCTTTCATACTTGAGCATTAATGTTTAGGCAACTGATAAACATTCTGACTTACTCGTCCAAAAACAGCTATTGGCTCAGACGAAGTAGGTTATGACAAAGTCTTTTAGGACAAATTGCTTTTGTACTTGGTCATAAATACTTGATCAAAACAAGGCGTCTATGCAGAAAAGTATAAACATTGGAGATGAAAAAGATAACTCTTTATAATAGAAGGAAAGGATTACAGCTAATCTAAAAACTAGATTACAACTAATCTAAAGCAAAAGTACAAAAAATTACAAGTGGCGCCGCGGCCAAATGAAAATGGGGAAGTAGCGTCCGGAGGAGTGTTGTTCTCTTCGTCCTGGGCCTCGGCATCGTCTTCTTCTTCTTCGTCTTCTGAAGACTCTTGGAAGACGGGGGGTGCCTCCCCTTTAAAGTTAGCTCTGTGCACACTTTCTTGAAATTCTAGCCGGCGAACATACCTGGGGATGTCCTCCTCCTCGGCCAGCATTCCAAAGGCCTGCACGACCCAGTCCTTCGAAGTATCAATAATCGTATTCATGGCCTCCTTGGCCGCCTCCACTGTAGCCGTGACTTCAGCCCTCAAGGCCTGGTTTTTCACCCTAAGGACGAGATTTTCTCTGAAAAACTCTGCGGCCATCAGCATGACCGAGTTTCTCTCGTCCTTAAGAGAGCGTTCCAGGGCAGCCTTCTCGTCCAGCAGTTCGGTCAGCCGAAGGAGATAGGTCTTGTTTTGGGACTCTAACTCGGCTGACCGCATTTCCCAAGCTAACTTGGACTGCTGGTGCAGCACCTCTTGCTCGGCCATCGAGTACTGAGCGTGGTCCGCAGCCTTAGTCACGTCCTGGGCGAAATGCTTGTTCTCTTTCCTAAGCCCTCTCGCCTAGTCCTCGGTTATCATGCTGCGAGCAAAGAGCTGAAAATGGAAAAAGACGAAGATATGTTAGGACGGTTGTATAAACAGATAAAAATCTAACAAGTATAAAACCCAAGCGTCCAAAGAAGACAAAGGATGTACCTCGGCAGCAAGTTGAGACATGTAGCCTACATGTCCTGATGATGCTCCCCTCAACCCCTTGATGTAAGGTTCAGGGAAACATTTGAAAAGCTCCATCTTCCCAAAAGCAGCAGAAGAGTCATCGTCTGAAAGGATGGGAGAGCCGTCAGTAGCTGGTCCCTTCCCTTTATATGAAACATGAGACTCGTCAATATTTCTGATCGGAATAACCACGGCTTGTTTGTTGGACGGACTCATCGAACGCCCGCCAACCCGAAGTGTTCTAACTACGTTTGAATAATAAGACTCACCAGAAGAACGGGAGATCGTCCTATATGCCGCCAGCATTTGGCCTACCAGCTTAGCCACTGGTCCAAAAAAAGCTGACCCATCCACAGCCGCGTCCGGTTGTGAAGACTGACCTGCGTCGTCCAAATCAACAACCGCGTCCGGTTGAGCAGTAGCAGGTTGGCCGACAGGACCGGTATAGGTCACTAATGCTAAATCGCCGGCCTGTGGAAGCTCCTCGTTGGCCGGAAGCTCCTCCTTGATCGAAAGATCAATCAAGACCTTGAGAACAGGCCATGATGATTTTTTCTTCTTAGCCGTGAAGCCCTTTGCCTTCTTAGGGGGAGGAGCTTCATTGGTTCCGGCCGGTCTTTTTTTGGCTGCCGCCTTCTCAGCCAGGGCACTGGACGTTGGGGCATTTTTCTGAAAAAGTTGGAAAAATGTTAGTGAAATGAAGAATCCAGGAGATGTCCAAGATAGTAAGAGACGTCCTGTCCTTCGAAGAAGGAAGGCGTCCGGGACGGTTATGGACGAATTGCCTTCAAAGAAGCAGCTCGTCCATTGCAAGAGTGAAACCGTCCCAAAATTATTTCGGGCGTATTGCTCTTCTAAGAGGGAGCTCGTCCAGCTAATTCCGGACGTATTGCTCTTCGAAGAGGGAGCTCGTCCAGCTGATTCCGGACGTATTGCTCTTCGAAGAGGGAGCTCGTCCAGCTAATTCTGGACGTATTGCTCTTCGAAGAGAGAGCTCGTCCAGCTAATTCCGGACGTATTGCTCTTCGAAGAGGAAGCTCGTCCAGCTATTTCCGGACGTATCGCCCTACAGAGAAGGGTCCGTCCGAACATATGTTTGGACGATCTACCTCTGAAGAAGGCGCTGAAAAAAAGAAAGAAAGAAATACATATATTTTAAGCATACCAGGGTATCCGTCCTTTTTTCAGCACCGAATTTGCTGAATTCTTTCCAGAGAGTATCTGCAAATCTGGATGAGCTCATGTCTCCTATCCAAGACTTTTTCAGTTTACCTCTAGCCGAGTCTGCAAATAAGAAAGAAAGAGGAGGCTAATGTTAGACGAATGATAATTAAGACGAGAGTTCTACTTGGATTTTTTTTTTAAAAATAATTATACCTCTATCCTCGCCTTGCCTCAAGTCGGCAGCGACTAGGAAGTTATCGTGGTAGAACATTTCTTTAAAAGGGATCCAATTGGACGGGCCCTTAAAAGAGACGTCGTCCATGGAATACTCCGAAATTCTGAAGTACTCCACCATCTCTTCAGCTGAGTTGCTCTCTAACTCTAAGTAAGAAGCCATCCGTCCAGTGTTGGTGTTGCTTCGGCTAAAATCACGAAGCTGTCTAGCAACCGCTTCATTGGGCGCCTGGACGAATAAGAACTCGACCTTCCAGGAGTGCATCTTGGACGTTTTATCCCAAGATATCAGGAAGCCCTGACGGTTGCACACGCTCAGCCAACTCCCTTCAACTGTTTTGGGAACTTTGGAAACATAATGGATTTGGGAGAAGGCGGCCAAAGAAGGGTCCACTCCCTTTAAATTGCAAACGGCCAGGAAAGTAAGGATGTTTTGCCAGGAGTTTGGGGCATGTTGATTGTGCCCTATGTTATAGTCATGAAGAAGTTGGCTGATAAAAGGGTGAAGAGGAAAGCACAAGCCGGCATCTAAGGCCAGACGGTAAACAACAAAATGGTCCGGAGGGGCACTAAGTATGGTGTCCTCTCGGCCAGGGAGGACGAATCGGTAACCCGGCATAGGCATGGCCACAGAGAAAGGTCTAAGGTTGGAGCCTACTCGTCCCAGCCAAGAATTATCGGCCAAGATGAATCTATGATCAGAAAGAGGACCTAGCCGGCACCTTATTTCAGAAGAAGTTGTAGACGGCTCCTCTGAATCGCTAGCCGGATGGGAAGAACTAGTCTTATTCGTCTCATCAGAAACAGTCCTATGTTTGGACAGACTCGGATCGGGAGAGCCTCGAACTTCTTATTCCTCCTGGACAAGTTCAGGAGAAGGGCTAGGGTTTTCCGGACGAGCACTTTGGACTTCGCGTTCTCCCTCAGCGGGAATCCGTCCAGTAGATGCCTCCATTTTTGAGCTGGAGGCCGGCAGGTTAACTCCTCGTCTGATACGAGCTGTTTGCTTGACGCGCGCCAGATTACCCTGCACAGGTAAATACTGGGTCGTCTGACTTTGCCGTCCATGACAAAAGAAAAAGAATGCATGTCTGGCCAAGATAGGTCCAACTCTAGAAGATGCCGAAGAAGATAGGCCCTCTGTTCTAGGGCTAGTACCAACCCTTGAGCGGCCGGATTTATTCGATGAAGAAGACGAACTCATTTTCGTAAAATATGCGTGAAAAAACAAGAAAGAATTAACGAAATACCTGTAGAGAAAGCTCGGACGAATGTCAAGGATGAACTGAAATCTCGGACGAATAGAGTAGCAGTTTGCAAGAGCTCGGATGGGAGTAAATTCTCTCTCTAAAAAGCTCAGTAAAAATTACAGAGTCTCTCTCTCTAGAAAATTTCTCAGCGATGTTAAAATGATTTCAGAAACGACAAGGTCACATATTTATAGAGGGGTGAAAATGACCCCCTCATCCGGTAAAAATAACCGTTGCACTTAAAGGTTGACCTGTGGAGACCGGCAAAATGGCGCCTCTTTTTTGAAAAAGAGAATGGCAGTTCCAGGTCGGTTAAAAAAGAAAAGATTAACCGTCTTGGCGTCTAAAAGGTAACTCCCTCTTTTAAGGGGCAAATATTGTAGCCTAAAAAACGACGGCTACTCTGATGACACGTGGTACTATTCCAGCCCTACATGTGGCATTCGCTTAGGCAAAGAAAAGTGCAAAGGTCTGCAGGTTCTTTGGGCTAAAGTACACTTTTCTGAGGAAAAGGTGTACTGGAAAACTCCCTTGTGGTCCTAAAATTGTACTTAGGCCCAATACAAGTGAAGCCTGATTCAGCTAAAGCGTAAATTGTATTGACCAATCAGCACTTGCCACGTGTCATCATATTACTGCTTAGCCAATTAGATGCTCCCAAATTAGGGTGACATCAAGGCACAACAGTCATTCCAAACAGTATAAATAGTCCTTGAAATCAGGGGAAAGGTAAGTTTTTTAGAGCACAGTACTGTTATTCTACCATAAATTCTCTCTCTCTCTACTTTCTCTCTCTAAAAGTTCCTTCATATCCCTGATATCTGACTTAAGCATCGGAGGGGGAAATACCACCCAAACCTCCAGGGTGGGTCCCTTTTTGCAGGTTGCTGATCGGAGTTCAGAATCGGGATTCGAGCCCAATCATTGTTGCATAAGTCTCTAAATTAAGAACCTGAAGTTGGGAGTTGTTGTATTACATTACTAGTTTCGTACTACGTAACGATACTACTTTCTAAGCTTATATTGACTTTATAAGGCTTTAGGTGTTTATTAGTAACCTATTAGTGATTGTACATTGTCATTGCACTGTTACCAAATGAATCTCATTTTCCCAATATAAGAGAAAATAGAGATAAACTAACCATTTTTCTAACTTAGTACTTAACCAAAGTTCAATTTCTTCAACTTATCATTGATTTTATCGAGTGATTTTCTTCTCATGTACCTTATCTATTTTTAAGTCTGCCTAATTTTTCTGTCAAAAATCATACTTCTTTGTCTCTCTCCTCCCTTCCACCACCACAACAACCACCTTCTACTACCTCCATGCAACATATCAAATTAGCCAAAAATCGCATGTGTTTTATGAACTACAAATTCAAATCAGTCTCCCACCTCTTTTCACTTTCTCTCTCCTACCCATTTTGGGCATCCCATTCAATTTAACGAAATAATTTCTCTTAATGCACTCATCAAGCTATTTGCGATAATCTCCTCTTTTTCTCTCTACATGTTCAAGTTATGTTTGATAAGTTTAGTTTTTACTAAAAATAATTTATAGAAAATTTCCCCTGCCACGGCCGACCATCATTCGTGTCTATACGTCGGCTCCAACTCTTCTTGTTGTGAATTTATTTAGGAAAGATGAAAACATGGAACCTCAATTATCGTTGTTAAAAACTAAATACTAACTTTTTTGAGGGGAACTAAACTAAATCACTAGTGGAAAAAAGCACATCTGATGCGGCCAAAATCGGGCTTACTGATTTGGTTTTGGTCCACATCGGGTGGGCTCGCATCATATCCACAATATTTACTGATCCGTTCTAAAATTGGATCAGCAAATTATTTACTGATCCAGTTTTACATTAAAATTGCATCTGTTTGTTGAAATTTATGTCCACAAAAGGTGCAGACCTGCATGCTATAAGTTTGCACTACCTTTCAAGTCTCATTGCCTTCAACCAAAATACACACAATTGTATATGAAACAAAATGAAAATACAACTTAAGCAGTTGTATACGAAACAAAATACAACTAAAAATTCAGTGAAATACATTCACATTAATTCCAAACTAAAACAAAATTACAAGATCTGGAATTAAATTTACACACTGGAAAATAGAAAGCCTCAAATGAGAAATCAGCCATGAGGCAGGAGCATAACAGAAATAGCAAAAATCTTAAACTAAAATACACAAAACCATAAATCTAAAAAAAAAAAAAAGATAGATCTAAAAAAAATGATAGATCTTAAAAAACAGAAAAAAAAACACGGAAAAAAACTGATATGAAAATTAAAGAAAACAAACCTAGATCTAAAAAAAACTCAAGAATACAATCTACATCCAAAAACTCAAACACATGGCTGAACTCGAGTTGCTGATGGCTAGATTGGTATTTGAAGTTTGGTGGTGTCATATACGTTGGTGGTTGGCGTCGACGCCGTGGTTGGTACTATTACGAACTGTTAACTTTCATGATATTATGCTAAGAAAGCTTAGAATACTTGAATCATAAGCTAGAGAGAAGAATGAATGGATTATATTCAGAGAAAATGAATTTGAATGAATAAATTACAAGGTGTGGAACTCCTTTTATAATAGGAGTCATTAAAAGAGGATAGAAGAAAGTTAGTTACAGAATAGTCTAACTAACTAACTGAATTTGTTATTTGGCGGTGCTGAGCTGGCATTGTGCTGGTGCTGGATTGCAAATTTAGTATGTTTAACATCCCCCCCAAGGTTGGCAGGGTGGGAAACATGCCAAGCTTGGTCAACAAGAACTGAAACTAAGCTAAGGGGAGCACCTTGGTGAATACATCAGCTAACTGTTGAGTGGTAGGTAAGTATGTGAGTTCAATGAGGCCTTCTATCACCTTCTCTCTAGTAAAGTAACAATCTATATCAATGTGTTTTGTTCTTTCATTGAACACAGGGTTCCTTGCTATGTGTAATGCAGATTGGTTATCACAATGTAGTTCCACAGGTGTGAGATTACGAACTTGTAACTCTTGGAGTAATCTGACCATCCAAGTGATTTCAGCAGAGGCACTTGCCATGGCCCTATATTCAGCCTCTGAAGAAGATCTAGATATTGTGGCTTGCTTTTTTACTTTTCCAACTTATGGGAGAATCACCCAACATGAGAAGATAACCAGTAAAAGACCTCCTAGACACTAGTAGAATAAATGCTATTTGCTGCGGTTAAAAAGTGCCCTATTGCTGTGGTTTTGGGCGCGCAGCAATTAAGGGGGCAACAATAGGTATTAATTATATTGCTGCGGTTTCTAGCACAAAACCGCAGCAATAGTATCATTTTATATCAGAAAAAATCCAGTATATTGCTGCGGTTTCTAGCCAAAACCGCAGCAATATGACCTGGTACAAAAAAAAAAAAAATTTTTTTTGCATTTGCTAATCAAAGTTGAAATATTAAAACCAAACAGTTAACATATTCACTATCCATTAAATTTGCAGATAAACTGAAGATAAAATGTTTATTAATATATAAAGATGAAAAATCTAATTACATCAATATTGCAAAAGTATAAAATGTAAAATAGAAAAGCAAAATTAAAAAAAAACAATTACCAGTATATGACTAATAAGAACAAATAATACTAAAAAATAAAAACTGAAAATAAAAAAGAGATCTAACTACAAACCACACTTAAGAAACGAAAAAACAATGAAAATAAAAACGAAAAAAAACAAAAAATTCTAAAACAAAAAAACGACGTTGATAGAAGACTAAAGTGAACAAATCTTGAAAGTAAAGTGAAACTACAAACCAAACTTAAAGAAACGAAAAAACAATGAAAATAAAAACGAAAAAAAAAAGAAAATTCTAAAATGAAAAAACGACGTTGACATAAGACTAAAGTGAACGATGACGACCGTGAGAGGACCGACGACCACGAACGACGACAGACGACCGAAGGTTGGTGAATGACGACGAAGACGACGTTGGTGTGAGGGTTTGAAGTAGACGGCTTCGGTGAGAAGTGAAGACGACGACGACATTGTGAGAGCTTGGGAGGTGAACGACGACGACGACGACATTGTGAGAGCTTGGGAGGCGAACGACGACGACGTCGGTGGAAGGTGGACGACGACGACGTCGGTGGGAGGTGGACGACGACGACGACGACGTTGGTGTCGAACGAAGAGGGAAGATGTGAGAGGATGAGAGGATGAGAGGAGAGAGGAGAGGTTTGAAAAAACGGCTGAGAGTATTATAGGGTTTGTTAGCAGCGTGAGAGTATTATATATGTGAGGTTTCCACGCCTAATATTACGGCTAAGTATATAGCAGCCTAATATTGTTGTGGTTTCCACGTGGGACCGCAACAATATACTTCATCCGTTTCAAAATAGATGCTACATTTTGACTAAAACGCTTGTCGATGCACTACTTTGACTACTAATATCTTTAATTATGTATTAGAGTAAAGTATAAAATTTTGATTTTCTGAAAATATACATTAAGACAAATCCAACAACATATTATATTATAACATTTGATTTTACCTAATAGTAAATAATGCAGGGTCAAACCTCACTCATGAATAGTAGAAAAGTCAAAATGTAGCATCTATTTTGAAACGGAGGAAGTATTAAAAAAATATTTTTTTAATATATTGTTGCGGTCCTGCGTGGAAACCGCATCAATATTAGCTGTTCAAGGTCCCACTTTATTTTAAAAAGTATTCGTTAGACAATATTGCTGTGGTTTTGGTCGGGAACCGCAACAATATTGTCAATTTCTATTTTTTCTTTTTTTTTGCGTGTTATATTGCTGCGTATAGGTAAAACCGCAACAATATCACCGCAGCAAATAGCATTTATTCTACTAGTGAGAGTCAGGACATGAGGCCCAATCTGAGTCAGAGAAAGCCTGAAGTTTGAGAGTAGGAGCACCTTTGAGCAAGATCCCTTGTCCAGCAGTGTGAGAGACATAAGAGAGGAAATGATGAAGGGCATCCAAATGAGCTAATCTAGGACTCTGCATAAATTGGCTTAAGACTTGAACTGAATAGGACAAATCAGGCCTAGTGTGAGTGAGGAAATTTAATTTCCTAACTAAACACCTGTAGACAGTAGGGTCTGATAAAAGATCACCAGAAGTAGCAGATAACTTAAGATTGAGAGGAAGGGGTGTCACAGCTGACTTGAATGTAGTGAGACCAGAAGAGAGTAAAAGTTCTTGAGTGAACATTTTCTGAGTCATTGTGATTATTCCTTCAGGAAGATAACTTATTTCCGAACCCAAGAAATAACTTAACTCACCAAGATCCTTAATGCTAAAAGCTTGATCAAGATGGTGTTTGAGATGAGTAATGCTAGCAATGTCATTACCAGTGATGATCATATCATCAACATACACAACAACAATTGTAATAGAAGTGTCATGGATATTAGTGAAGAGACTATAATCATTTTTAGATTGAGTATAACCTTCAAGCACAAGAGCAGCTACCAATTTTGCAAACCATTGTCTGGAGGCTTGTTTAAGGCCATACAATGATTTAGTAAGTTTACACACCTTGTTCTCTGGATTGGGATAACCCTCAAGTAGCTTCATATAGACTTCCTCATGGAGATCCCCATGAAGGAAGACATTATTAACATCTAGCTGAAATAGCTTCCAACCCTTATAGGCTGCCAAAGCTAAGATGAATCTCACAGTAGGCATTTTGATAACTGGAGAAAAATTCTTCATATAATCAATACCATACTTTTGGTTATATCCTTCGGCTACTAACCTTGCTTTATATCTTTCAATCTGGCCATCAGCTCTTAGTTTCACCTTGAAAACCCATTTAGAACCAGTGGGTTTCTTCCCATGAGGAAGGTCAACAACTTCCCAAGTGTGATTGTGCGTGGGCTAAAGCTGTCAGTTCTTTGTTCATAGCTTCAACCCAAAGTGGATTAGAAGCTGCTTCAGAATAAGAAGAAGGTTCTGTAATATTAGGAGAATGAGCAATAAAAGCCTGAGAAGAAGAAGAAAGAGCAAAAAATGCAACAAGATTGCACCAATGTCAAGAAAAAGAAGAAGAAGTTTGACAAACATAATCTTGTAACCAGGTGGGAGGTTTGCGAGGTCTTGATGTTTGTCTAGGTATAGGTGGTGTAGGTAATGGAGAAGGGGGAGGAGGATTTATGTGGATGTCAGGGGAAATAGGATGAGGGGAATCAAGAGAGGAGGAGGACAATGGTATAGGAGAAATAGGAGAATGAGGTGGAGATGGTGAAAGTGGAGTAGAAGGTGGATTGGGAATATCAGGTATGGTGTCTGTAGGAGCAAGGACAAATGGATCATAGAAAATATGATCAGTAGTAGTAGCAAGGAGAAAGAATTAGATAGGAGCAGAACTAGAAGAGGATGATTGAAAATGAAATGGAAAGTGTTGTTCATGAAAAACAACATCCCTAGATATTAAGATTTTGTGAGTGGCAAGATGATAAACCTTATAGGCTTTTTGGTTAGCAGGATAACCAATGGAGACACAAGTTTCAGCTCTTGTGTCAAATTTAGTTTTGTCAGGTTTGGAAGTAGAAACAAAGCACAAACTTCCAAAAACTTTAAAATGGGAGATGTCAGGAGCAATGTTGTGAAGTTGTTGATAAGTTGAAATATGATTAAGAACTAATAAGGGTGTTCAGTTAATAATGTGTGTAGTTGTGAGGACACACTCACCCCACAAATGAATAGGGACATTAGACTGGAAAAACAAAGCTCTAGCACATTCTAAAAGATGTCTGTGCTTTCGTTCAACAAGGCCATTTTGCTGAGGAGTATGAGAGCAACTCTTCTGATGAACAATGCCTTTGGAAAGATAAAATTGCAGCATATCACCTTCACATAACTCTTTCGCATTGTCGCTTCAAACAGTGCTCACAGTGCAAGAGAACGGATTCTCAACATAAGTAATAAAGTAAGTAAATATAGGAACTGCATCAGATTTGAACTTAAGGAAATGTACCCAGGTGTACCTACTAAAATCATCAACAATGGTGAGAAAAAATTTGCAACCAGACATAGTAGGATGTTTATAAGCTCCCCAAATATCAATGTGTATCAATTGAAAAGGCCTTGATGTAGTAGAGTTGCTAACAGGAAAGCTAAGTCTACATTGCTTAGCTTTAGGACACACTTGACATATGCAATCTAGAGCATGTTTTACATTCATATGAGGAAATACATGCTTAAGCTAAGTAAAAGGAAGATGCCCCATTCTGAGATGCCATAACTTGGCTTCATGAGAAACAGCAGCTAACACAGTAGCATTATTTTTGGACAGAGCTGCAGAAGAAATGTGAGAGTAAATGGAACCAGGTGAAATAGCAGCAAAATATAAACCATTGTGCAGCTTACCAAGATGAATTGGTGCTGTCAGGGAAGGGCCTGTAGAAGACAAGAATGAGTAAAATGCAAGGTACAACTCATGGTGGCACACAATTTTGGCACAGATAAGATTGAAGCGAAATCCAAGAACAAATAGCACATGATCTAGAGTAATGACATCAGTCAGTTTCACAGTGCCAGTGTGAGTAATAGAAACTTGCCTTCCATCGGGTATGGTAATATGATGGTTATGATGTTTATCCAGTAATTGATAATCAGAAAATAAGGATAAATCACAACAAATGTGATCTGAAGCACCACTATCTATTATCTAACTGGAAGCCAAAGAAGATAACAAATAATGCTTACCAACAAATAAAGTTGTACGAGTTGTTCCACTTTGTCTTCTGTTCATTAAGAAGACCTGATAAGTGGTTGTATTGCTCCATTGAGATGACAGGAGAAGAATGATCTTCAGTATAAGGAACAGTAGGTGGATGTTCACTTTGAACAGCAGCAACAAACTTCTTTTGAGGAGGCTTCCAATCAGCAGGATAGCCATGTATCTTAAAACATCTCTCAATACTATGGCCACGAATCTTGCAATGAGTGCAATAATAATGAGATCCTCTCTTGATACCAGAAACATTAGTAGAAGATGAAGATGGATGTTTATAAGTCCTGTTAGGCTCAGGATAAAACATGTTGTTTGCTGCTAAGGCCATAAGTTCATTGCTCTGATGATTGATAAGACTCGATTCTTTATGTTTCTGTTCTTTAAGAAGGAGTTTGTATGCTTGAGTAATAGGTAGTAAATCCTCCATCATCAAAATGTTGGTTCTAACATGTTGATAAACCTCCTTAAGTTTCATCAGAAAATGAACTAATCTTTGGTCTTATTGTATCTTCAAAAATTTCTTTGTAAGATTACAGGTACAGTTACCACATTCACAGCAAGGTATAGGTACAACTTCATCTAATTGATCCCATAGGACCTTCATTTTAGTAAAAAATGATGAAACATCATCATTTTCTTGATTCATGACAGACAACTCCTGTTGGAGAGAATACAACTGAGCTATAGATGAATGACCAAATCTATCTTCTAAGTCTTGCCAAATAACTCTAGTTGTAGGTAGATGTAGGACACTTTTCATAATAACTGGTCCTAAGGACTTCAAAATCCAGCCACAAACCATATAATTTGCACGATCCCATGCTTTTGCTTCTTCAACATCAGAAGGTTTAGGAAAGGTTCCATCAACAAAACTCATTTTATTCTTAGAACTAAGGCCTATAACCATCATTCTTTTCCAATCTGAGTAACCAATGCCATCAAATACAGATGTAACTTACTGTTGAGATGTATTATCAGCAGGATTAAGAAAATATACAGAAGTAGGATTCTGTGTGTGTTCTAATGTAGATGTAGAAGAAGACATTCTTTCAGAGAAAATATTGAAGAGAAGTAATAAAGGAAGAATAAATCAAGAAAAGAAATCTTGAATTGAATCAAGATCTTTGTAGCAATAAGAATTTGGAACAGACAATTGGCAAATTCACCAGAATCAAGAACAATTTCAGCTTCAGATCAAAATAAAAGAAATCAACAGTTCAAGAACAATTTCAGCTTCAGATCAATTAATCAGAATCAGTAGCTGAGAACTACAATACAATTAATTTCGAATTTCAGAAACAACTTCAGAATTTCAGAAAATTTTCAGAGAAACAATCATATTTACTAGAATTCAGATAAGAAAAGAATCCAGAATAAGAATTTCAGAGAAATGTTTGAAGAATAACGAACCAGATTCTTCAATGGAGTTTACTGAATCATCAATTTCAGGTGAATTGCGAAAAATAAACGAGCAATAGCTCTAATACCAGGTTAACTTTCATGATATTATGCTAAGAAAACTTAGAATACTTGAATCATAAGCTAGAGAGTGATAGAGAGAAGAATGTATTGATTATATTCAGAGAAAATAAATTTGAATGAATAAATTACAATGTGTAGAACTCCTTTTATAATAGGAGTTATTACAAGAGGATAGAAGAAAGTTAGTTACAGAATAGTCTAACTAACTAACTGAATTTGTTATTTCGCGGTGCTGAGCTAGCATTGTGCTGGTGCTGGATTGCAGAATTACTATGTTTAACACGAACAACAAAGAAATCACACTAATCTCCGACTGGTAACATTTAAGTAAAAAATCCAATAATTCATTGGAAATATCAATTATAACATTGAATTCATCTTCAATCTTCCTCCAATATATTGTAATCAACATCATCAATCAAACATCAACACTTATAGAAATCAAAAATAGGAAGCGATTTTAATTACAAGAAGAGTTGCCATTATTGCTACTATTGCTTCCAGAGTGATCAAAACTACTTTAACAACATCAACATGAACTCCACCATCACCTTCTTCACTTGAAGTCGCCGTCATTTTCTCTCTCTTAGCTTCTTTGGCGATTCTAACGCCATTACCGCACTTCAATTATTGGAGCAGCAGCTAAATCGAGGTTCCATTTATATCCATGATTGTGTGAAGATTAAGTCGGTGCTATTGTTAGTTAAGCTGGAAATTCCTTTTTGCTTAGAGAAATGGTAGAGAAGAGAGAGAGAATATTTAGGGTTAGGAAGATCAGAGGAGTTGGAGATTAGAGGGTTAGGAGGAAAAAACGAGCGAGTGAGAGGGTGAGAAATGAGGGATTTAGTTTTGGGGGATCTTTTATACTGAACAGGAAATGGGCTATTGAATTGATGGAAATGTGCTGGTGAAGGTGGGGGAGATGGGATGGTGAAAACGCGATTTTATTTATGGAAAAATTAACGGAACATCTAATCCGGTCTTGTGAACTGGATCATATTTTAGAAAAACCATAGTGGTTTCTAAAATCTGATCTGGTTCACTAAAGCACTGAATCAAATTTTCCGCCTAACTTTCCCTCCCATTATTTTTAATTTAGTGATTTTAGGATGTTATTTTGTAAAAACTGAATCTGTTACTAAGTGGCAGATAAGGTTTTTTCCACTACTGAATACTACCTTAGTTTTATAGTTTCTATAGATTTCAGTTCTTCTAAATAATCATGGATACATTGCTTGGTTGAATTATGACCGTATTCGTGATGATAACTATGAGTTTTTTGCATAAAAATTTGGACAGAATGGTGATAACTACGATTCATTCAAACCAAAATTCTTTTTTTAGTCATAACTCTAACAAAAAGACCCCATTTACGTTTTAGTTTTCGTTTTAGTACAATTGAGTTCTTACATTTCTTGTTATTTTCCTAATTTTTCAAGAGTTAAGAATACAAGTAGGACCTCAACTTTTAATTTTTTCACCTTTAAAGACTTGTATGTTTTTTTTTCACCTTTAAGAACATGTGGTTAGAAACCACGCAAACTTAACCCACCGTTAATTCACCTGGGATCTTATTGATTTATAAAAACCCCAAGATGTTACCATTAGAAGTAGTTTAGTAGAGTAAAATAACAGGGGAACCAAAAACAGGGCGGCGCTATTCAACCATCAGTCCATCAATATCCATTTCCTTATTCTCCAAATCTTTTAACATCATTTCCCATAAGAATACAGTACAATCAACTAAAAACAAGAACTCAATGTTTATTATCAATGACTCAATCTCGATGATCATAAATCACATTATTCAATGCAAATGATGTCATTGCAATGCCCCAAAAACCACAAATAACTATATCGAAGAATTTGGCGAATTGAACAAAATTTTCTCTTGCAAGAAATTAAGCGAACACCTTATGTGCAACCTCCTAGAAGCTTAATTCAAGAAAAAAACATTGATATAGTGCAACCTCATGAAAACTGAAAACGTTGAATGTAATGGAAGTTTCAAAACTGTAATTAGTGGTTTCTAAATGCAAGGCATTTTAATAAGCCCACTTAACATGGAAATATTCCGCAACCTAAAGTGATTTTCTTTAGAAGCTTCTAATGCTTGCTTATGAGATCATTTCAAGGGAAGCTTTATGTGAAACATTAGCAAGATTGAGATTGAATTTACACTCGTAACCGTTGAGTGAATTTTGCTAGAAATTATGGAAGAACCCTAAAATTTTGAGGAAAACACAAGAATTGATTGGGTAAAAAGAATGACAACAATAATTAATATTTTGTAATATAATGGAAGATTTGAATTTGAAAAGAATTAGAGCGAATTTGAGACAAATATTACGAAAGATAAAATTTGATTTGTGATTGAAAAAGATTATTATTTATTTGGAGGTTAAAAAAGCATACATCAGTGATTGAAGGAATGGTGAGGTATGAGTAAGAATAAATAGTGTGGGATCCATATATCAACTCGAGATTAACTTTATCATCAAAATTTGGTTTTAGGTTCTGAAAGGTGAAAAAAAAAAATCTACAGGTCTTAATCGGTGAAAAAACCAAAACTTGGGCTCCTTATCTTATGCGTAACTCAAATTTTAAAAGTTCAAACAAAAGATTCATTTATGTACTCCATTAGTAAGAAATACCCTTTGTTTTGTTCTTGATTCAACTTGCAATTGTTGTTTGCTGTTCTTTATTGAAGGACACGTGGTCAATTACAGTGATCACCAATGTTATTTCTTTTCTCCTTGTGTCCAAAATTAAAATCACACGAAGAATTAATGTTATACTTTAGAGTTCTTTAAGACAAATAATGTTGTATTTAAAATCACAACAAATCACTTTTTTTATGCTAGGCAATTACCTCGTCTTGATCTCAATTTTTAATAGTTAGGAACTTGTGTTATTTCCGTAGATTTACGGTACCTTAATCTGTGTCTTTGTTCATTGGTTCTCATGTTGATAATGGAAGGGAAATTTTGCAGATTATAAAAGGGAGAAGAGGATGAAGGTTGTTGGTTGATGTCTGTTTTATTGTTACTAGTGTTCTATTTAGTTTTTTCTTTTTGGAAAACTGATGAATGAATAAGCTACTGCTGTGCATTTTTTTTCCTTCTCATTTTAATTTTGTAATATCTCATATTTTTTTGTATTTATTTGAATAATTAAATATTAACTTTTATGTTTATTTATTTTCTAAAATAAATATTTTAAGCAAAGGGTATTTTAGTATTTTCACCGGTTTTAAATTACTTTGGCAGGAGTATGGCATCAAAATTGGATTTGTTAAGCTTTTGGTATTAAATCCTAGTAAAAAAAAAAGAATTTTTTTTGGGTCATATTTTCCTACGAGATTCTATAGTGATTGGAGGGAGTTTTTTTTCCTATAACTTCCAAATTTATGATGGAGGTTACAAATCTTGGTTTGATCTCCTAATTTATGGTGAAGGTTACAAACTATTTAATTTTGGAAGTTAAGTACTACCTCTTCTACTCCTATAAATACCCCATACCTTAAGCCATCTTTTCCACACAAAAACTTTGAAGAATTCATACTCTCATACTTCAAGGTTCTTCTTTCTCTTCTTATCTATTCTAGTTTTATATTGCTTATTCAAATTCCAATTTTCTTTGGGTTAAGAACAAAAAATATTTTCTATGTTTCTTACTCAAAAATATTATGCTCATGATAGGTTATTCATGTTTAAATTCATGATTAAGTTCATGTGATAAGTTACTTATTATATTTTTATATTATTAGTTTGTTAAAAGACCGTTCAAGATTAAGACTAAGTAGAGATACTAGTACACTCTTGTGCAAGATCAAGGTACGTTATGTAGCTAGATCTTTAGAAATGTGGTTTTATGAGATAAAGTTGTTTATTGATTTACTGGTTGGATTAGTTTAGAAATTTGGTTTTAAATGGTTACAATATTTTATTATTCACTCTTGGAAGTGAAAAGAAGGAATGATTTGATCAATCATTTTTATATATAGAAGTTTTGTTATTCTTTTTGGAAAATGAAATTATTTTTTTACAAGGAAAGGTTGATTAGTTTTTATGAATTTTGAATGTTCAAAAAGTTGTTTATGAGGAAAGGAGGTTTATTTATGACTTACAAGTCATATTATTATCAATTCCGCTTGATTAACATCAAGAGCTTCAAAGTCCACTTACTATCAATTATAGTCACCCCTTGATATAGCTCCATGATGGGATGAATAGTTTGGGAGGGTGTGCATACTTAGCAAAATAGAAGGGGAGATAAGAAGAGGAATTGTTTTCAAGATTATTTTTTATCCAAGTTGTTTGGAAAGAGTTCGTTCTTAAAAGGTTATTCTTGAATTATTATTCAAGAGTTCAAAAATAGTTTATTCTTAAAGAGTTATTCTTGGATTATTAGTGATGAAGTTTTTTAAAATTAAAAAAATATTGCGAACTAACAAATGTGTTACTTATCTAGTACATTTCGTACTCAGTTTTATACTGACGTGTATTTTTTTTTTCCTATTTGGCTTTGCTCTATTTACCTTTTTAGTAAGCAATTTTGCAGGTGAATTTTGGATGTGCATGAGAGTATACTAATAAGGGGATGTTCACCTAGATTAGGATGTTTTATTTATATCGAGTATTGAGACAATATTTACTTTTATTAATAAAGAAGTATTATTATTTTTGGTTAAAGTCTTCCGCTGCAAGTTATTTTGTTAGTTAGTAGTTGGTTGCCGAAAGCGTGTTAGTCACGTGGTGGTAATACTCCTAAATTACTCAAATATTATTTACTAAATTATTTATTTAAAGACGTGTAATTTGGGGGTGTTACAAATTTTTCCTTTTTAATTTAAATTGTTGTGGATTATGTAATTTTGTTTTGTTGTGTGGGTAAATTGAAAAAATTTAGGTGGACCCCAAAGGCCTCATGAGGTGATATATAGAATAGTGATAGTCTCTCCGTCTTTTATTAGTTGCTATATTTTACCATTTAGACATGTCTATTTTTAGTTGGTATATTTGCCAAATATGTCTACCTTTAGTATGTGGTACCCACATATTATTTACCTTTATAACCTTAATTTTTGTCTCCATCACACAAAAAGACAACTACTTTATGCTTTATTGCTCTACTTTTCCATGATCCCCACATGTTTCTTTGGTCTGTATGCTATAGTAAATGTAGCAACTAAAAAAAGACGTATGGAGTATATATTACTCTTACATGCATGTGATGCGTGGAAAAGCATATAAAATTCTTCATATATAATAAAGATAGAGATACAATTATCTTAATTTTTTTGTTTAATTAAAGTAGGTAGTTGCCATTTATAATAGAAATTTTAATTGGTTTTGTAATATATGTTGATAATTGGAGGTATTTAGGTAATTAAGGGTGTGCACCAAAGGGTCATGAGTCAGAACGCGTGAGTTCACAAATAGAATACAAATAATACAAATGTCTTAAACACATAAACATGAGTTGTTTTTATAAATAACAATTGTTTTAAACCCACAAACTATGGTTCTTATAGGGAGTTTTGTTTTTTCCCTATCTTAAATTAGAATTCGCTGAATAATACCGAATTGGATAATTTTTTAATTCAATTAGTGTATTTTTCCACCTTTTTTTTTGAATCCTTCGTGACTTTTTTTTTTCAAAAAGTCCTTAATAGTGGCTTTAAAGCTAGTATCAATTAGTAATTTTATTATTATACATATTCATCATAATAAGGAACCTGCCAGATGATCCACTTACATGCATGTAATGCGTTCATAAGTATTTAGAAAGATAAAATAATTGCGTAATTACAATTAATAATCTGAAATAATACAAAAGTAAGAATATTATGGAAGAGAGAAGAGAGAGAATGGATAGTTTGTTTATATTATTATTTTTTTTTTTTTTTTGACATCAAGAAAACGTGCATTGATTAGATAACAAAGTACAACATATAACTAGTACAATCACACGAAAACAAAAGGAAATCTAAAAGAGCTCTATGAGCTCTTACATATCCTAAGAAACATAAAGAAGCAAATCTGATTAAGAGTCGCCAAAGAAAGATTGCGCCGCTAGTCGATGAATGCACTGGTGGAAGCAAAACGCGGATGACTAATGGGTGTGATAGGAGAAGCAAATATCGATCACGATCTGGACAATGAACCAAAGGCAAGATTTGCACCTCGCTGCATGAGCAATCCCAACGAACGTCTGACGTGTGGGATTCTGGGCTCATGAACTGTGAAAGAGTCACATTCCTAGGGGACTCAGGACTCTCTCGCGAGAGTACCTCGTGTTTCTCCTTAAAGTAGGAGAAACGGGGCGCGCTGAAATCCACCAGATGAAACTGGGGTGCCGCCTGCAGATTTTGTTTTTTCAAGGCAAAGATCGTTAAGATCATTGCCGAGCGAAAAGGAGAGCTAAACATGATGAGCTCCCGAACACACCACCGGTTTGAGAAACCGGAAAACTGAACGTCCAACCATGAATAACTAACATCGCCTCGACCAAACTCACAATTCTCATCCATGTGATGTACCCATTCCTTCAAACATTTCAAGAAAACCACAAATATAACTACTACAACCTTACACCACCATCCCTTAATCAACTGGCAATTATTTTTTTTAAGCCAAAACCAACAACTACCTAGAACTTGAGCAATTCGGACTACCCGACTACCACCAACTAGACAACTAATTATAGAGACAGAGAAAAACATCTCAAAAACAAAAACCAGCACTAACATAGCTATGGGGGGAAGGGAAAGGGAAACCCAACTACCGGGGGGAAAGGAAAGGGATGCCCGTACACAACCAAGCAACAACAAGGGAAGGGCGATTCGACCGAACACTCGCACTGGGGATGGGGTTACACCATGACTGAACCACTCAAACAAAGGGGGGGGGGAAGGGGAGGGGAAGCCCGACCTAAAACAGGGGAAGGGAAAGGGGAAAACGACGAAAGAACAAGACAGGGAGAAGGAACGACCGGCGAAAGGGGAGGAGTGCTAACTGGCGGCGACATGAGCCTACACGCGGCGGCGGCGAAGAAACCGGCGATGAAGGAACCCGATGA
Organism: Beta vulgaris subsp. vulgaris; assembly: GCF_026745355.1. Classification (NCBI taxonomy): domain Eukaryota; kingdom Viridiplantae; phylum Streptophyta; class Magnoliopsida; order Caryophyllales; family Amaranthaceae; genus Beta; species Beta vulgaris. The sequence goes on from NC_079208.1 coordinate 30,157,521, forward strand.
CCCAACGAACACGACTGAAACCGGCGACGAAGGAACCCGAAACCGGCGACGAAAGAACCTACAAAGAACCTAAGGAGAAGAAGACAACAAGCAGCAGGCTCGCCGGCGACTTGCGCCCACCAGCGAGCCTGCTGCGACGAGGTTTTTTTGGTGGGGGCTAGGGTTTCGTATTAGGGGCAGAGAGAAGAGAGAGACTAGGGTTTTTTTGGATTTGTTTTCGAAGATTTTTATATTATTATTTTTAGAAAAATAAATTTGAAAATACTCTAATGTTGTTTGCAGTGTTTTTTAAAAAATAAAAAAAACCACTTTGGATACACGCCATGCATGCGAAATCTCTATTATATAATCTATCAATATCATTTTTACAATTCTCCAAAAGTTTGAGAGTTAGAAATTTCAAAAGTTCAGAAAATCGATAATTAATAAAGTAAAACCATGGCAATTGTATATTTGAAGAGTTAAAAAAAGACTATGAATTGCCAACAATAAAAGTCCTAGTTTCTTTATTTTTTTAACAAAAGGATAACTAATATTGATATTTATTATTCATTCAAAGTGTATTTCTTGGCCTTTAGCATTATTAATTGTAACAACGATTCATTATTATGTATCACAAAAATATGAGGGGTTAGAAAGCAAAAATGTGTTCAAAATGGAGAAACCTCATATCCTAACTATGTGGGACTTGATTAGCACGAAAACGAATATAGTTTCAAAAGCAGAAACATTTCATAAACAAGGAAACCACATGTCTATGAAGTTACTGTGGTAAGCTCATCCACAGTGATGACCCCCTAAAAGACAAGAGAAGGAAAAAACTAGGAAAGTCGCCAGGTAAAAGTTAGATAATAGCAATAAGAAATAGTACCACGGAACAAATCACTATCAGGGAGACAATGATCATTGCTGACTTGCTGTTGCAAATCAAATCTTGCGATTTTGCTCTCATAATCACACTCTCTAGAATAATGTACACGTGAATTACAAGATCTCAGGAAACTTCACTAAGTATTTACTTCAAACTCCGCATTATATATCTCATCTCTTAACTCTATCCCTTTTTCCTTCATTATTAGAGTACCAAACAACCAACTTCAGTTTTTTATTTTCTAAGTAATAAGAAATTGTTATATCAATACCAAACATATACAACCTATCAAAACCAACTTCAGTTTTTTATTTTCTAAGTAATAAGAAATTGTTATATCAATACCAAACATATACAACCTATCAAAACCAACTTCAGCTTGTGTTTGGCTGTTTGCTCAATGTAAGTTTCATCACTTTCATACATCATCTCTTCTTTTAAGCCCCTAATTTTCATGCTATTCGATCTATTTGTTTTTAATGCTTAGTTACAAATTCTCACGCCAAAAATGCCAGTTCTTCGCAATGAGGGGTGATGAGATTCGAACCTGTGACCTTTATGTCACACTGGCTCTTGATACCATGTCAAAGGACCAACTCAACCAAAAGCTTAAGTTGATGGTTGAGGTCCCAGGAATAGATTTATACTCTATCATTTACATCTGCTTCTGTTAATTTGTTCATTATATATTTCAACATAAGTTATTCCACTTTTCATTATTAATCAAACACAAGCTGAAGTTGGTTGTTTTCACGCTTTGACTTCCTAGTTCCTACCATAATTTATATCTTATGATCAATATTCAATAATAGTCAAGGTTCTTTATGAATTGTGCAAAATATCAAATTGATAAAATATCAAAATATCAAATAATACCATAATTTTCAAAGAATTGATCAGCACCTTCGATGCACACTTATTGTATTAATGAAACATAGTGATTTTAGTATCAGTCTATCAATCTACGATCATATTCCATAATTGCTAACTTAAGTAGCTGGATTCAAATGAACTACTGCCTTTTTTTAGCTCACATTCCACTTTCCGTTTTATGTTGTTTGGAGATAGTTCTTCGAACCTTGTCCAATTCATCGATAAACAGAAAAAGATACTTCCTCTGTTTCTTTTTACTTGCAACAGTTTGACTTTCACGCTTGATAAATAAAAATGATAAAGAGTATATATTCAGAAAATATACATTCAGACGAATCCAACAAGATCCCACATGAATATATTTTTCCTTAACTATAAATCACCAAACATAAATTAAATAGCATTGGTGAATAGTGTAAAACTCAAAACGTTGCAAGTAAAAAGAAAGGGAGGAAGTATATATTAAAGGATTTTTTTTTTATAATAACCACCTTATATTTTACCTACTTTTAAAATAACTACCTTATACTTTTTTATCTTTATTTAACCACCTTACTTTACTAACTTCATTAATTTCACCACCACCGAATGTTTTTGGTCTATTTTTCCAGCCAACGTGGCCCCACCTATTGATTTCCCTCAAATCCACAATATGCCTATATGATTCTTCCATTACTCCTTTTCAGACCTTGTCCAATCTCTCTCAATCGTCAAAATTCTTCCAACTAAATCTACATTTGGGAGAGAGTAAATTCATATATTGACTTTGTAATTCAATCCACGATGAAATTTCAAAGATTCCCCGAGGAGGCATGGACAGGAAGAAAAGGGGGAAATGAAATTTTGGACGAAATGTGTTAGTGGTGAAATTTAAATAGTTAGTAAAGTTAAGGTGGTAAAATACACAAAAAGAAGAAGTATAAGGTGGTTATTCTCAAAATGGGTACAACATAAGGGGTTATTATCAAAAAAATCCTATACCAAATCTCCTATTCTATATTTTCTTTGTTCTGAAATAAGTGTAACACTTGTCTCTTATATATGTGAGTTTTTTTTAAGAGAAGTGTTCTATGGTGTTAGTAATCCATAATCTTTGTGAAGTCATATTCATTTTGGAGGCCAGTAATAGTTGGAAGTGGTGGATTTGTTTTCAAAAAGGGCTTACTATCATGTGAAGAATGTCGTGGTTGATAGAGCAAATAGACTGAATTTCACTTTTATTTAATGCTTGAAGCTCTTCAAGTTTTGTAAGTATAATTCTTTAAAAAAGATGATTCTTGATTCATAATTCTTTGAATAAGCCATGTGTGTGATTTTTTTGCATTTCTTATGAAGGTCGTTCTCAAACATTTCCAGGATGACCCTGCCACTCCAGCATATTATAGGCTCTTACGGTTCGATTTTGTCTGATGAAAAATGCAGAGATTATTTTGCTTTTAGCAGTGAAACATATCTAGGTGATGGATTGCGTACAACCTTGTACTTGATAGGTCTTCTCTATTGTTTTATTGGATTATCAGCCATTACAGCTAAATTTTTTCGCTCGATGGAGAATGTTGTTAAGCATACTCGTGAAGTGGTAGTAACCGATCCTCTAACCAAGGTTCAAACTGTGAGATATGAGAAGGTGTGGAATTATACAATTGCAGACATCAGTCTTCTAGCTTTTGGGACTAGCTTCCCCCAAATATCTTTAGCGACCATTGATGCTGTAAGAAATCTCGGATGCTTGAATGCTGGAGGTTTGTTTGATTCATTCTTTTCATGCTCTGCTAAATTGTGGTACCAATATTTGATGGTTTTCAACACTAGACATTAATGGACGTGAAAAAGGAAAGAAAGTCCAAGTGAAAACACTATAAGAACTTTATTTTGCTGCGATGATTGACTTCACCATGCAAATGTTTATTTCAATTTTTTTAAAATTGAAGTTTTGTTTCCTGCTATCGAGTTCTGTTTGATATTTGTGATCTGCAATCATGAAGGCTTGGGTCCCGGAACACTAGTTGGTTCAGCTGCATTCGACCTATTTCCAATCCATGCTGTTTGTGTAGTAGTCCCAAAAGCTGGAGAACTAAAAAAGATATCTGACGTAGGAGTCTGGCTGGTTGAGCTATTTTGGTCTTTTTGGGCTTACATTTGGCTATACACAATATTGAAGGTAATGAACTTTCTTCTTTTAATTGTTTCTTTCTGCGCGCTTATAAAACCATAGGGTTAGTGTGGAGATTTCGGAAAAGATGATGATGCATTGTAGATTTTCAACAAGCACAGCTGCACAAGTGTATATACATCAATTACTCTGTACTGAAATTCAAATTATGATTTTCTCAGCTTTAAGTATGGCCTTGTTGTACTTTGTATTATTTTATTTTAGGTTTGGACTCCCAATGTGGTTACACTATCGGAGTCGTTATTGACAGTGTTGCAATATGGCTTATTGCTTCTACATGCATATGCTCAAGACAAGCGTTGGCCTTACTTATCTATTCCTTTGTAAGTTGATATATTCAAATTGTCTATTTTAATAGCTTGGATTGTATGACATCCTTGGACCTTTGGTATAAAGATGATTTTTCTACTATTCAGCTCGAGATCTGAGAGGCCTTTGGACTGGGTCCCGGAAGAGGCTTCATCAATTAAACATGAGAGCTTCGGGGAAGACTGCTTTGATTATTCTCAAGTCTCTGATAATGCAGATAATAAAATCGACATAGTTTTTGTTCATGCTGATAACAGAACAGGTAATGTTGATAATTTGACATGGGAGGTTACTCAATACAGCTTTTAATTTGCTATTTCTTAACTATGTCTTGCCTTCTATTATGTTGTCTTCTAATCTCAATTTCCATTATTCTTGACTGAAGTTTTGAAAAATTATATTATGTAAAGTTCTCCTGATTCAAGAGTATTCCATAACTCATGATATTTACTAGTTGCTTTCTTCACGAGAAAGCTTTTTATCATGTACTTTTCTTCTAGTGTACATTACATGCCTTCATTGTCTTTCAGCTGTACTCTCATAAAAAGTCTTAATATATCCTTAATGAAATTAAATTATCATATAAATCTTTTCTTCTTCCTACTTGCCATTTATGTTGAACAAGTTAATAATGGAATTGAATTTGAAATTTCAATTAAATATTAAATTAAGGAAAATGATTTCCTCTTATTACCTACGCGTGAAAAAAAAATTTCAAAAATTGAATTGATAATATAACTTGATTGACACGATTAGAAAAAAAAATGTTAAAACTTGAATTTCATATTAATAATTATACTAATAATATTTTAAAACCTAAATGATGATTATTCTTTGGTTATCTATATTATATAAATTAAACTCTTTTCGACAATTGAACCCGGTGCGTAAATTCTTCCTTATTTGACCACAAACTTTCTTCTAATGTATATTTCTTACTAATATATTTGAATAATGATGAACAAATAACTAATAAAACCAATGAAACATTGATTTAAGAAAAATTTAGTAAAAAAAAAATAATTATAAATGTATTTTCGAATAAAATTTTTTAACACTAATGAATAACTAATTGAGAAAAAACAAAAATCATTAATAGAACATGCACGCTATGCGTTCAAAAAATGCCAGTGCAATCTAAGTGTAAGAGCATTGCTAATGGTGATGGGTTTGATCACTAAATTTCCCTACTTACTCATGTTTTGATCATTTCATGAACAAATGTATCACTTCCACTCCACTCATGAACAAAAAAACCATCAAACTCCACTTTATCTCTCCTACTTTTCACTACCCCACCTCAACTTTCTCTCTCCTATTTCGCTTTCCTACTTCAATTAATAATATAATTTACATATTAAAAATAAAAATGAATCATCTTATGATTACTTAAAATTATAATAATTAATTACCCAAAATTAATTATCATTATTGGGCAATTAGTAAAATAATAATTAATTACAAAAAATTATTTAGAGAGAGGAGGATTAAAGATTTTTTTTAGTAAAAGAACGTAAATATATTTATTAGAAAATATGAGTTTTTTTTTTTCCTCTTTTTAGGTGAGGAGGAGAAGGTAAAAAATTATAGAGAAAAATGATGTATAAATATTTTTACAGAGAGAAAGGTAAGGAGGAGAAGTGTTTTTTTTCGTTCTGAAATATATCAATATGGGTATCATTTTATAGAGGGGAAAAAATATGAATTTTGGTTTTTTTTTTGAAATAGGGATTTTCTGGGAAATTCCGTGGAAATTTTCACGAAATTTCTCAAAATTACACCGCAGCAGCCACGTGGCAGCTTGTCACTGGTCAATTTACACGCTTGATGAGGTGATGAGTTTGTTCACCATGTGAACAATGACATGTTTTGTCATTTGGTGATGGGTTTTATGTCACCAATGGAATCCATGTTTTTTTGTTCAATCCAAATTTTCTAATTTTGGTGATGGGTTTGATCACCATTGGGATTGCTCTAAGGATGAAGTGAAGCTAATATTGTTAGTTTAGATTTAGCCTTTTAAGTAGTCAAACATGTATATATAGGTTGTGGTAGAATGTGAAACAGAACCTGATTCTACCATCTTTTTATCTCCAAGTACTGATGATATAATGGATTTTGATGTTTCACTTGTGCCTCTACACAATTTATGTAAACACTTAATGAATTTTTTACTTAGAAGTACCTTTATGAAGTACATCTTTTTCAGGTCCTTTATATCAGGGCATGCCTCCAAATGATACTGCCGATTCATTTGCTGAACAACTTTTGATGAAGAAATGTGAAGATGATGTTAGTTTATTGTCACTTTGGAAGCAACAGTTTGTGGATGCGCTCATGGTACTTTAATTATTTAAAAGCAGGAATTTTTACATGAATCCTTTCTTTGTTGCTGAAGAACATATATGCCTAGATTTTCTTCTTATTTATATGATATTAGTATGCACCTTAATGATTCATGCATATTAGCAAATATAGGACTAGGCTGCTTTTCTAGTCCTTGTTCTGTATAGAAACTGACTGCTATATGATTTTTGGGAGACAGTTTGAACATAATAAATTGGAGGGCCTCTGTCTAAGGTCAACCAGAATCATCTGGTATCTGCTTCTCCTGCCATGGAAGATTTTGTTTGCGTTCGTACCTTCTTACCATATTGCTCATGGATGGATAGCCTTCATCTGTTCTCTACTATTCATCAGTGTGATAGCCTACACAGTCACAAAGCTCACTGATATGATAAGCTGCGTGACAGGTTCGTTTCGTAATGGAGTTTGATTATCTTCTTCATATTGAAATTTTAGTATCCTAAACAAATTTTGCCATGATGGAAGTCCCTTGTTTTCTGATTTATCATATGTTCTCATGCAGGAATAAATGCCTACGTTATGGCTTTTACTGTATTGGCTGCGGGAACTTCTTGGCCGGATTTGGTGGCCAGCAAGATTGCCGCTCAGCGTCAGACAACAGCTGACTCTGCTATCGCAAATATCACCTGCAGGTTTGTTTTTCTTACTCTCTTGAAGGAACTGTGGAAGTTTGTTCATTAGAATATATTGTTGGTTTAAGGCAACATTTTTGTAAATCCTATTGCAGTAATTCAGTGAATATATATGTGGGCATTGGCATCCCATGGCTAATCAACACAACATACAACTACTTTGCATATCAAGAACCATTGAGGATCGAAAACGCCGAGGGGCTTAGTTTTTCATTGCTTGTTTTCTTCTCCACTTCAGTGGGTTGTATATCTGTTCTGGTATTGAGGCGTCTTGTATTTGGTGCTGAGCTAGGTGGGCCTAGGATTTGGGCATGGATTTCATGTGCCTACTTCTTGTTGCTTTGGCTTATTTTTGTTATTCTATCCTCGCTCAAAGTCTCTGATCTCCTATAATTTGAAATGCCCTGCTACTTCCTCCGTTTCTTTTTACTCGCTACACTTTCCATTATGGGAAGTTTCACATTACTTGCTACACTTCTTTTTTGGGCAATAAACTCTCTCTATCTCTCTCCTCCCACATGGGTCCCTTTTCTTTTTACTCTCTACCTCTCTCTTCTCCAAAAATTGTCTAGGAGTCCGTGAAATAAGAAGTATAGCGAGTAAAAAGAAACGGAGAAAGTATATGTTTGGTCTATTTCAATTATATGAGTGCATTAGTATACCTATTTACAATTTAAAGTTGTACTACCTCTGTTTCTTTTTATAAGAAAGTAACAAGGATAATCCCAACTATAACGCTCATAAAAAAGTACCAACTTTTGATTAATCTTGAGCAAGCCCAACTATGAGCCCTCATTTAAACACATGGTCCTAGTAGACTTGTCAATTAAAGCTTCAAATATTTCATGATAACCTTTAATGATCAACTTGGATTTGTTACTGCACTAAAAAAACTTGGAACAATTAGGAATAGATAAAGCTTGTAATCTCAAATTCTCAATGCACAAAATGTTAGTCATGTTAAGGAGTAAGAAAGAAATAAGAGGGTAAAAAAAAAAAAAAGATGATATTTCAAATACACATATTGGGATGATCAAAGTTTTAGCTCTACCATCAAGACATTCCTTCCATGAAGAACAAAAAGAAAATTAGAAAATACCATAAAGAAAAATAGGTTGAACAATATCACAAAGTATAATAGTAATGATAAAACATGAGATAAAAGTAGGTGGAGATTTATAGGGGAATAATGTCAAAATTGTTACTTAACGGTGGTAATTACTATGTATTGTAGCTATATATAGGAGAAAAAAAAGTATTTGATTTGCGATAAATAAGTGAGAATGTAATCATATAATAAATGTAGATACATTTTTCTCTATATACTTCAAAAAATGATAATCTTTATATGCTCGAAAATCTCAAATGCATTATCCTTACAAATAAAAGTTACTTTCTCTCTCTAAAATCGAGACTTTATCTCACTACCATTCTGAGTTTATTTTTCGCCACTTTAGTTCTTGCATACAAAAATTCTTCTCTACCTTTCTTATACCTTTAGTTGACAAGAAGATCCAGGTCAGTTTCTAATCCAATACCAAACATTCCTTGTATGGAAATTTGCTCTCAACCTATTGTCATACGTTTCTATAGGGTGTAGGGTAGATTAAAAGTAGGTTAGACTTCCCAAATGGGTGCCATTCATTTCTGAGGTTATTAGGGCTAACACTTGGCGCTTCAACTTCCTTGCTCTATCTTTAGATTAAATGTCTTAAATGCACTAACCTGAACGGTGGAAAATCATTCCATCTTCACGAACCTCTTCAACTCTCTCTTCCATTCTCTTTTCTCCTTTTCTCACCAGCATTAACTCAACTCATAAATGAGTGATAATATATCTACCCTATTATTCAGAATGGGAGCTTTAATAGACCCACCACCAAATAATTCCTCTTTGTCACCTATAAATTGAAATCTCTTGTAGTTGGAAAGTTTTTTGGCCCAAATCTGCCAAATGTTATACTAGTTCAAGCCTGGTAAACTCACAGTGGCAACAATGGGGAGAATCTCAAGTTAACCATATATGGTCTATTATATCTTCACCTTCTCTCAACGAGCGAATCTCGAGGGTCTTCTCCATCGACATACCCCTGTCATTGATGGTCGTCTCATCACCTCATACTTTATCTTTCAATTATGGTCAAATCTGGGTTAGGATGGTTGGGCTTCCCTTTGCCTACATTTCGCATGCATGGGCTTCACAAGCATCGCACCATGTGGGATATATTGAAAAAATTGAACATGCACACCATGATTTGCCATCATCACCTGAAATTAGGGCTAGATTGCTTGTTGATCTATCACAAGTCCTCATCCCTGGCTGTTATCTACCCTTATATGGAAATGAGGTTGTGTGGGTTTACTTCCGCTACGAGGGAGTTTTCAAGTTCTGCAAGAAGTGTGAGACTGCAGGTTATTGTACTCTGGGATGTCCAGATTCAAATCAAGATGCTCAAAGAAGAATCTGCCACAAAATCACTACTCTTGAATCTCAAGGCCAAAGAGTGTTATATGGCCCAGTCACTTAAGCTTTTTACTCTAACATGATAGAGGGGTTGCCTGATAGGTTCCGTTACCTTAATCCGCATATTAATCTAAATCAATAACCAGCACCTGATGATTATCCACTAAGGAACCCAGCCAATGGTTCATTAGATGAGAATGGATCTGGGCAATCAGTTGATGAACCGGATATTTATAGCACACAAGAATAGTATTTTACAGGCTAAAGTCGTATCACCTAATCAAAAATAACCTAAGGTCCACTAACTAGTAGTTAGGGAAGTCAGGATCGAATCCACAGGGAAAAAGTTAAATTATTGTATCTGAACTCTAATATTATACTAACTAAATCAGATGAAAATGGTTGTGTTACTAAACTAAGCAAATAACAGAATTAAACATGAAGGTATGAATCAATTAATAAAGAACTAGGATTATGGATCACTACACAACTATTTGGGAAATCAGGGACGAATAACAACTACCTAATAAGTCAATTTATCTAGGGCACGTGTAATTTCTCTAGAACATTACCTCCCTCAAAGATCACCTAGCCGCTCTCCCATGGTCAAGTATCACTCTGCCTAATGATTGAAAACCTATACGGTATCTCTCCTCTCGAAGCAGATTCAGTATTGCAATATTAGAAATACAAATCAGGCCTAACTTATAACACAACAAGAATGTCAGTTTTTAGCGTCCGCAAAAATCAGACGCTAAAAGAATTAGCGTCCGTCAACGAACGCTAAAAGTCTGATGCAAAACCCCTGGTCGATAATACTTGAATTAGCGTCCGATAGGCGGACGCTAAAGATTTAGCGTCTGAAAACTGCAAATTAGCGTCTGCTACGGCGTCGGACGCTAAATAGCGTCTGCTACAATCCCTCAATGTATACATAGATCCCCATAATCCAGCATGAATCATTCAATCATAGGACACAATTAATTAAATAGCGTCTGCTAAATCTAGCATGAATCATTCAATCATAGGAAACAATTAAAATACAAGAGAATTAGACTAATATATCAATCCCTCAATGTATACATAGATCCCCACAATCCTAAAAATAGAACTACTCACTCATATTTATGAAAACAATAACAAAATCAATATAAAAACTCATACTTTGAAACATTGCAAATAACTAAGAAAGTAATCTAATCAACAATAGAGAAAGCAATAAAGGAAGTGATAAGAGGCTTTTCTTGTGTCGTTAAGGCACCAAAAATCACTTTTCAAACAATATTTATAAAATCTAATAAAAAAGCAATTACTAAGAAAATAGTAAGGGCAAGTCTAGGGTCGATCCAGGAAAAATGGGATTAATTAAAGTCTATCAAGTCTAAATTACTTAATGGAAGGGTTTTTGGGGGGTTTAAAATGATTTGGTAACAACTACTAGCTAATATCAGAGAACTATCAAATAAAGCGAGTTAAAATATCAAATAGGAAGGCACTAGAGTTAAGGTTACTAGTATGAATAGGAATGGACAATGATCGTTAATGTGATTGTGAAGCAAGGAGACAATTATGCAAGGTTTAGTTTTTCAAACTTAAAATACTCGAGTCTTCTCTCGAATGGTCCTTAAGAATAATCACTTAATCAATCAACTAAATCCTCTCTCGAATGGTCTTTAGTCAATTGATTAAGAGATTCAATAAATTCGAAAAACCCTCAATAAAGGATCCCCTTTATTTCTATCCAATATCTTGGTCTGAAAATTAAGTTGATTCTTGGGGATGATAAAAGAGTTCAAAATTCGATTTAAGAACATTTGAAATCAAAATACCAAAGCATTAATGTGATCAATATCTATCCTAAGGTTTCAAAACACCATGATCAATGCATAAACTTCTTTAGAACATCACAATCACATTAACAGAACATTTAAACCCTAATCCATACTTTCACCCTAACCCTAGATAAGAAACTACTCATAATCATGGATTCGATACTTTCACCCTCACCCTAGATAAGAAACTACTCATTAATCATGGATTCTAAGCAATTAAACATGAAATTTATGACTAATCTAGGGCTAAACATAATTAAGAGATAATTAATCTAATAGAAACAACAATTATGAGACTATAAGAATGGAGAAATAATAATAAGGAAGAACAAGAACAACCATGAAAAGATGGAATCAAAACAAAAACTTTGAAATTAAATTGAATAAAAAGTACCTTCGAAGTTGTAGTATTCACAAAGTATGATCAATGAATCTCAAATCTAGCAACAAGCTTCAAGTTTTTCTCTCTAATATGAACCTGATATTATGATTTTATATAGAGTTTTCTCCCCTATTTATGTGCTAAAAGTCATGGTTATGGTGCTCTTAGGAGCCATTTGGTACTAACTCTCTCCATCTAGTTGTGGTTTACTGTTTTGTATTGGATTGTAGGTTTTATGGAGCTATTACCTACTTTATATGATTGCACACTGGATTACAGAGGTTGGACGCTGAGTTTCTAGATCCCAAGGATGCTTTCCGGGACTTTGAGCAAAGGAAGAACAAGAAACGAAGCTTAAACTGATCGGACCGACAGGATCGGGCGGCCCACCCGATGCGAAGAAGCAGGTTCCATGTTTCTGTTGCGGGCCCGATCGGGCATCAGACGCCCAGTCGTGATTCGGTGTCTCGCCCGATCGGGCAACTTGGCCCAACATCGGGCGCCTCTGCCAGCTGCTGTGAAAATGCCACCTTTATAGGCCGCCCGATCTCATCGGGCGCCTCTGGAATTTGGCCAGGATCTTCGGTTTTGGAGCCCGATTGCATTGGGCATCTCCGGCCCGATCGGGCGACTGATGAGACGCGGGTTATTAATGAATGCGGGCCCTTTTTTTCGAGACTTTTGGCTATTGTTTTAGGGCTTGTATAAATAGGAAAAATCAGAATTATTAGCCTTCTTCTGGTTTTGATTATTAGTTTTCTCTAGAGAGTGTTTGAAGAACCTTAATTTAGTGCTTTGTGATTTCAATTCAAGATCAAAAACCTTTTGCTTATTCATAGTTCAATATAATTCGGTAATCTTTCTTCATTATTTCTTTGTTATTTCTTCCATTGTTAATTAGATTATTTTCTTAGTTATTTGCCATGTTTCAAAGTATGAGTTTTTATATGACTTTTGTTATCGTTTTCATGATTATGAGTGAGTAGTTCTATATCAGAATTGTGGAGATCTACGTATGCAATGAGGGATTGATAGATTAGTTTGATTATCTTGTATTTCAACTGTTTCCTTTGATTGATTCTTCATGCTAGGATTATAAGTTAGGCCTGATTTATATTTCTATTGTTGCAATACTGAATCTACTTCGAGAGGAGAGATACCGTATAGGCTTTCAATTATTAGGCAAAGTGACCCTTGACTATGCGAGAGCGGCTGGGTGATCTTTGAGGGAGGTAATGTTCGAGAGAAATTACATGTGCCATAGACAGTTGACTTACTAGGTGGTTATTATTTATCCCTGATTTTCCGAATTGTATGCATAGTGATCCATGATTCTAGTACTTTATTGATATATTTACACCTTCATATTTAATTCTGCTATCTGCTTAGTTTAGTAACACAACCATTCATCTGATTTCGTTAGTGTAATATTAGAGTTCAGATACGATATTATAACTTCTCCCTGTGGATTCGATCCTGACTTCCCTGACTACTAGTTAGTGGACCTTAGGTTATTTTTGATTAGGTGATACGACTTTAGCCAATCAAATTTTGGCGCCGTTCTTTTATTTTATTTTGTCTGAATTAGAGTATTAAACTAACCTCTACTCTGAAGAACACCTGTTCTTTGGAGCATCTCACGTTTGTTTTAGTGTTTTTGGTGTATGAGCAGGAAATTGAAATCCCCAAATCTCATCCCGTTCGATCCGGAGATTGAAAAGACCGCTCGTAGACTCAGAAAGAAAACTAAACAAGCTAAGCTGTCTGCAGGGACACCCTCCCAAAAGACACCTTCTCCACTATCATCCCCACACCAAGAATCCCCCACCTCACCTATTACTCTCAACATGGGTGAGAATCAATGTTATCAGGATCGGGATCCTACTTTGGATCGTAGGGGTTGGTAGAATCGAATCGGTAGGATCGGATCGTAGGATCGTAAGATCCTACAATTCGGTGAAATAGAGATAATTATACTAAAATATGGTGAGAACCTCATGTTAAAATTTACACATATTAATAATGAATTTTTTAATTAGCAAATGATGATAGTTTTTCAATACTATAAGATTGAAGTAACATGCGACCAAAATCTAATAGGAGAAATATAATATGTGAAATTACTTTATTATTTTTATACGGTAGGATCGGATCGTAGAGTCGTAGGATCGTAGAATCGTGTTAAGATCCGACCATATGATTTTTCATGGTTGGGCAAGATCGAAAGATCCTACAAAATTAAGATCCTACGTAGGATCGGGATCGGTGAGGTCTTCCAGTCACAACCTAGGAACCAGTTCAACCCATATTCCAACACCTATAATCCTGGGTTAAGACACCATCCAAACCTCTCATATAGGAGTACTAATGTGTTGAACCCTCAACCTCAACAACCATATCCCCCAACAACAGGGTCAACAATACCAACCTCCACAACAAGCTCCACCTGGTTTTCAGAGAAATCAAGCACCTCAACAGCCTGCCCCTACTGCTGACCCAGCCATGACAGAGTTGAAGAATATGATGTTCCAGATGCAGAAAGGGTTCAATGCTTTTCAAGCTGACACAAAAGCTCAACTGGAAAATTTGGGCACGCATAACAAGATGTTGGAGACTCAACTAGCTCAGTTGGCTAGTTCTTCTGCTAGTAGGCCACCTGGGGCCTTACCTTCACAATCAATGCAACCAAGGGACACTGCCAATGCCATCACTCTTAGGAGTGGAACACATTATGATGGTCCCCCAATGCCTAAGGATGGTCCGGTTGAGCCAGAAAAAAATGCAGAGTCACTGAAACTTCGTCAGCTCCTGAGGCTACCACCAACACAAATGCAGAGAAGCAGATAGTACCTGAAAAAAATTCCTCCACCACTCCTGCGATAAAGGTACCATTCCCCACTCGTCTATCAAAGAATAAGCTGGATCACCAACTTGGTAAGTTTATGGAGGTAGTGAAGAATCTTCAGGTAACTGTCCATTTACTGAACTCATTACTCAAGTACCTGCATATGCTAAATTTTTGAAGGAAATTTTGACTAGGAAAAGAGCCTTTAATGCAGTAGAAACTGTTGCCTTTACTGAAGAATGTAGTGCTCTTTTGCAAAATCAATCCCCTCCTAAATTGAAAGATCCGGGGAGTTTCTCCATCCCTTGTAATATTGGCACCATATTTATTGACAAAGCCTTATGTGATTTAGGTGCTAGTGTTAGTGTCATGCCCTTGACTGTTTGCAAAAAGCTTGACATGGGAGATTTAAAATGTACCAACATTACTCTTCAAATGGCTGACCGTTCTGTTAAATACCCCCTAGGTATCTTAGAGGACGTTCCTGTGAGGGTAGGTAAATTTTATATTCCTGTGGATTTTGTTGTGCTTGACATGGAAGAGGATACTCAAATCCCAATCATTTTAGGGAGACCATTCCTTCATACTGCTGGAGCTGTCATAGATGTTAAAAATGGGAAATTGACTTTGACTGTGGGGGATGATAAGGTGACTTTTAGTTTGACCAATGCTTTGAAAAGTCCTATGCTAGAGGAAGCCTGTTATAGGAAATTGATGTGCTGGTTAATGATGACATGCCTCAATCCCTTCTGGGGATCCTGGAGGCTTTGCTTTGTTTTACTCTTCCACAGGTGATGATATATCCGGACTACTGAAGTGGATGCTTGGGAAGCAGCTTTTACCTGTGTCGAGCTTGATGGTATACCACTCATGAGGATGAACGGTTAGTATGTGCTACTCAACCGGTAGAGGTAAAGAAACCTGAACTGAAACCCCTTCCCCCTTCTCTGCGATATGCTTTTCTGGATGATTCTGAAAATTGCCCTGTGATTGTTAGTGCTGCATTAAATGATGGTCAAATGTCTCAACTTTTGTCTGTTTTGCGACAACATAAAAAGGCCATTGGATATAATATTGATGATTTGAAAGGCATAAGCCCTGACTTTTGCATGCATAAAATTCATCTTGAGGATGATCATCGTCCTAGTATACAAGGTCAGCGTCGTTTGAACCCGAATATGCAGGAAGTTGTCAAAAAAGAGGTTATGAAATTGCTTGATGCTGGGATTATCTATCCTATTTCTGATTCTAAGTGGGTGAGTCCAGTTCAAGTGGTTCCTAAAAAGGGCGGTACTACTGTAGTTAAAAATGAGAAAAATGAATTAATTGCTACAAGAGTAGTTACTGGGTGGCGTATGTGCATTGATTATAGGAAATTAAATGTTGCCACTAAGAAAGACCATTTTCCCCTTCCCTTCATTGATCAGATGTTGGAACGTCTAGCTTGTCATTCTCATTTTTGTTATCTAGATGGCTATTCTGGTTTCTTCCAAATCCCTATCCACCCAGATGACCAGGAGAAGACCACCTTTACATGTCCTTATGGTACCTTTGCATATCGAAGGATGCCCTTTGGCCTATGTAATGCCCCTGCTACTTCCAACGTTGTATGATGGCCATATTTTCTGAATTATTGAGTCCATCATGGAAGTATTTATGGATGACTTTAGTGTGTATGGCATTGATTTTGATGCATGTTTGCTGAATTTGACTAAAGTACTGAAAAGATGTGAGGATGTCCACCTTGTTTTGAACTGGGAGAAGTGCCACTTCATGGTTACTGAAGGAGTGGTACTTGGTCATATTATTTCTGAACGAGGCATCCAGGTGGACAAAGCAAAAATTCAAGTGATTGAGCAATTACCCCCTCCTGTGAATGTTAAGGGTGTTAGAGGTTTTCTTGGTCATGCGGGATTTTATCGCCGCTTTATCAAGGACTTCTCTAAAATTGCTAAACCACTTACTCAGTTGCTCCTCAAGGATGCCCCGTTCCTGTTTACTGATGAGTGTCTAGTGTCTTTTAACAGGATCAAGCAAGCTCTGATTACTGCTCCTATCATCGATCTCCAGATTGGACCTCCCATTTGAGATTATGTGTGATGCTAGTGATTATGCTGTGGGAGATGTCCTTGGTCAGAGGAAAGACAACATCCTCCATGCCATCTACTATGCTAGCAAGACACTCGATGACGCTCAAGTTAACTATGCCACCAGAGAAAGAGCTCTAGCTGTGGTCTATGCACTTGGACAAGTTCAGGACCTATCTGCTTGGGTCTAAAGTCATTGTCTACACATCATGCTGCATTGAAGTACCTCCTCGCAAAAAGGAGGCCAAGCCTCGACTCATTCGGTGGATTTTGCTGCTCCAAGAATTCGACTTGGAGATCAGAGATAAAAAGGGTGCAGAAAATGTAGTGGCTGACCATTTGTCCCGATTGCAGTATGAAGATATGGAAGAAGGCCTACCCATTGATGACTCCTTTCCTGATGATAAGCTCCTGGCAGTCACTTCTGTTACCCCGTGGTATGCGGACTTCGCCAACTTTTGTGTGAGTGGACAAACCCCTCCAGAGCTGAGCTACCAGCAGAGAAAGAAATTTCTCCATGATGCCAAACAGTATTTTTGGGATGACCCTCTTCTTTACAAGCTCTGTGCTGACACCATCTATAGGCGATGTATCCCAGAGTGGGAGGTGCATGACATTCTGAAGCACTCTCACTCCCTTCCATGTGGAGGCCATGCTGGGCCTCCAAAACAGTAGCAAAGGTACTTCAATCTGGTTTTTATTGGCCAACACTTTTTCATGATGCTAGTACTTTTGTTAAGTCTTGTGATGCATGCCAACGAACAGGAAATATTTCCCGTAGACATGAGATGCCCCAAACCCCCATCCTGAAGTTGAACTATTTGATGTGTGGGGTATTGATTTTATGGGTCCTTTTCCCTCTTCCTCAGGCAACAATTTCATACTTGTTGCTGTTGACTATGTTCTAAGTGGGTAGAAGCTATTGCATCACCACCAATGACTCTAAGGTTGTCATGAAAATGTTAAAAAGATTATCTTTCCACGGTTTGGGGTACCAAGGTTGTCATTAGTGATGGGGATCCCACTTTCACAAAAGAACCTTTGAAGCCTACTCAAAAAGTATGGTGTCTACCATAGGACTGGCCTAGCATACCACCTCAGACAAGTGGGCAAGTAGAAGTGTCTAACCGTAAATAAAGTCTATTTTGGAGAAAGTGGTAGCTAAATCAGAAAAGATTGGAGTGATAAGTTAGATGACACCTTATGGGCTTATAGAACTGCTTTTAAGACCCCTATTGGTACCACCCCTTATCGACTAGTCTATGGAAAAGCATGCCACCTACCTGTCGAACTAGAGTATAAGGCTTTTTGGGCGGTTAAAGAGTTGAACCTTGATGCTAAATTAGCAGGAGAAAAGCGTTTATTGCAAATCAATGAGCTTGATGAACTTAGATAATATTATGATAGTTCGCGTCTCTACAAAGAGCGCACTAAGAGATGGCATGATAAGAAAATTCTGAGAGGGAGTTCAATATTGGTGACAAGGTTTTATTGTACAACTCTAGACTAAAGCTTTTTCCTGGTAAGCTGAAGTCTAGGTGGTCTGGTCCTTTTTCTGTCACTAACACTAACAAGTTTGGTTCTATTGAGGTGATGAATGCAACAGGTGAGAAGTTCAAAGTTAATGGACAACGTCTGAAGTTGTACTATACCGGAATCCCTGTTGGATCTGTGGAGGAGTTATACCTTCAACCCCCATCCCCTTCTGTTTGAGGGATGAAGCATTATGGTCGTGCGGGACCTTTATAAACCAGCGCTAATCGGGAGGCAACCCGATTCTTTCCTTTTCTTTCGTAGTTTTTTCTAGATTTTTATTTTTTACTTTGCTAATTTTTGTAGTTTGGTGAGAGAGTGAGAGGGTACTAATATTCCTCTTCAGGTTACATGTGTGCAGGATTGCTTCAAAAATACGAGCCATTGCTTACTGGGCATAGCCCGAGGCCATCGGGCGAGGCTGCCCGATCGGGCCCGCAACGTAAACATGAATCGCATAAAAAAGGCAACCGCCCGATGGATCGGGCCTGGACCCGATCGGGCGAAGTTCCGTCAACTCAATTTACGACAAAAATTTAAGGAATTGGCAGACGCCCGATCGGATCGGGCGACAACGACCGATCGGATCGGGCGACAACGCTCGATCGGGCCCGCAACCAAAACTGGGAAGATAAAAAAATGCCGATCGGGCTGGACACCATCGGGCCCGCAACGATTCATTTTTGGGAAGAAACTGACAGACGCCTGATGCATCGGGCGAGGTTGCCCGATCGGGCGCGCAACAGACTTCAGAAATTTCGAAGAAAAAAAAACACGCCCGATTACGTCGGGCAAGTAACGCCCAATCGGGCTCTGGTTCCGGATGGCCAAATTAAAGGGGTTTTTCCCCTTCTTTTCACTCACTTCCTCTCACACTTTCTCTCTCCTCCAAACCCTAACCCCCAAATTTTCTCATCTTCTTCTCCAAACCCCCCTTTCAACCATTGAAGACCCTTCCTCAAACCTTCAAATATTCACCAATTTTTCTCTCCCATCACTTTCTACTCATCTCTCACTCCACTTTCTTCACTTTTCTCCCACTCTATCTCTCCCCTCATCTTCTTCTTCATCTTTTCCACCATTAAAGTGAGGATTTGAGTGTACTAGTTTTCCCCTCTTTTTCCCCATTAGAGAGTAGTTGAAGCTTCACTTTTTGCACATCATGTTCACAAGGCGACAAAAATCTACAACGGGCACACAACCACCACCACCATCACCACCGGAAATTCCCTGCGATGAGACCTTCCCGGAGTCATCTTCTCCACGGAGGAACAAAGAGAACGATTTCAGCGCCTCAAGGGCGCGAGGTAAGTCCTACAACGTTCCTTGATATTGAATTTTTGGATAAATTGGGAATTCAATGAATTTAAGATTTTATGAAAATAATTGGTATGGAATCCCTTTTTACTGTTCATGTCACACATATCCAGTGCTTGTGTATGAATTTTACAGTAGCTTAAAGTGACCCACCCTCGCTCAGGACCAATTTCGCATGTTTCCTATAGGCTCTTAAATAGGGACTTCACCCTCACCCTCCCGGAGTTTGCTCGCATACTCCGTGTCCTCAACCGGGGGTAGATTGGGCACCCCCGTGACTATCATCACAGGGACATTTACTATGCCATAACAGGGGACGAAACTGATTTTACCTTGCAACATGTCATGCTGGTACATCCACCAACCCATTTTAAAATTTGGGTTCGTTTTATGTCAAGACCTTGTTTGGGAGGGTTGAAGGCAGCTCATTCGAGGGGATGAGCTTTATCTGATGGTAGCTATGTATCGGGGACTCCCGCCGTTTCCACTACAATATCCCTACATCATGTTGCGCTCCAAATGGAGCGTATTGCCACCACATACCCTAAGCGGCGCGCCGATGGGACGTTTCCTCTCGCCCATCGTGAACGGGGGGCTAGTCACTCTTTTTGCTAGGGCCATTCCGACTTTGACGAGACTGTTATCAGCCGGCTTAGGACCTACCTTATTGGACTATGCCTATTCACTCGCCTGCATTGGTTGAACGGGGTGGGGAATACTACAGTGGCAAATTAACGGAATGCTTCCATTGACTGCCCAACCCTTTGGCCAAAATCAAACCTGGCCAACCTCACTATCACCTTCCCATTGCGGTTCTGACTTTCCCACCCCTCGCCCCCGATCCTGAGCGTACCTATACCGTCGTCCCCCATGTTGAGGATATCCCTCATCTTCTGATGCTCCCCTCCCCCATATTCTACTGCTCCTCCTTCCTTTGATTTTCAGGAGATGATGACCCTGCTTCAGCGTATGGATACTGGCATTCAGCCAAACAGCGGCCATCCAGGGCATCAGCCAGCAGGTTGATGCCAATGGTGTCTTCTCAGAATCTCAGTCAGCGGGTCGATACATTAGCCAATGATCAGCACCTGGCTTTGTATTCGGTGTACGACGAGAACTGCCGCCTTTATCGCATTGTTGAGCATGATGCACATCCTCTTGGTATACTTGGAACCCGAGCTACAGTCAGCCCGGCTGAGGTGGATGGAGATGAGGCTAGTGAGGACGTGCACATGGATGACTGATATCCATGTCTCTCCTTCCTCTTGTTGCAATGAGGTCATTGCCACGTTCAGCTTGGGGGAGGATTCTGTAAGTACACTCTCACTATTATTGCTTTTTGATGTTAGTTTTATGTGTTCTTAGGCTAGTTAAGTTAGTTAATTAGTTAAGTGTTTTTTTTCTTTAAAAAAAAAAAAACGAAATATTGCTGAAAAAATACCAAAAATACGAGTTGAACATGAATAGTCTAATTGCTTCCCTGTGCCCCAAACTTTGCCTTGAAAAATGATTTAACTCATTATACTGGATAGTCGGGCATTCGTGATTGGGATGTTGTGATGTGATCTTTGATTGCCTTGGTCTTGAGTAGATTTTGATGATAAAACACCTACTTTAACTGCATGCTTGAACTGGTTACATTGTAAGGATTCATTCGAGCCTTCGGATGCATATTTAGTCCGAATTATCCTTGTGTGTTAGTTCCTCATATCATTCTTATCTTGACTTTGGCATTGTACTCGTTGATTTCTGATGACTTTGACATTGTGCTGTGATAGAGGCGTTCAATTGTTTATTTTTGGCCTCAGAATTTTTAAAAAGAATCATTTCCCTCCTAGCCCCGCTGAGCCTAATGAGTTTTTGGATCTATATCAAGCCACATTACATGCCTTGAGCCTTTTCAATGTTTATTGTCCCAAGCCTAGCTTGGGGGAGCATTTGTTAGGTTAGAACTATTTGTGTGGTTGATTTTCGGGTTGATTGGAAATAATATGCCCATGTTGACATGAGGTGAAGTGAATAAGAGAAAAGAAAACAAAGAAAAAAAAATAGAAAATAACACATGAAAAGAATCAAGAAGTCACGAGTCATGAAAAGAAAAAAGAGTAAAAATCAGAACAATACATTTTGCTGAAAACTATCAAGGAGACAATTGTTGGTTGGTTCGAAAAATCTAAAGTTGGTCATTATTTTGGGATGTGATTGAGACCATGGAAGTTGTTTTACCACACCTAGTTCTACTAGTGTTGATTGCTCCCCTTTTCTGGGCTTTTCAACCACATTCCCCAAATAATTCCCATACCTTTACCCGAGCCCCATTACAACCCTCAGAAATAATTCTTTGAATGTTTATTGGAATGATACAGAGTCAATGTGCCAAAGTTGAAGTTTAAGTTTGTTATTTGAGTCGACTTGATAGGATGAGCGATATTTACCTTTTCTAAACACATGAGAGTGTGAGAGGGAAGGGATATTATGGTTGGGTTGGTGAGCGTTCGGGCACACTTTATGCTCGCCACAAAAATTGAGAGGAGTGACACCCTGGTGAGTCCCTTTTCAAGATGTGCAAGTTATGTATGGCTGCTATTTCGGACAATTTGCTTAAGTGATTGGTAGTCAAAAGTGATCTGATCAACTGAACTTGAACTTTGCTTGCTTGAAGGTTTTTGAGGTCAAAATGTTTGAGTTTCATACTTTGAGGGGTGAAGCAAATTCTATTCATATTCATGTTGTGCTTTGCTTAGGGACAAGCAAAGGTTTAGCTTGGGGGAGTTTGATATTATGTTTTATATAGAGTTTTCTCCCCTATTTATGTGCTAAAAGTTGGTTATGGTGCTCTTAGGAGCCATTTGGTACTAACTCTCTCCATCTAGTTGTGGTTTGCTGTTTTGTATTGATTGTAGGTTTTGGAAGCTATTACCTACTTTATATGATTGCACATGGATTAGAGAGGTTGAGCTGAGTTTCTAGATCCCGAGGATGCTTTTCCAGGACTTTGAGCAAAGGAAGAACAAGAAACGAAGCTTAAACTGATCGGCCCGACAGGATCGGGCGAAGAAGCAGGTTCCATGTTTCTATTGCGGGCCCGATCGGGTGTCAGACGCCCAGTCGTATTCGGTGTTCGCCCATCGGGCGACTTGGCCCACGATCGGGCGCCTCTGCCAGCTGCTGTGAAAATGCCACCTTATAGGGCCCGGATCTCATCGGCGCTCTGGATTTTGGCCAGATCTTCGTTTGGAGCCCGATTGCTCGGGCATCTTGGCCCGATCGGGCGACTGACGAGACGCGGTTTTTAATGATGCGGCCCTTTTTTGAGATTTTCTATTGTTTTAGGGCTTGTATAAATAGAAAAATCAGAATTATTAGCTCTTCTGTTTTATTATTAGTTTTCTCTAGAGAGTGTTTAAGAACCTGAATTTAGTGCTTTGTGATTTCAATTCAAGATCAAACCTTTTGCTTATTCATAGTTCAATATAATTCGGTAATCTTTCTTCATTATTTCTTTGTTATTTCTTCCATTGTTAATTAATTATTTTCTTTAGTTATTTGCCATGTTTCAAAGTATGAGTTTTTATATGATTTTGTTATTGTTTTCATGATTATGAGTGAGTAGTTCTATATCTAGAATTGTGGAGATCTATGTATGCAATGAGGGATTGATAGATTAGTTTGATTATCTTGTATTTCAACTTTTCCTTTGATTGATTCTTCATGCTAGGATTATAAGTTAGGCCTGATTTATATTTCTATTGTTGCAATACTGAATCTACTTCGAGAGGAGAGATACCGTATAGGCTTTCAATTATTAGGCAAAGTGACCCTTGACTATGCGAGAGCGGCTGGGTGATCTTTGAGGGAGGTAATGTTCGAGAGAAATTACATGTGCCCTAGACAGTTGACTTACTAGGTGGTTATTATTTATCCTGATTTCCCGAATTGTATGCATAGTGATCCATGATTCTAGTACTTTATTATATATTTACACCTTCATATTTAATTCTGCATCTGTTTAGTTTAGTAACACAACCATTCATCTGATTTCGTTAGTTAATATTAGAGTTCAGATACGATATTATAACTTCTCCCTATGGATTCGATCCTGACTTCCCTGACTACTAGTTAGTGGACCTTAGGTTATTTTTGATTAGGTGATGCGACGTTAGCCTCTCAGAACCCCAGAATAACTCTCTATACTCTAGAATAATAAAGCATAAGTTCAAGTAAAACAAAAACTCCCTCTTTTAGGTGCCTCGAAATTCAATTTCTTTTGCGGAAACGATAGATGCGGGCGCACTAAAAGGAGGTAAGGGCGCACCACAAGCAGGTACGGACGCACCCATCTTCCTGCCTCAAAATTAAATCAGTCGTCAAATGGTGTGGATGCACCAAAATCAGGTACGGGCGCACCATTCTTTC